>NW_005353967.1:21606910-21611583 GCF_000412655.1 Myotis brandtii
TGAGCAGCACTTCAAAACATACGAAGAAGTGGAAAATTGGTTCTCTGAATGGTTTGCCTCAAAACAAGAAAAGTTCTATTGGGATGGTATCCACAAATTACCTGAAAGATGGGGGAAATGTGTAGCTAGCGATGAACATTACTTTGAATAAAGCACTTCTGATGTTTCTCTTGAAATTATTGTGTTTTCTTTGATTACAAAATCTGCATTATTAACATCGTCCTTGCTGGTCTCGACTGCTGGTGCAGGGTGGTGGTTCTCAGGTTCTTATGTTCGTTGTCTTTAAAAAAGTATTCTTCAGCAATGAAGAACAAAACATATTTTTTTGCCTTAAATTAAACCAATGTAGGGGAAAGACCTACTTTTATGAAAGTAAATGTTTGAAGAGAAACTAAAATGCTATAAACTCTTTTATTTCTATATTTATTTTTTAAGGTTAATCTTGACTTTTAAGTGATTGATTCTGAAAAGAAAAACTATAGGCTGAATCAAAAACCCCTGTGTACCTCCTAATATATGCTAATAAACAATATCAGAATTTACCAAAAATGAAATTAATATTTCTTAAATTATAAATAATATTAAAAATGACATATCTCTCTATCTTAACTCAATGGAAAAGACACCAAATAATTTACTTAGATCTTATAACATAGGTACATAGGAATTTTTGACTCACCTTTTTCGATATCAAAAGAGATGCATTTTGCATTGCAATTAGAGTTTCAACAAACTATAGCTTCAAGAAAAAGTTGTATGACCAGTGCTCGGGTATAGAAAAATATGAAATAACACAATTACCCTCATTTGATGAATTATATGCAGTATATACAATTTAGCTCTAACTATTCTTTGAATATCTGAACAGTTGTTCCATGTTTTTTCCCCTGTATTGCTTGATTAGTTTTAAATTGTAGACTGTCAGTACTTTTTCTCACAAACACGTGGCATTATGGTTTTATTGTATTTGGGAAATCTTTCTATAATCAACTATTGATTATCTGTCATACAATAGAGTAGCAAATCTTCTAGTTTTAAACTAATAAACACAATATATGCCATTTTATGCAAAGAATATTTTGGTTCAAGTGACAGAAAACCCAACCCAAATTGGGTGAAGCAAAGGAGGGAGTTTTGAGGGTCATGTAATTGAAAAATTGAAGGGTAGAGCTAGCTTCAGCTACAGTTGGTTTAAATAGTATAATCAGGACCTGGTCTCTCAGCATCTCATGCCCTTGCTTCCTTTTGTATTGGCTTCATTCTCAGGCTTCATTTAATTACATGGTGGCTGCCAACACTGGCAGGGTTTTATTTTTCTGTTTCAAATCCAGTAGAAAAGAGAATAGTCTTCTCCTCCTCCCCTGCCCTCCAAAGTCTTGACTCACATTTCATTGGTTCTGATTGGATCATTTGCCCTCTAGTCTCTGAGACCAGCAGGACTGGTGCCCTGATTGGCCACCAGTGACTGTTCTTAGAGCTGGAGAGCCAAGTCCATGCTGACAGGGGGAGGAGGAAAAGTGTCTACTCTTCCAAAAGAAGGGGGAATGGATACTTGATGTAAAAAGCAACAACAACCGAAAGTACATATCTCTTTCTCCATTTACAGTATTATTCAAAGTCATCTACATTAGGTAAATACAAATATTTCAGTGGTAAAAGGCCATTTAGGGATATGCTTTGTAGTTGGGTCATATAGAACTGGATTTTTTAATATATATTTTATTGATTTTTTTACAGAGAGGATGGGAGAGGGATAGAGAGTTAGAAACATCGATGAGAGAAAATCATCGACCAGCTGCCTCCTGCACATTCCCTACTGGGGATGTGCCCACAACCAAGGTACATGCCCTTGACCGGAATCAAACCTGGGACCCTTCAGTCCACAGGCCAATGCTCTATCCACTGAGCCAGACCGAACAGGGCAGAACTGGAATTTAAAATAATAATTTCACCTATAAAATGCAGAACGTTAATGAAATAATAAAAGATATTGGATACCTGATTGCTTACCTTACAGGCAGGAAGGATATTAAAAATATTTAAGAACCTGGGGCAGTGGCATCACCAAGTCATTCTGAGTTGGGTCCAGTCAGTCAGAGCTGGTGCTGAGCACCACCGACTGGCAGGGTGCTTTGGAGTTGCTTACTAATGGGGAGGCATTGTAAAGGTCCTGCCATATTTCTCAAAACATGTAGTTTCTGTGTGTGTTACCTAACATTAGACCATAAACAGGGTAGGTTACAACATAGAAATTTCTTTTCTCAAAGCTTGGAAGTCAAAAATCAAGGTGTCTGTAGGGCCATGCTCCCTCCAAAGGCTCTGGAGAAGAGTCGTTTCCTGACTCTTCTAGCCTCTGTTGGTTGATGGCTGTCCTTGTCATGCTTTCGCTTGTAGATGCACCGCCCCAATTCCTGCCTTGTCTCCCTGTGGCCTTCTCCCCGTGTGTCTGTGTCTCTGCAGCCAAATTTTTCTGTTCTTATCTTATAAGGATTTTCTCAAAGCTTGGAAGTCAGAAATCAAGGTGTCTGTCTGTAGGGCCATGCTCCCTCCAAAGGCTCTGGAGAAGAGTCGTTTCCTGCCTCTTCTAGCCTCTGTTGGTTGATGGCAGTCCTTGTCATGCTTTCGCTTGTAGATGCACCACCCCAATTCCTGCCTTGTCTCCCTGTGGCCTTCTCCACATGTGTCTGTATCTCTGCAGCCAAATTTTTCTGTTCTTATCTTATAAGGATACCAGTCATATTGGATTTGAACAATATGACCTTATCTTAGCTTGATTACATCTGTACAGACCCTATTTCCAAATAAGGTCATACTCTGGGGAGACATGAATTCTGAGGGGACACTATTCAACCCAGTACAGTTACCTAAAATCAAATGCTCTTGCATAGTTGGCATGACACAATTTTTAAAAAAATTTCAATGTTAAATTGCTTACAAACACTGTAGTTTTTTCTTGTCTTATTTTATAGTTAAAAACTAGATTTTTGAATCTTAGCAAAAGTATTTAAGGGAATTATGAATTTTTTAGTTGAGATGCTATTCTATATATTTTTTACTGCATCATATTAAGTAACCATATATTTCTTAATTATAATTATTTTAAATCTGTTAAAATGTGAATGTTAGTGTGGCAATTTGGTGAAGAATTAATAATTTTTATTAACATGTGAGTATGTTTGTGTATGTAGAGGTATTACTTTTTACACTTTATTGAATTCAAACAAGTTTTGCCTAAAAGAAATAGAACATCATCCATTAGTGTATTTAAGAGCAAGTATAAAAAATAGGAGAGAAAAAATAGGAGAGAAATGCAACTGGTGAAGGGCTTAGATATCCTATCTTTCAGGGAACATTTAAAAATGTTGGTAACATCATCCATTAGTGTATTTAAGAGCAAGTATAAAAAATAGGAGAGAAAAAATAGGAGAGAAATGCAACTGGTGAAGGGCTTAGATATCCTATCTTTCAGGGAACATTTAAAAATGTTGGTAATTGTCTTACGTCTTTGAAGAATGGCTCTGTGGAAAGAGTATAAATTCTAGAGCAGTGGTTCTCAACCTTGGCTGCACATTAGAATCACCCGGGAATCTTTTTAAAATCCTGATTTCTGGGCCTTATCCTCCAGAAATTCTGTTTCTTTGTTATGGGGTGGGGCCACGACATTAGTAACAAAGAAACAGAATTTCTGGAGGATGAGGCCCAGAAATCAGGATTTTAAAAAGATTCCCAGGTGATTCTAATGTGCAGCCAAGGTTGAGAACCACTGTTGTAGAGGGAAGACCTAAGACCAGTGAGTTAAGGTTAAAAGGAAACATATCAGTGCATTGTAAGACAACACTTTCCCAATGAACAATGTCCCATGTACCAAAATGGAGGTGGCAGTGGTGTAAGGGAGTAAAGGGTAGGCTCCTGGAAGTGCTCAGGAAGGTACTGCATAATTACCTCCCTGGGACATTTTAATGGAGATCTTGCCTTGATCGAGGAATTGAAATGAAAGGTCCCTAGTTTCAAGATTTGTTGCAAGTTCTCCTAAAATTTTTCTTTCTTATATGTTGTGAAAATCAATATTACTTATGTGACAAGATATTTCTATAAGATATTTATATGCTTTTTAACAGCTGCCAACCTAAAAGCTTTGCTTTGTGACTTCTGTTCTATGGAGTGCTTAAGGGGAAAAGGGGGGAGTAGGGATTTAATCTAAGAGAAGGAGAAGTATCAATAAGTGAGAAAGGTGGGGAACTAAAACTTGTGTTTATTGGATGAGTTTATCCCTATTATCTCATCTCATTTAATATACTTAGTTTTTTATTGCTCAGTTTGGAAGTTATGAGTTGCTGTAATTCTTAGAACGATGAATTCTTAAAATAATTGGCATTTTCTTATGTATTTTTTTGATGATGGAACACAGGACTGTTCTGATGGATATATGTGCAAAATACATTTTCAAATAAAAAATGGGACAGTGGTGTCACATCCAGGGACATCTGCCCATGTACAGACGTGTCTTCCTATGGAGGTGAGTGATTTACCATGTCATATTCTCCTTTTCAGTCTTTGTGAGGTATAAATTTAAACTTTTAAATCTGTTAAATATATATTTTAAAAAATTAACTGCCATTGGATCCCAGGCCTGCTGTAAGAGGAGAAGTGAATATCAGTTGTCAGGAGATAAT
>NW_005353967.1:21611597-21623738 GCF_000412655.1 Myotis brandtii
GCCCTTGGGTAATAAAATTATATAAGTTTCAGGTGTACAATTCTATAATACATCATCTGGATATTATATTGGAGACCAACCCAAGTCAAGTCTCCTTCCATCACCATTTATCCCCTCTATATCCTTTTCTACCTCCCTCCACTCCTCTTTCCCCCTGGTAATCACCAACTGTTGTCTGTGTCTATGAGGGTTTTTTTGTTTTGTTTTGTTTAATCCTTTCACATTTTTCACCAAGTCCCCTAACCTCCTTCTCTCTAACAGCTGCCAGTCTGTTCTCTGAGTCTATGAGTCTGTTTCTATTTTGTTTGTTAGTTTATTTTGTTCATTAGATTCCATATATAAGTGAAATCATACGGTATTTGTCTCTCTCTGACTGGCTTATTTCACTTAGCAGAATGCTTTCCCAGGTCCATCCATGCTGTTGCAAAAGGTAAGATTTCCTTCTTTTTCATTGCTACAATATTGAAAGCAGGAATTGTGGTAAAGTTGAAATCTACTCTGAGTTGTAGTGAGCCTTTACCCTTTTGGTTTCCACAGATGCCTTCCTTCCATTGCCTATTGATTTTTATTCTGTGAAATCCCCCAGGACAATACAAATCTATCCCTCTGCTGCTTAACACCTGGCTGGAGACCTCTTTGCCTAGTTTGCCTCTAACTCTTTTCCCCTATGCTCTTTAAAAAATGCTAGATCTGGGTCTCATTCTGTAGAAGACTTTAACCTTGACTTGAAAATTTTGCTAAATTAAATTTTAATATGGTGATAATGGCTTAGTGGTTTTCTGGGATATTTTCAATGTAATTTTTATTAAAATGTAAGTAGCCTTATTGTATTTGTTGTTATTAATAACAATGTTTATATGTTCAGTGTGAACATAAATAATAGAGAAAAAGTAAAAAGAGGAGAAAAAACTCCCATGCATCCTTCAACTGGAGGTAATTACTATTAATATTTTCATAAATACTCTTCCACATATTTCTGTCATGTATATACATACATAATTGTGTTTTGCAATGAACATGTATATTACAGACATCTTCCCATGTCAGTAAATGTAGAATTCCATAGTTCTCTTTTAATGGTCCCATTACATTCCATCCTTTGGATGCACCATAATTAAGGAGAGCCTATACTGAAGTAAAATTCTTGAATTCTAAAATAGAAACTTGGGGCTCTAAGTGCTTCAACACAAAAGAAATCACTTAGAAATGCTTAGAATTCTGAGTATTCATGTAAAATGGTTGAAGAGCCCCCCCCCCCGAAAGGAAGACCTTTTTCTCATCATCTATTAAATCAGATCCATTTGACAATCTGACACTGGCCCCTTCTGCCTGTGTAGGATGCTGGCCTGGAAGTAACTCTCACCAATATAATTTGGTTTGCAAGTTATTCTTGAGGGTATTGTTCTCGGTAATAAATTAAGTGCTCCCAGTGAGTGCTCAAATCTTGATTACTACTTCATGGTTTGAATAACTGACATCAAATCTGAAGCCAAGCATGTTAGGAAGCTTTTCGGTTCATTATATATTAACTTAAGAAATACACATGGAAATGATGATTTAAAAGATGAATTACCAGCTTTTGCTTAACAAGTTGGCAGAGATTTGGAAAGCACTAAAAAGTGGTGTTGACAGTGTGAGGGAACTGACACTTTCTGCTTGATGTTTTAACTTCACAAAGTTGAAAGATGTGCACATACTATGAACAATCTATTCCAAATCCAGGAATTTAGCTTCATAAAATATAAATTGTCCAACTTTTTTTTTATTTTCAGCACTTCACAACAAATTTTAAACATATGAGAAAATTGAAAGAATTTTGCAGTGAACATTCATGTACTCATCACCTAAACTCTACCATTAACATATTGCTCTGCTTGCTTTATTATATATCCATCCCTCTATTCATTTATCAGTACACTTTTTTTATGCAAAACTTTTACAACAAAGTAAATTGCAGGCAAATATTTACAAAGTAATCTGAAATGTACACAAATATTTACCTGCAACAATATTCATTTCACCACTATTTATAACAGGATAAGATGGAAATAACTGAAATGTACAACAGTAGTGGGTTAGTTTAATTACAGCACATCCCTGTGATGGAGTTCTTTGTTCAGTAGGTCTGGAGTGAGAATTTGCAGCTCTAACATGTTTCCAGAGATGCTGATGCTGCTGGCCCAGGGACCACATTTGGGAACCACTGCACTAATCTATAATAGAATGCTAAAGCATGTATGAGGTGCTGCACAGCTGAGATGGTTAGTTAATATGATGTATGATAGGGTTGATATTGCAGTAATATTGATGGAAGAAAGATGTCTTTGGTTGAGCCTGTGATGGAGATTTCTGTTGATATGCTCTTAGCAGAACAAGGGATAGAAGCTAAGGAAGAATGTCATCTCAGCTAAAGATTAACTTTAATCTGATCCCCTGGGAAGCTCTAGAGCACAAAATACACCCAGAATTAGTCCCACTTTGTGCCCTTGAGGCCAGCCTTTTGTACTCTGTGACAATCATTGACTTATCAGTCAGCCATTGGCTGAAGTGGTGGGAGACATAGCTTCCCAAGTAAGGCAGTTCCAGTTTTACTGAGAAATTCTTCAGGAAAGGGGGCTGCTGTGTGTTATCAGTCAACAATCACAACAGCTGAATGGGGATAGGTACACCATCTTTAAGGGAACCTGGGCACGACACCAATGGTGTTTACTCTCTGAAACCAACAAAATTGGATCTATAGAGAAATATATATAAAGGTCTGCATTTAGATGAAAGGGGGATGCTTGACAGCAATTTGTTTGAGAAACAGCTGGTGATTTTAGTTGACTACAAGTTCAAGATAAGTGAAAAGAATACCATGGATGCTAGGAAAATTAACTAGAATCCAAGCTACACTAATTAAAGCATAAATGTATCCCAAATATGGTCTGAGGGCCCCTGGTGAGGTGTACCAGAGATACTTTCGGGGACTCACAAGGTCAGTTTTCTAGGCTACCTACCTGTGATATTGCAATAGAGTGAATGCAGAAATCGTTACAAGAACCCAGCTGTCTTCCATTAAACCAGACAGTAAAAAGATTTGCAAAAATGTAAAATACTTTTCATACTAATTTATCTTGTTTTGGAAAATATATTTATTTTTCATAGAAATATGTTATATTGACACATTTTTAAATGAATTAAAAATATTTTTTAAAATTTCAATTTTAATTTCTAGTACAGTGAATATCAATAGATGCCACTGTCTTAAACAAAAGCTCACTGGAATACTCCATGAATTTTAAAAGTGTAGAGGGGTCCTGAGAACAAAAAGTTTGAGAACCACTGATCTAGATCAACTAAATATTGCATATTACATGTGAAGAACACTGATAACTAGAATATATAATAAATGAACACATAAATAACAGCTTTAAAATACATTATAAGTAGAGTTCATCCATACAGAGAGCATGCCAAGGGCCACAGTGGGCTTGAAAACATAGTGAGGAATATTTGAGGGCTCTGGGGATGTTAAAATAGAACTAGAAACTTAGGAAGTTTAGTTTTCTGCAGATATATCTAGAAGGGTTTCCTCTGGAAGGACTTGATTTGTTTCTGAGGATAGAACTAGTTTGTGTCTGGAAATCATTCTAGGCAAATCTCTCTAATGTTTAGACTTGCCTGCAATGAAATAGGTCTACTTGTAAAGTTATGGGTTCCCTCCATTTTTGTGGCAATGTACATAATGCTTTTTCCAGAACAGTGTTCACCAACTGAAATGTTCAGATGCTGAGAGCATGAGGCAGGTGATGAGTGAGTGCAGTGGGTCCGTGGGAAGTGGTGGGAGCTGTGGAGAAGTAGAGAGGGCATGACATCCAAAGGGCACTAGGCATGCAGCTCCAGGTGGATTTTCAAGAAAATGCAGTCATCTGGATTTTTGTGTGTTGGCTTAATTAAAAACATATTTATGTACAGGCCAAATAGACTATATTTACATGCTGTAAATGGTCCTCAGGCCATCAGCTTATAACCAAGCTTCTAATATTATAAAAAGAAGTCCTGCATTGTATAGAAGACTGAGCTAGAGGACCTCTGAATTCTCTTTAGAATTTAAAGCCTGATAGTTCTATAACTGTTCAATATCCGTACACCACGTTCCCTACTTAAAAATATTCAAAGGAATGCCTCTGCTGATAGTTGTTTCAATTTTTTAAAGTTTTTTTTTTTTATGATGTGGGCAATCGATTTACTTCTTTGTTCTAACTAGACCCAGCAGTCTTGAGTGCAGAAAGACAGTTGGACTCATGATGTTTATACCTGTGAGATTATCTACAATATTATATAGATAATCGTAGAATTTAAAAAATCAGAGTGAAATATAATGGAATATATAAGTGAAATAATTTGTGAAAATCATAATATTTTTAAAATATAGTTTAAAATGATAGTTCAAAGACTGAGTTAATATTTAGAAATTTCCTAAATATAATGGGGTGTCTTTTAGTTCTGGTTTTGGACAACAGGAGTTCTTATAGGCTAATCATATTAGAGGAGGCATTTATTGAGTGCAGTTAATATGATTTACTTGTGATATTTGTGAGTTTGTGAAGTGACAAGCAGGATTATAGCAACTTTTGAACAAAATCTTTACCAGTAATCAAAAGAAATTTATAGCCTCAATTTAAAATCTTCTAAATATAAATGAGTATTTTCAACAGGAGACAACATAATCAACACTGATCCTTGGGATTTCTTATTATATGGAACTCTTATTTACTTAAATTGATATTGGTGCTAATGTGCCACTTTGTCAAATTATTTAACAATTGGTTTGCTTTAACAGATATGAGCTGCTTATCCTTTCTACAGCCTTATTTATATAAATAAAATAATAATTTGAGAATGGAAGTGGGAACACAAGCTTTCTATGCCAAGTAGGCGATTTTTGATGAAAATTAGTCATTTAAAACTTGTATGTGTATATTATTGCAAAGTAACTGGAAACTTTAAAAATATTTTGTAAGATTCTAAATTAACTCACTGGCTAATGAGGACTACAATGAGTAGAGTAGAGAAACAAGGTGTAAGTTTTTATTATGTTCAGCATTAAACCACTCAATAAAAGGAAACAGTGAGATGAATATTCAACATGGGATTGATTGTTAATAATCAGTAGTAGAAATTATTAATAAATGCTTAGAAGAGGAAAACACCCAATAGTCTGTAGAATTATTTTTCTGTCTGATGTTGCTCTGCTTTTTCTTTTCATCTCTAACTTCTTCATTTATGAAATTCTGAATTATTTTCATAGGATAGTGATGGCTCAGCTTTTGTCTTCTTGGATACCCATACATATTTATTTTAAACTGGTCAATGCTTTTTTTTATACTATTGAAGTTCAGATTCTTCTGTCTGAAGTTAGATTACTGAAGTTCTATTTTTTTTAAACAGATGTCAGAGATGGGTATTGAGCATATACTACTTATTCATCGTACTATCTTCATTACTTTAGAGCCTCAGGTTTCACCTTCAGATTATGTTTTTTTTAAAAAAAAAAACTATGAAAATGATAGAGTCATAAAAATAGCAATGGTAATGATACTGTTGTAATAACCTACTGGGAAAAAAAGGATTTTTGTCCTAGGGCCTTGCAGGCCACTCACTGGGACCTTCCTTGGTCAGGGCAGGTAGAATATTATAGAGAGCCCTCAACCTATCATAAATTCCCCGAAGCAGAAAGCTGAGAAACTGTAACAGGAGATGATCTCAATTGCCAAAAGAACATATTCAGAGAATGATGATCTTCTGAGGTAACCAGGTCTTCAAATACACTCATTTGCCCTAAGGATTTTATTAAGTGGCTTCTAGGATGAGTTCTATTTTGTATGTCCAAAATAGACTCATATGTCAGAATAGTGGGGTTTTTTTAGTAATGGACTAAACGACAAGCCACAGTTCTCAGTGTTAACAATTTATTTGTAAAGCAACTGCTATTTTTAGAAGCATGGGCATGTTGATAAATGTAAATGATGAGTAATAAGCATGATTACCCTTAGTATTTGAAAATGCAATTATTAAAACAATGTTAAAATACAAGAAAGTCTGTTATATTTTATGTGTGTAGAAACAAACAGAAGCATTTATAGTCATCACTACTATCTATTGATTGATAAATGAATCTTATGCTGATAAATGGATTTTTAAAGAAAATAATTATTAATACAGCATACCCTAATTCCACTCTTGTGTTTTTCTTGAGGTATTATGGAAAGTTCAAAGACAAAGTAACATTTAATTTTATTTAATTTAGAGTATAAATATATGCCATAGAGTGTGAGGTGTGTGAGCGGGGAGAGTATAAGATATTAAAAAAACTATTCAGGTCTGATTAGGATTTGCAGTTCCAATAAGATTGTGAATTACTGCACTAGTAATATAGTACTATGCAAACTATATTGCTTTATTATATGACAAGTATTTGTTTACTTATTCTTAGAACACATAGAAACCACATATAGAAATGTGGCACTAAAATGGTTTGAACTGCCTAATAAAATCTTAGGAGTCTTTAGTAGCGTAGTGTTCTGCTGTGAAGCCAAGAAGTCTTATATAGAGGCAGGGGCATGTCACACTGAAACTTTTTTCTTCTCTAGGACCTGGGTACCTGAGTAATATCACTTTGCAAAATTCAGATATTGTATTAGGTTTATTGAGAACCTATAATCTAAATGGCCTTTTAAGGTTACTTCTACCTTTGAAAATTCTCTGTGCACTAGTCTCCTTGGCAGAGCAAAGAGAGTATCTTTTTTTTTTTTTGAGAGAGAGAGAGAGAGAGAAATTGAGTTGAATCAATCCAGATAGGTAATGAATTCTCTTTCTATTTATCAAGCTAGTACAAAACCATTTGTAAAGGCACCTGCCATAGCCATTATATTTTAATTCAGCAGTGAGTTATAGCAGAAGGTTTCCTTTATGTGTAGTTCTAATATTGATGTGTTTTTTAAAATCAAAAGTAAGATCACTTCTAGAAGCAGATATGGACTTGAGAGAACACTGAGCTGATATTTCTGTATGACAATCTGGCTTCCAATCCAGAATGCTTATGTCTAGTTGTAAAGGTCTAACAGGAACCAATTGTTTCTGAGGAAGGACAGCGCACTATTGAAAGTGTTCTGATTATATATTCCTCCCATTTTTTAATGAGTTTAAGATGCTTTCCAGGATATAGCTCTTAAAAAACATTTAATGAATTGATTGGGGGTTTTAAACTTTATGTGATCTTTTTTCATGGAGAACTGCTGAGCCTGCTTGATTTTATAATCAAATCTAAAATAAGTGAAACTGAGCCACTATTTAATACTTCTTTCACTCTTTGAGTTTTGTGTTTGGTTGTTTTTTTTTTAAGTCAGTGGAAACTCCATAATGTTGGAAGGGATACATTGCTTGGAATACATTGCAATGAGATTTGATCTAACAAAAGATTAGATAGAATTTAAAATATTTGGGTTTTCAAATTATTTCATTAATTATAGCTAACATTCTTTTTCTTCCTTAGTTAAATTGAAAAGGTTCATTTAAAAAATATTTTCTGGAGTGAAAGAAATGTCCATTAGCATAATTTTCTATGCAGGGCTCAAAAACAGTCTTTGTCATATATTGTGAAAAAAATTGAATGTTAAAATGGAAATGTGGAATCTTGTGGTAAACTGCAATCTTCAGATGTTTAAAAGATTGTTGATTTGTTGTTGTTGCTTTTGCTTGAGTGAAATTTGCTCCTTGTCAGGATTTTTTAAGCTGTCAGATAAAAACTATCAGATAGAATACTATTTTACCACAATTCCATACATGTAGATTGCTGCTTACATAATAGGACCCATATAGCACCCCATATTTCCTCCAATAATACCTAAAATATAGCCTGTCTTTAAAATGCAGATGAGTTATTTCCAGGGAGAGAACAAAACATTTTTTAACAGGAGTAGTGATTCAGAACCAACCACTGGACGCCAAGCACTGACCTGATTAGATCACTCTGATCACCACTGTGTCCTTAGCATTTCTCGGTGCCTGGCATATAAATGCCAGAAACTAATATAGCCTGTATCTTGGGTCAGAAGGATTGAAAATACCTAGAATTTCCCTTCTCCCCAATATACCTTAACTAAAAGTCAGCAGTTAGAATAAATATTTTATCGTTATCAATTTATTATCCATTTATTAAATGGTATTCAGTAAATGAAGTGGCTAGGAGTATTTGTTAAAGTTTATTTCTAATTTATGTGCCTAAGCGTGAATAATAATTTTATCTTTAAGTAAACGAAAATAACCAAGTTTTAAACTGTTAAAGGTTTTCAAAGTGAAAAGCTAAAGGGAAAAACTCTATGAAGGAGGCATCAAAGTGTTGTTTTTGATTGCAGAAATCAAAATAATGGCAACGTCAATAATGTTCTTCCATATGGTCCTTGCAAATTTGCTGTTTTAGAGGCGTTCTTCATTCTTAGCAAACTGTTAGTCTCATGTATTTGTGGGAGATTTAATGTATATGCATTGAGAGAAGTTATATCTAGTTCTAGCTAACCTCAAAGGAGCCTTAGGATAGAAATTACAGGTTTGTCTCAGCTATTGTTTAGAAGGGATTGAAAAGAGGGGAAAGGCTATCAAGCTGGCAGCATTACTTACATAAAGAACATCTGGACGGGAGCTTGAAAGAATGCCATCTTTGACCAGTCTGCCAGAAAGCACAGCAGCCTGGTCTATTAAACTGGTCGCTATGCTCTGCTTGCTTGACCCTACCTTATTTTGAAGGAAAAGAAAAGTAATTGTAAAAAAAGAAAAAGAAAAGTAGTTGTAATCTGAAAGTGACAAGACAGTTTGGATGAGATTGTTAAAATGATTGTTGACTAATTTGAAGTGATATTATTAAATGCTCCCTTTTCAATAATTATTTGTGAAATAGCCTAACCTTAGTCACCCTTAGGTTTGTTAGATGTGAAACAAAAGAGAAAAATCACAATGATGATCTCAAACTCTGAAATCTTTCTCTCTGTCTATACCTCCTTATTTTCAACTATTTTAAACCCCTGTCTGAACATGCTCTGTACATTCTTTTTGTCTCAAGACCCTCAATGACACAAGTTCCTTTCGCCTTGTTACTTAGCCTTGACTTTAGCTTTCTTGGTAATGCCCACAACACGGTGGTTCCATGCCTTGCTCTTGGCCCTATTCGTTCATTCATGCCAACCTATATCAACACTTCTCAATTCTCTTCTATAATTCTATCTCTCTTCTTTCCTTCTCTACCTGATTTCTTGAATAAGTAACCTTCACTCTTTTGTCACTCATTCCAACTTCAACTCTTTCTTTTGACTTTTACCAAAATCAAGCTATGAACATTGCTCCCATCTAAGTTACCAGTTACCTTATAATCACCACATTTAGTGTCTTCATCCTTCTTGACCACATTGCAACATTTGACTAAGCCCTTTCTTCTTTAAATTCTCTCTTTTTTGGCCTCTGTAATACTGGTGACAATGAATTCTTTTTATTATCCCTTTCTAACAGGTTATTTTCACTACTATTCTTTGGCAGTAGTTCCAACATCTTCCCTAAATCAGAGTACTTGGGAAGTGTTGAAAGTCAACCCAGGCAAACCAAGGTGAATCCAGAGGCAGGAGTGGGGCTGAAAATGAAAAACCAAGTTAATAATAATGACTTTAAAGCTAATCAGAGGATATATGGCAGTTACCTCAAATAAAGTTGAAGTGCCCTAGCTTTCCAGTTTGACAGCTGGTATTTTAAGTCAGAATGACTTAAAAACATGGAATTTGGCAACAAGAAACTCCAGGGCTTTGGAAGGATTCTATCTGCATATTTGACTGCCTTATGAACCTGTCACTCAATCTTAATTTCTACAGTTACTCTCAGTACTTATGAGAGGCTGTAGCACATTCTGGTTATTCTTCAGGTGGGAAACCAACTTCTAAAAATGTTTCTCTACATCATACTCATTTGGTAACACAGAGTACTGGGATTAGCCTGCAAGAAGGAGTCTAGTACCTTTTACCATATATTCCATTTTGGGTTGTTGAGTGTGGCTGTAGGGGATATGATGACGAGTATAGAAAGTGGTGGGGAGACACCAGGGTGCTTTTGCCCAAAGGAAAGGAATTTCAGGTGGAATGTGAGAGTCTTAAGTTATGACTTCAGATTGCTCAGAGGAGTAGTTGGAGTTTTTAGCGTGGTTTGTCCACATCTCCTGTTCTGGGGGTAGTAGGCTGGTTGTGTTAGGGCATTAGACTGATTGCTGGTGTGTTGTTAGGTCCCTGAATCTGGGATTTTCATTCAATTTAGTAGGGAGTACTGAGAGTAAGAGACAGACCAAGTCAGAACCCATTAAGGAAAACTGAGATTTAAACACCAGGAATTCAAGTACAAAACACTAATCCAAAGTAGAGGGAATGATGGTGTCATGGGTTTGAAGTTGGGCAGAGATAAGACTGCAGTGAAGTTAGGTGGGGAAAAGGGAGGAGAATCCTGAATGACTTCTCTAACCATCTAAAGCAGTGGTTCTCAACCTTGGCTGCACATTAGAATCACCTGGGAATCTTTTTAAAATCCTGATTTCTGGGCCTCATCCTCCGGAAATTCTGTTTCTTTGTTACTAATGTTGTGGCCTCACCCCATAACAAAGAAACAGAATTTCCGGAGGATGAGGCCCAGAAATCAGGATTTTAAAAAGATTCCCAGGTGATTCTAATGTGCAGCCAAGGTTGAGAACCACCGTCTTATAAGAACTCTTGTGATTATATTGGTCCCACCTGGATAATCCAGGATACTCTCCCCATCTGAAGATCCTCAACTTAACTACACCTGCAAAGCCTCTTTTGCCACATCCTATGTAATCCTATATAATAAAAGGCTAATATGCAAATTGTCCCCTCAACTGGGAGTTCGACCAGGGGGCAGGGCCAGTAGGCCAACCACCCATGGCCCCTCCCCCTGGCCAGCCAGGCCTAATTGGCCCCAAGTGGGGCGGGTGGGCCAGACCCCACCCATGCACGAATTCGTGCACAGGGCCTCTAGTAAGATAATATATTCCAAGTTCTGAGGATTACAATATGGATAATTTTGGAAGGAGTCATTAGTCTACAACAGACATATACATGCTGGCATGCCCCATGGTCGGAGACAATGCTTTTTAGGATCCATACAGATCCTTCAGATAATGGTTTTGGTCAATGTGGGCAAAAAGGGCAAATCTGTAGCAGAATATGTATCAATTCCAGCCAAGTTGAATCACTGGCCCATCCAGGTAGAATATAAATCAACGATCCAGTGAGTGGCTGGCTGGTCCCTTTGCAGGATCGTGCTGCATTGGGGGCTTAGTGTTGGTCTCTTGTGCTGCCATGTTGTGCACTTGGCACTAGCAGGAGCCAGGTCAGCACTGTGAAGTAAGAGCCCTCCCTGTAAATTCCACAAAGAGAACCTTCACCCTTGCCACCAGGCAGAGCTTCCATCTCTATGGCTACTCTGCATGTGCCCTCTGTGACCCCACTAGGTGGACAAAAGCAGAGTCTAGCTGATATGACTGACGGAATCATCATGTCTATGTGGTCATTTATTGTCTCTTCCATGATGGTACGTTACCTGATGGACACCGCCATGTGATTCAGATAGCCACACTTTGTGCCCATTCCCATAGCTCCATTCACATGCCTCTTCCACAGGCCTTCTCCTCATTCATCCAACATTTCTACTTCCAGGCACCTATGAAACAGCCAGGCCATATGCCACTACCCAGGAGTCTTACATATTCTTACTTTAGGCCACTTCTCATTATGTGCAAAATGGATGACCACGGGCAATGCATGAAGTTTGAACCACTGGGAGGATTTTGCTTTATCACTACCAGGTCAGTGTGCAGCAGCAGCTCATTTCAGTTTGCACCTCCTTACCAATTCAACCATGCTTGATCCAAGCTCAGCCTTTTTTCTGGTGTCAGTCATAAGGGACACCCCAATCCCATGCAGACATGTATTTGACCAGGTATCATTAATGACATAGTACTCTGGCCACACATTCATGCAGCTTACTTATATTCTGGCCCTGCTCATGTCCAATCCTGGGTATATTACCTCCATCTTACCATAGGTTTTTGCT
>NW_005353967.1:21624412-21649952 GCF_000412655.1 Myotis brandtii
AATTTCTGGAGGATGAGGCCCAGGAATCCAGGTTTTAAAAAGATTCCCAGGTGATTCTAATGTGCAGCCAAGGTTGAGAACCACTGCTCTAGAGAGTGTGCTGATCTTCCTTGCCATTTATGGATGCATGGTGTTCACCTGTGTCATACAGGTCTAAAGAGTTAGGCAGAGCTGAGAGAGAGTGTGATGATGTGGCACAGCCGTGGGCAAACTACCGCCCGCGGGCCGGATCCGGCCCGGTTGAAATGAATAAAACTAAAAAAAAAAAAAATCTAATGTGCAGCCAAGGTTGAGAACCACTGCTCTAGAGAGTGTGCTGATATTCCTTGCCATTTATGGATGCATGGTATTCACCTGTATCATACAGGTCTAAAGATTTAGGCAGAGCTGAGAGATAGTGTGACGATGTGGCTAGGAGAAACCAGATGGGGTCTATAGTTTGCATGCTTTTTTCTGGCCCTGGTCCTAGTCTGTATATTTCTTGTTTTAGTCTCTTGCTTGTTAGAGGGTATCTTGTGAGTCTTTCTGGATAGTCTATGGCTGTTACAGGTATTGGCTTATAGCGTGGGTTATTTATAGCTTTGCTCAGAGGCAGTGTACAGAGCTGAGGGAAGCTATAGTGTCTAGTGTAACATCTCCCCTCATAAACTGCTGGTTCCTTGAGTGTAGGATCCATAGTTTATTTATCTCTGTAGCACTTTCTCAGGGAATTATTTTTAATGAATGACATACCAAAAGAAGAATTAAAAAGAAAAATTTAGTTGTAGTCTATAGAAGAGTTTTTGTGAAGATATCCATTGTAGCATTATTACTCTACAATAAGCATTTTATGAAATAATGAAGAAAAAGACGAGAACATACTGCTCTGAAATCTGTTGTTTGTAGAAGCTCTAAGGTATATTATCCCAAAGGACCAAAAGTATCATATTTGACAGGAGATCTTTTTCAAGACAAGTTTACCAGTTTCCACACTGGAACTTTTACATATGAGATGATTGGTAGTTTAGTGTTCTTTTTAAAAATAATAAACAAATGAATGTTTCAGGAAACCTGTGATAGACTGAATCAGATGGAACTGATTTAATGTTATGGATAATTACATAATTAGTGCTGTAAAAAATAAACCATACTTTCTACTTGATGGACTGGAGCTGCTGAGAAGGAGGTGTATAATTATACAATCAGCATCCTCCTCCTATGCTGATTCTAGATAATCCTTTTTCTGCCTTGTCTGCGACAGGGCTTCCTGTCTTGTGCCTCCTGATGTTATTTAAGTGAGCAGAGTTGAGCACTGAGTAGTTTCTAGTCCCTTGATAAGTCTCTCCATGATCTGGTTCTATGTGAGAGCACCCTCTGAGACCAGTGGCTTTTAAACATTTTTCTATAAACCAACAATAAGAAATTCATTTTACATCAGGACCCAGTACACACCATATGCAAGGTTCATGAAACAATTCTTATTCTTTCTGATCTACTGCTCCTTTCTTTTTTTTTTTTTAATGCTGGTTGAGACCCACCAATTGATTTCAGAGACTATTAATGGTTCGTTACTGAGATTTAGAAAATATTACTTAGACCTTTGGTGATTGCTAACATCAGTAGAAGGGATTCAGAGAGTAGTATAATGGGGCTTCTGTGGGCTTTGGGTAGCAGCTGGTGGGCCATGGTTGGAAGAGCAAGGGCTTTGGAGTTGGGCAAATTTGGTTCTACATTTCTACTTTTCCTCATTTTAACACATTAACACGTACTTTGAACATGTTACTGAACCTCTTTGAGCCTCAATCCCTCATCTGTAAACTTGGGTCCCAAATACTTAAGGGAGTGAGGAGGTGGAGAATTGGGGGACTGTCAAGAAGTGGGGTTTATATATGCATTAAATGATATCATGGAACAAAACACCCGGTCAGTGTTGTGAAAGTAAAACACATAATGCGGTAGGCACTTTATAAAGTTTATATTGCTTTCCCCTTTCTTTTTTCCACATCAAACTCTTCAACAAATAGAAAGGTGTGGTAGCAATCCCTGCCTTACAGGGTGGTTATAAGGATCAAATAGGACAATGGGAGCCAAGGATTAACAAATGTTAATTTTTATTAGTGCCACCGTAAGGCAGCTTTACTGTTTTAGAATAAATCTTTGTGCAAGTGGGATAGAGTCCTACAACAGTTAAGTGACAGCACTAGAAAACAAAACTGGTTCTGAAATTTTGTACTGTGACTTTAGTAGCAAGGATTGTTTTGAGATATAGTGGAACTGTATGTTGATTGGAGAGCTGCTATCAAAACTGCCGAAGGATGATTTATAGTGCCTATTATAAATTACTCTACACAAGTTGTTCCATATTGCATTATGTATAGAATTTAAAGAAACTTCAAAATTATTCAACAATGGCTTTTGCTTCAAGACCTGGGAAATGAACATCAGAAGACAATTAATTACCTATTATATTATTTCTGCCGTTTCCTTTACCATAACTGGAATGCAGTATAATACTTTAATTGTGAGACTTAGAAAAATGTAACCTCCGGCTCACAGCTTGAAATCTCAGGAGGGGGCAGAATTTTCATTGTGCATTTTTATAAAAACACCTTCCTTTCTTTAAATGTGTCATTGTTTTCACTACTTCTGAACCAGTTCATGATTTTGAAATGCTATTTACTTTCCTGCTTGGAAGGAAAATTTTTGGGTTTGATGCTGTCTGTGCTTCTCTCTTCCATTTGTCTTTTCTCTGGGATTCTACTGATATTGTGATTATTTAGTGGTAACCTGGGCTTTGTTGGTCATGGGGAAGGGTCATAAATCAGCCAAGGCAACTATGCAGCATTGACAGCTACAGAGCATCTTTTCCATAGCTCTTATTCTCCACAGCATCCAGTCTCTGGTTGCTTTGAAATGTTTCAGTCTCACATTGGGCCTATGTTGGTTGATTTCTATGCCATTTCTATATTTCCAGTCCCTTAACTGGTGTTTAGAAATCACCTAACACTTTATGTTAAGTTCAAATTGCACTTACATTCAGGGGAAAAGGCCTGGCTCCTTTAAGACAGAAGCACCTTTTTCTCTGCCAGAAAGCTCATTGTGAAACTGAAGGGCTTAACCAAAAAGGGCTTCAATGTAAATTGAATATTGGTAGAGAAGGGAGGTTAATTGGCCTTAGTAACTTGGTTGCTAAGGAAGCATTTTCCTGATTGGGAGGACATTCCCCTGGGTTCTCTGCAGCTTCTTGTGGACCTAAGATGCTTTGTTTTATTCTTGCTTTCTGTTTCTGAGTTGGAAGAGGAGAACAGAAAGCTATCATAGGAATGAAAAGCTGTGTTAGCAGATGGTTGCTCTCTCTTAGCTACAGAAAGGGAGAGCTAAATTCTGACTAGTAACAAGCCAATGCCAACAAAGACTCTGTATAAGGCAGACAGTTGGAAAATACCATGAGGGCAAGATATAAAGAGCTTGTATAGGAAGACATAGAGAGGTTATATACTAGGAGTTTTCAGTGCCTGAAAACATGTGAGAGAAATTAAAGGTATTTAGAGTGGACATCCAACATCCATGATAACTAATGGGGTTAAATGTTTTCAATACGACTGGGTTTATTCAGAGAAGATATTTGGCTTGTATTTAGTTGTTTGCATTTTGAAGGTTTTGTACTGTATTGTATATTAAATTTAGTAGATTTAGAATTTGTTAATATATAATTATTTAAATAAAGAATGTTTAGTTATAAACATCTCTTTATGTGATTGTATAGCTCATTGCTTAGCAGTAATAACAGTAACTTTAGTGTAAATAAATTACAAATTTTTTCATTGAAATATTTTTTTCAAAACAAAAATGTCTTTGAATATTGACTATCCGTATATGCTAAGCTCTCTGGTTATATTTTACGTAATTTGTGAAGTATTATTTCTGCATACTAAATGATACTCCACTGGTCTCAGGAAGTTAATGCCCATATTTTGCTTAATTTTATTTTTAAGTCACTGCTTCATTCAACAAATATTTTTGAGTCTCTGTTGAACATCAGGCACTGTGTTAAAGGACGCCAGAAGGAATGAAACACTCCCCTGTCACTACAGGAAGTAGTGACATAATTCTCAAAAAGGTTTGGAAAATGAACATTATTTGCTGGCATTTTATGACCTGTTCTATATTTCCAATGTTTTCTTCATAATTAGTATTGAATATTATTGTTTATACTGAGTATATTATTTATAGTTTTTTGTAACACTGTGAAATTCTCTTTTTAATAATTTTTTATTTTTCATGTACAGTTGACATACAATATTATATTAGTTTCAGGTGTACAACATAGTGATTAGACATTTATATAACTTATGCAGTGATCACCCTGATAAGTCCAGTACCCATCTGATACCATACATAGTTATTACAATATTATTGATTATATTCCCTATGCTGTACTTTATATCCCCATGACTGTTTTTGTAACTGGCAATTTGCACATCTTAATTCCTTTATTTTTCTCACTCATCTTCCCACATCCTCTCCCATCTGGCAACCATCAGTTTGTTCTATGTATCTTATGAGTATGTTTCTGTTTGTTCACTTATATGATCAGATTTCATATATAAGTGAAATCATATGGTATTTGTCTTTCTTTGTCTATTTCACTTAGCATAATACCCTCTAGGTTCCTCCATGATGTTGCAAATGGCAAGATTTCACTCTTTTTTATGGCTGAGTAACACTCCATTGTATATAAGTACCACAACTTCTTCACTCATTTAATTGCTTCCATATCTTCACTATTGTAAATAATGCTGCAGTAAATATAGGGGTACATATATAGTATTTTGAGTTTCTTTGGATAAGAACCCAGAAGTGCAATTTGCTGGTCCTTCTTTGTCTCTTGTTATAGCCTTTGTTTTAAAATCTTTGTCTAGTACCCGTATTACCTCCCCAGCATTTTTTATTTCCGTTTACATTAACTTTCCTTTTCTGTTCTTTTTCTTTATTCTGTGTGTGTGTAAAAATTTTTTAAACAGTATTATTTGGATCATTTTTATGGGAAGATACTTAAAGAGATACCTAGAATTCTTTGGCTTCTCCTATAATGCTAGAGTGTCATAGGAGGAGGCACAAGTAACCTCTTTGGAATTTACCTTTGGTTCTTAGGGCCATATAGTTCTTGTGTGTGAATGTGGCTGGAGGATCTTAGAGAAAAAGCAAAATGTGATACTTTTGAAAAGGGCCTCTGATTATATATTCTCAGAGAAGCTAGTTTAACATGGAGGTACTTGAGTATAATCAGAAGGCTTAGTAAATCAGAGATGAATCTTACACCAGAAGGCTAGACAAGATTGTCAAGTAAAAAACATTGATAAAATATAGACTAAATTGGAATACCACACTAGTATAGTAATAGAATAATATATTAAATTTATATGAAGAGTACTCAATGGTCCTCTTCCCTTTTTAATGTGAGGTGCAGGTACATTTTGATAGTTTAAAAACATTTTTTTATAAGCCTACATTATTTTCAGATTTACTAAGCCTACATTTTTTTCAGATTTATTTAATTATAATTTATTAATTCTAATCTTGCTACACAATCCATTGGTTTAGGCTTTTAACAGCCTTTGTAACCTGTATTGTGTTTCAGAGCTCTGAGGTTTAGTGAATGAAAGGTGTCTTCAGGGAAAAAGTAGAGCAACAAATATGAGGTTCAGTGTTAAAAGGTAACCATTTTTAGCTTTTGAGCAGAATGATGAATAAATGAGAATAACTGGCATTTGTAATAATAATATTTAGTGACTCTTTGGATGTCACATTTATTTTAACTCAGTATTCATTACTTTAGAATAAGTGTATTGCTTATTTTTTTGTAGCTGTGAAAGAGACCAAACTGAGCTGAGATTTAAAAAAAATTTTTTTTTAGAACTCAGCTGCTTCTATTAAGATGAAGCTAGCTAGTAAACTCATTAAGTAAGGACCCTAGGCAGTTCTCTAGTGCTGAGACTGAAAGCACAGTTTTGCAGGCATCTTTGCATCCCCGTCATGAATGACCTTGAAGGAAGCCAGCACTTCATAAAGCAAAATCCTCTCTGTGGCACTTCGTTCTGATTTGATTGATGCTTTAGAAGAAGCTGTAAGATTTTATTTTCTTTATAGTGCGGGGCATATACTCCTTATACTTCATAGATTTTGTACTTGTCTGGATATTTTGTTGGCAGGTTCTTATATGTTCTGGTCTTTCACTGGCTGCAGTACAAGTAAGCAGTGAAATCTCTCTCCTTTGATCAATTATTATTAGGGAGTAAGGTCTTGGTGCATTGAGATCATGGTTTTTAAGAATGGAAAAATACTGACTCTCTAACTTGAGTGTACTACAATAATTTTTCTTCCATCATAATCTTTTCCAGCATCTCAGGGGCCTGAAGGGTCTTTAATACTGAGGTTTTCTGATTTATATTATTCAAAGGTTATGCATTCCTGTCTAGCCATTATCCACGGTGCTTTCTTAGATTGATAGTTCCCTTCCTTTTCAGTTGTTTTACTTTAATGTGCAGTGACAGAGGTTTTTAGTATACATTTTTATATCCAAAGTAAAATACACCAGAAATCTTAGAAGATAGAAAGATTGTTTTACCTCTTTGGAATACTCGGTCATTTCCTATATAAGAAGTTGTAAGTAAGGATTATATAAAGGTGCAACCATATTAAAAAATGTTTAATAGCTACATATTTTAATGAAGAGTTGAATTGATTAAAATGTTTTATGTTACCATGTTACTGTTGTTAATAAGCCAATTATAAGTTATAATATAAAATAATGGAATAAAGAGTGACAATAGAATTAAAAAAATAAAACCATGATAAACAACAATAGACAAATAAAATAGTAATAGCATTGACTGAAATTAAAAAATACATATTATGATCCTGTTCTACATGTGTGTGAATGATTGTTTTAAGTATGCATACTAGTTGTTTTTATATTGCCTTAAAACCACTGCAAAACGTAGAGGCTTTAAACAACAATATGGAGTTGGAGTCACATGATGGTCCAACTGGGCTGGACATCCAAGATGGCTTTTTCACTCAAATATTTGGTACCTCAGTTGGGAGGACTGGAATAGTTGGGCCTGTTTCTACATGTCTTTTCTACATGGCTATCTTGGGCTTCTCCCAGTATGGCTATTTCAGGTAGTTGGACTTCTTAGCTGGTGACCTTCTCCCTTGGAGCACATAGTCCAAGAGACTCAGATGGCAGCTGTAGGACTTCTTATAACAGTTCTTATAACATAGCCTTGGAAATCATGCAGCATCACTTCTTCCACATTCTCTTGGTCAAAAGTGGGACCAGCCCAAATTCAAAGGCAGGAAACCATACAAGGATATAGTTTATTGTGGGGGAAAGGAGAGGTGAGGAGAAGGAAGAGAGGTTCTTTAAAAATTAGCTACCACAATCTGTAATATTCATTCATAATGTGTAATCACCATTTCACTGTATATTTGATAACATTTGTATCAGTATACTTCCAAAATTAAAATTCACAATAAGTAACAATATTTTGTTGCTAAAATATACTTTTATATGTAGATTAGTAAGAGTGTTAGTTGCAATGAGAAAAACAAAAAATAAGTGTCTTAGTGCTTTCATTTCAGTTTATGTTGAGTACATACTAGGAACAGGGTCATTAGAGAAAAGATATAGGGAATTATAAGACCCTGCCTTATAAGACTCAACATTCAAGCAAATGTTAGTTTTTGAGACAAGGTTTACACATCAAGGTTCAAATAGAAATGCATAGCAGTGACACAGAATTTCAAGGAAGGGAGAAATAAACATGGTCTGAAATGATTCAGTAAGTTTTCATAAAACTAGTAGAATTGAGGCTAAGCCAAGGACGGAAGAACGAATGAAATATGGGGTAAGTGAAAAGCCCAAGGATGATACAACCTGAATATGTGGAAGCTCTCAATGTATTGAAGAGTGCTGTGTGACAATGAAAATTATTATGAATGGGGCTTAGGGGTCTGTCCCCTGATGAATGGAACAGAACCATGAGGTATGGCTGGATTGTGGAGAGCTTTGGTAGATGGCCTCTGTTGTTTTTCCCTGTTCAGCACTCATTTTCCACTTTTCTGATTAGGTTCTTTTATTATCTCTCAACTTACTCATTCGGTGAATATTTACTGAGCTTGTAATATACTTCAGACTGTTCTATATGCTGGAGATACAGTGGTGGATCTCACTGTCAAAGCCCTGCCCTCAGGAATCTTCCCCTATGGGAGTTGTTTTGGCGAAACAGTTAATTAAAGTACTCTGAGCACGTGACTAACCTGAGTGGCCCAGGGGTGGAAAATGACTGGAGTTGACTCGTTCCGATGGTGGTGCCCTGCAGAGTCTGTTAGTTCTTTTCATCCACATCCTAACAGCTAACATGTTCCTGTCTTTCCCCAGGCATAGTTGTTAAGTTTTTCCTTAAGTTCTAGCAACTACCACCCATCCTTTTAATAAATTCCTTTTTGCTTAACTTAGCGCCAGCATTTTAGAGTTTTATTGCTTGCAGCCAGTGAACCTTAAGACAGTATTATATGCCTAGTCTCTTCCTAAGGGATGTGAACTATGTCATGTAATCAGTAAGACACTGTTGGCAGTTTCTGAACACAGAGAGTTATTTGTAAGAAGATTTGCAGCTATCTCGATAGGTTAGAATAGGGAGTGATTACAGTTAGACTGACCAATTAAAAGGCTGTTGAAATATCCTGGTATATAGGACTGAGGGGTAAATTAGGGTGATTGCAGGAGTAGAAAGAAGTGATGGGGAATAGCAGGGCTGGGATTAGGGGGAATCAAGAGAGGTGTACTCACCTATAATGAGTACATTAAATTTTGTGTCTTGTGTACCTATTTTACGTTATCCTGGGCATGATATTTGCAGGCATTAAAAGGCATACATATCAGAAAGGAAGAAATAAAACTGTCTGTATTTATAGACAACATGGCATGATTTTTTATGTAGAAAATTCTAAGAAATCTATTTACAAATTCTTGAGCTAATAAGTGAGTTTATCTAGGTCACAGGATACAAGATAAACATACATAAATCAATTTTATTTCTATATACTAGCAATGAACCCATGGACAATGACATTACAATGATCACTTACAGTTGCTCAAAAGAAACTGAAAATACTTAAGTGTCAATCTAATAAAATGTTCATAGGACTTGTATGCTGAAAATTACATAACCCTGATAAAAGAAATAAAAAAGAAAATCTCAGTAAATGGAGAGATGTATTCCCTTTATTTGTTCATGGATTGGAAGATTCAACATAGCAATGATATCTATTCTCTCTAAATTGATATATAGATTTATACAATTCCTGTCAAATTCCAGCAAGATTTATTATAGATATAGGCAATATTGTCCTAAGATTTATATGAAAAGGCAAAGCAACTAGAATAGCCAGGCCAGTTTTTTTTTAAAGGTACAGAGGGAGCAATCAGTCTAGCTAATTTCAAGACTTACTATGTAGTTATAGTAACCAAGACTGTGTGGGCATTAGTGGAGGATAGACATGTAGAGCAATGAAATAGAATAGAGAACCCAGAAATGGATCCACATAAATATGTCCAACTTATTTTTTTAAATAATCGCATGAGGATATGTTATTGCTGAGAGAGAGAGAGAGAGAGAGAGAGAGAAAGAGAGAGAGAGAAACATAAATTGGTTGCCTCCCATACATGCCTTGACTGAGGACCATACCTGAAACCTAGGTATGTCTTCCTACCAGGCATCCAACCTGCAATCCACAACCTTTTGGTGTACAGACAACACACTAACCAACTGAGCCACCTGGCTAGGGTGGTCCAACTTACTTGTGAAAAAAGCACAAAACAATTAAATTGAGGAAAGATAGCCATTTCAATAAATGGTGATGAACAATTGGACATCCATCGCCAAAAAATGAACCCTGACCTCTAAGATCCACACCTCATATAAAAATTAATATAAAATGAATCATGGTCTTGAAGGTAAAATCTAAAACCATAAAGCTTTTAGGAAGAAAATAAAAGAGAATCTTTGAGATACAGAACTAGGCAAAGAATGCTTCGACTTGGAACCAGAAGAATGAGGCATAAACGTCAAAATTAGTAACTTGGACTTCCTCAAATTTAAAAACTTTTGCTCTGACGAAGATTTAGTTAAGAGGATGAAAAGAAAAGTCAGAGTGGGAGAAAGTATTTACAAACCAGATAATGGACAAAAGACTACTATTGAGAATATATAAAGAAGTTTCAAAATTTAACAGTCCAGTAAAAATAGGCAAAAGACATGAAGAGTCACCAGTGAGGATATACAGATGGAAATCACATGAAAATATGTTTAATGTTATTAGTCTTTAGAAAAATGCAAATTAAATCACAGCAAGATATCAATACACACCTGTCAAAATGCTAAAATAATAATAATTTTAAAAACCAGTTTTAATACCAAATACTGGCAAGGAATTAGAGAAATGGAATCACTCATATGTTCCTGTTTGGTGTAATGATATAAGCACTCTGGAATAAAATTGTCAGTTTTTTTTTAAATAAACTAAACATGCAGCGACCATATGACCCAGAAATTACACTCAGGTATTTATCTCAGAGAAATGAAAATGTATGCTCATACAAAGACCTATTTGCAAAATTTTGCAGAAGTTTTATTTATAATAACCCCAAACTGGAAACAAACCAGATATCCTTCAATGAATGAATGGCTAAACAAATTATGGCACATCTGTGCTATGGAATACTATTCAGCAATAAAAATAAAAGTGATGATATACACAACAACCTGGATGAATCACCAGAGAACTGTGCTGAGTGAATAAAGCCAGTCCCAAAAGGTTATGTAACATGATTTCATTTATGTAAAATTCTTAGTGATAAAAGTATAGATTAGAAAAGAGATTACTTGTTGCCAGGGTTAAGGAGAGGGAGGGGGTGTCTATAAAAGGGATCTTTGTGATGACGGGAATGCTCTGTATCTTGATTGTATCAATGTCAATATCCTTGTTTTAATTTTGCACTATAGTTTTGCAAGATGTAACCATTGGGAAAAGTTGGGTAAAGGATGTGCTTTCTGTAGTTCTTACAAACATGTGTATCTTACATGTGTGTCTATAATTATCTCAAGATTAGAAGTTTAATTAAAAAATTATTTTAGATTTCAAAGCCAGTAACCAGGAGAATGAAGGTGTTTTTAAATGTAATTAGGCACTTTTTCAGTGCAGGTGATTTAAACAATCTATTAGAAAAATCCAATGAAAGAACAAATTAACACAGATGTGAAGTTCAATAAGCTCTTAAACATCTAGAGATTTTTGTATATTTTAGAAAGAGAAAACATGGATTGAAATGAATCTCTAATTGATGTGATTTCAGAAAACATGACCAACCAAATCAAGTGGAGCAGTTCTCTCAGTGTAGGATATTTTTTGGAGAGGGAATAACGTGTGGACAGGCTGTCCTTTCTAGAGGTTCCATTGAGAAGTCAGGTGTGTTTTTTGTTTTGTTTTGGGTGTTGTTTTTTTTCTCTTTCTGCCTTTTTAAGTTTTTTTTTTTCCTTCCTCAAATTCAATGGCTTCCATGACAGTCATAAGAGAAAATTTGACAGTGGAGTAGAGCTAAAAGGAGGCAACTCAAGAGTGATCATTTGAGTAAAAGTAGCATTCAAAACAATGGATTTATTAAATGTCATTTGGATGGATAACCTTACAACTTTGACTTGAATTTAGGAGTTGGCTTTTTCCTTTAACATTGTTAGCATGCTTTGTTGGTAGGAACATATGATTTAATCTTGTTATTATAATAATTTCCATAAAATGTCTCCTTACTCCCAGATTTCACGTTATGGGACTGAGAAACTCCCAGGAGACTGCATGTTGACAATGCTCTACCTGGAATTTAGTGAGATCTATTTTCCCCCATATTTCTGTAAAGTGGAAAAAATTGACTTGAATTTTAACTCATATTTATTAGATTGCAGTGAAGCCTTCTCAACTTCTCAGTTTTCAGTTGGATTAGTGCTGACTTAAGGTCATTTGGTTAATACATAGTCAGGGAGCAGTAGAAACCACATTACAAGACCAGGGTTAATTAGTACCAGTAAAATCATATTACAGTGAATATAATACTAAAAAGCATTCTGAATAAGACTATTTCCATGACAAAATGTTGGAAAACACATGTTTCTGATTTTCTTCTTGAAATGTAAAAAATAATTTGTAATAAAGAATGCAAATACATACGTAACATGGAAATATGGAATTTTTATAAAAGCACTACTCATTTGGTTTAATAGCTTCTGTATTTGAAAGTGGATTTGAACATTTTTCTTTTGGCTTTGTCCCATTAAAATGTCCTCAAAATTTAGAATACAGTAAAAGTAGCATTCAGAGCAATGGGTGGTTATTTATTAAATGTTATTTGGATAACCAGATAACTATTTGGAAAAACAAGCTTTGATACCATTTTCATATTTTGCTGGTATGCCTAAACAAATTAAACTACTAAATGTACAAATTCAAGTATAGAAGCATTAGAAAGAAATATAGGTTTATATATATATTTTTTAATATATTTTATTGATTTTTTACAGAGAGGAAGGGAGAGAGATAGAGAGTTAGAAACATCGATCAGCTGCCTCCTGCACATCTCCCACTGGGGATGTGCCCGCAACCCAGGTACATGCCCTTGACCGGAATCGAACCCGGGACCTTTCAGTCCGCAGGTCGACGCTCTATCCACTGAGCCAAACCGGTTCGGCTAGGTTTATATTTTAAAAATATGAAGTGGCAAGGGCTTTCTACACAAAACACTAATAATAAAAAAAGTATGTATCTCATATGTATTGGTATGTAAAACACTGTCTCAAAACTTAGTGGTTTAAAACAACAGTGACTTATTATTTCTTAAGAGTTTTTACATTGGTTAAGCAGTACTTCCTTGGGTCTCATCTGGACTCATCTGTGAGGCTGCTTTTAGCTGATGAATTGGCCAGAGCTGAGGGGTCTAAGAGCCTGTGACCTCTCCCTCCCTGTTGGGTCTTACTCAGTTGTTGGCTTGGTCCTGAGAGAGTGAAGGCAAAACCCAAAAGGCTTTTGGAAGCCTAGGCTCCAGAGCTCATACTCACTTCTACTCCATTTTATTGATCAAAATAAATTGCAAGTTCAACCAGATATAAGGGGGTAAATAAATAGACTCCATTTCTCAAGCAGTGATATCACATTACAGAGGGACACAGGCATAGTGAGACGATTCACTGGGAAGCAGTATCATAATGCTCTTCCTCGGTATCTCTTGCTGTCTAGACACTCTGCCTGAAAACAGGAACCAAGTAGATTTGGAAAAAGTTTTAGGTAAATCCCTTATTCTCTGAGGCTTTGTTATTCACTATTTGAAATTTAAGATCTAAATAGATTTGGATCACGTGGCAACCTCCATCTCTGAATTTGTCAACCATATTTGCACTATCCTAACTCACAAATGAAATAGATTAATCACTGGCTTTAAGCAATTGGATTATGATGTAGTTTACTTTTGGATTATCATGTAGTTTTCTTCAGGCTCCTTGTTCTTGGGGTATATTGAGCTTGTATATATGGGTTTATAAACTTCTAAATATTTATTTGTCTTCCTCTCTTTTGGGAACTTATATTAGGCTGCTTGAAGTGCCCCCACAGCTCACTGATGTCTGTTCATTTCTTTATTTAGTCTTTCTTTTCTCTATTCCATTTTGTATAGTTTGATTGCTATGTCTTCAGGTTTACCAGTTTTTTCTTCTGCAATGTTTAATCTTTCTCAGACTTTATAGTTTTCATCTTTAGAAGTTTCATTTGGGTCCTTTCTTAATATCTTCAGTGTCTCTACTTAACATGTTCAACCTTTCCTCTGTCTCACAGAATGACAAATGCTGGCCTAGGAGCCAAATCTGGGCCACCAGATTTGTATTGTAAATAAGTTGTATTGGAACACAGCCAGGCCCTATTTGTTAACACTGTTTATGGCTGCTTTTTGTATTATAATGGCTGAGTTGAGTACATTAGTTGTTACAGAGATTGTATGATCTGGAAAACCTAAATTATGTCCTATCTGGCCCTTTACAGAAAAAAAATAATGCTGAGTCCTGGTCTTCTTGAGCATATGGAATACCTTTATAATAACTGTTTTACAGTGTTTATCAATTAATTCTATCATTGGTGTCATTTCTGGGTCAGTTTCAATTAATTGATTTTTTCAATGCATTGTGACTTATATTTTTCTGCTACTTTGCATGCCTTAAAAAAAAGTTATATTCGGGTTCAATTCTGGTCAAGGCACATGCCCCGGTTGCAGGCTGAGTCCCCAGTAGGGGACATGCAGGAGGCAGCCCATCAATGATTCTCTCTCATCATTGATGTTTCTATCTCTCTTTTCCTCTCCCTTCCTCTCTGAAATCAATAAAAATATGTTTTAAAAAAAGTTTTATTAGATGCCAGACATTGGTGGATTTTACCATGTTGGGTGTTGGATAGTTTTGTATTCCTATTAATATATTGAATTTTGTTCTATGATTCTGAGCTAGGTTATCTGGAAACATTATTCTTTTCAAGTCTTATTGATAAGCTTTATTAGGTAGGACCAGAGCAGCCTTTTGATTAGGGCTAATTTTGCCCCATTAATGAGGTAAATATCCTCTGAGGACTTTATCCAATGCCCCATGAATTATGACTGGTAGAAATCCAAACTATTATCAGCCCTATTCAAGTTGTCAGCTCAAATTCTTTTGGATGGTTTCCTCAAATTCTTTTGAATGGTTCTTTTCTTGACCTGAGTTTTTTTCTCATATGTATGAGCTAATCCACACACAGCTGAAGATGTGAGGGACTTCTTTTTCTGTGTGGCTCTCCCTTCTGTAATCCTTTGTTCTGTAAACTCTTTACTGTCTTGGCCTCCCTGGATTCCCAGTTCCATCAGCTCTGGAAACCTAATGGGTTTGGTCTATGTCATGCTTCTCTGAACTGTGGCCTGAAAGCTCTCTCTAGGCAATAAGCTAGGACAATCTTAGGGCTTATTTTGTTTCTTTTCTATATCCCAGGGATCACTATCTTTTGCTGCTTGATGTTCAATGTCTTAGAAAATCATTTTTCACATATTTTGTCCAGTTTTTTAGTTGTTTCAGTTGGTAAAATAAATCTCTTCACTGTTACTTCCTCTTGACTAGAAGTAGTTTTTCAGAAGCCTAATACTTTAGATGGCAAGGGATATTTATATTTTACTATATTAAAATAAATAAAAAGACTATAAACCCCCTGTAAATAAAGTTGGAAGACAAATGACAAACTAGAAAAAAGTATTTGTAATTATTTGTACCTTACAATGGATTAGTAGCTCCATTATATAAGTAGGTCTTATAAATCAATAAGAAAAGTAAACATCCCAATAGGAAAATGGGAAAGTAGTTTTGTTTATCTGTGTTTATTTTTTCTTTTGTTAGTAGGCAGTTGGCAAAAGAAGAAATTAAAATGACCAATAAAAATATGAAAAGATTTTCTGTCTCAGTGCTAATAAGAGAGATACTAGTTGAAATGACTAAGAGATACCATTTTTCACTTACCATATTGTCAAAGAATAAAACAAGTGATATATGCTTGGGTGGTAGAATGGGTACTAATACATTTAGATGAGAATGTAAATTGTCACAGTCTTTCTGGAATGCAAAATGGTAATATTTCTGAAAATTTAAAAAAGTTACCGGTTTTAGTAATTCCAAATCTAGAAATTTATCCTAACAAATAATTCCATGAGTTTGTAAAAAAAATTATTGTAGAATTTTTGATAAAAACGGGAAATACATGAATGTCAATTTTTTGGTCAAATAGTTAATCTTTGTGTATATGTAATTATTTTTTATTTTTAAATTCTACAATAATTATTTTTTCAAATTTTTTGGCAATTATTTCCTCAATTGTTAAATATATGTATATACACTTAAGATACCACTATTCTGTTATAAACAATGTGGTAGATACATACTGACACAAAAAGATGTCTTCAACACATTAAGTGAAAAGGCAAGTTATAAACTAATAAATATATAGATGATACCATGGGAAATATACACACAAACACATGCACTATTTTCTCTGGAAGGTAGAATTACTGGTGAGTTTTATTTTCCAGGTTTTGTTCTTACATTTAAAATTTTTCAAAATAATGAGCATGCTCAGCTTTTACAGTCAGAAACAAACAAACCAGAAAGGAAACCCTCACAGGGAAGCCATAGATGGTTCTGAGAAGCTAGGTTGAAAGATGGAGATGAAACCTGTGATTTGTCAGCTGGGAGGTCTGTGTGGTAGAAAAAAGCAGGACACCAGTTTGAATTCTGACTCTTTCCTTTATGCATGGGGTGATCTTGGGCAAATTTTTGAACATCTTTGCTTTTAATCATTTTTAAAGTATTTTGAAATTGCAATATATCATACAATTATTATATTTGTCACAGGTAATATAAATCCTCAACAAAGGGTAGTTTATTATTTAAAATTATTATTATTTTTTTTAGTAAAGTAAGGGATAAGAATAGTTTTTATCAGGCATAAAACCTACTTGGATGATGGGATGAGTTTATTATTATCAGGGTGCAATTAGCAAATACTAATTATCTCTGTGTGAGAGCTGCCATCTTTAATTTCAATTAAGCTCAATTTTTGTCTAAAGTGTGAAGAGAATCACAGAGCATTTTGTTTCATTTCATTTTAACCAGAAGTGGTGCCTGTATTTGCCGCCAGTATTTCCTCGTCTTCCCTTCCCTCAGTGGGTTCCAGCCACCATGGCTCCTACGTGGTTCCTCTGGCTGGGGAGGGTGGCTTTAGGTAGGAGGTGCAAAGCCTTAGATCACTGCTGCTGAAGAAGTCAGGCAAGGGACTTGGTGCCCTTCCTCCTGAGACTCTCATTCTTCTCTCAATTTCTGACCACTCCTTCATTCCTAGAGATAGGCTCGCTCTGATGAACAAGAGGGACCTGTGTTTCTTAAAACAAGGTGTATAACTTTCGTAGGAAAGTTAATAGGCATTAATGATCTTGAACCTTTCAAATAAAAACATTTTTTTACCCTTGTGCACCCTTATGACAGCCCAACTCTTGAGACTTTGCAGAGCCCAACAGTCTATCAGGTTCCTTCCTTTGCCTTAAATATAGTTTCTTGCCACTAATATTATAAAATAGGAACCAGGATTTATTACCAAAGATATTACTAATTTCAGATGAAAACACTGGCACATCCACTATCATGTGGGTATCATTTTAGAGTCAAATAAAGAATCATATAGCATCAGTTCCACAGTCTGTCTGGGTTTGGAATATTTCTATGCACCGCTGGGAGAAAAGCAGGTGCGCTCACACATCTATTTCTAAGATTTGTCTATTTTGTCAGGTGATTTGAGTTTAACATTTTTGCAGATGTCAATTTCAGCCTTTTTTTTTTTGCTATTAGTAGAGCAACTTTAAAGTTAGCTCTTATGTCTAACTTCATACTTATTTTAGAACAACTTAAATCTTGTAACCTATTTTATCTTTTTAAAAACATTTTTTTTATTGATTTCAGAGAGGAAGGGAGAGGGAGAGAGAGAAACATCAATGATGAGAGAGAATCATTGATTGGCTGCCTCCTGCATGTCCCCTACTAGGGTTTGAGCCTGAAATTTGGGCATGGGCAATTCAACCAGGAATTGAACTGTGACCTCCTGGTTCAGAGGTCGACACTCAACCACTGAGCTACATCAGCTGGGAAACCTATTTTATCTTTTAGATAGGTTTCCTGTGGAATGACTTAAATCCAAAGTTAGCTCAAAATGAAACCTCCCCTTCTTAGAATATTTCTGTTTCAGTGCCTCACAATCTTTTCCAGTTTGTGGTATCAACGCTGCTCTGCAATTTCTTCTGCTGCCCTCTAGCTCTTTGGCTTTACCTTCCATTATTGTGTTTCTTTGATGAATGCTTGTTCCAGGCTGCAAGGCATTGAGGAGGAGGGGTGCACAGGTCGTGGGCTATCTAGACTGGCTGTATTATTGAAGTTTTGAGAGCTTGTAATGGGGCCTATCTATCCAAAATATTACAAAGTTTGTTTGCTGATGTTAGCATCCTAATGAGAAGTGTGAGCTAGCCTGGTAACAAAACATTTCATCCAAAGGTGAAAATTTCTGTGAACACATTATGTAAGTTAATTCCGTATATTTTCATATTGTGCTCTGCCACATCCCACTGCCCCATTTTTTAAAAAATATATTTTATTGATTTTTTACAGAGAGGAAGGGAAAGGGATAGAGAGTTAGAAACATCAATGAGAGAGAAACATCAATTAGCCGCCTCCTGCCCACTCCCCACTGGGTATGTGCCCGCAACCAAGGTACATGCCCTTGACCGGAATCGAACCTGGGACCCTTGAATCCGCAGGCCGACGCTCTAACCACTGAGCCAAACCGGCCAGGGCCCACTGCCCCATTTTTTTCTGTAAAATCACCTGATCAAATAATATCTTCTGTCTTTTAATTGCTATCTTTCATGTTCGTATTATATATTTTATAATACACTAGAGGCTGGTGCACAAAATTCATGCACTGGGGTGGGGGGTGTTGTCCCTCAGACCAGCCTGCACCCTCTCCAATCTGGGACCCCTTGGGGGATGTTCCACAGGGATCGTGCCTAAATGGGCAGTCGGACATCCTCTCACAATCCAGGACTGCTGGATCTCAACCACTCGGCTGCCTTCCTGCTTGATTGCCCCTAACCACTTCTGCCTGCCAGCCTGATCACACCCTAACTGCTCCCCTGCCAGCCCAATTGCCCCAACTACCCTCCCCTGCTGGCCCAGTCACACCCTAACTGTCCTCTCCTGCTAGCCTGGTCCCCCCCAACTGCCCTCCCTCCCCTGCCAGCCTGGTCACCCCCAACTGCCCTCCCCTGCTGGCCTGATCGCTCACAACTGCCCTCCCCTGCCGGCCATCTTGTGATGACTTGGGCGTGGCCATCTTGTTACCACATGGGGGCGGCCATCTTGTGCAAGGACGTGATGGTCAATTTGCATATTACCTCTTTATTATATAGGATCATAATACATATAGTACATATATACATATTTTTCTTAAACTACCCACAAAGAAATGCTTACAAGGGATACTTATGAATTACCCACAAAGAAATATCTTCTGAGTGACCTCAAGGTTAAGGTAAATTAGCTCCACTTACTTAGTAGTTGTGTAAGCTTTTTGAAGAAATAATACATTCTATTTTTAAATTTAGCACAAGTAAATCCCCTGCAAAATTATGCCTGCCATATATCCCATGCTAGTTATATCTAAAATATCTTAAACTTATGTGTTTTATAAAGCAGAATTTTGACATTATTTTTGTTAAAGAAGGAATTTTCTTTCTTGATGAAGAATACTAGGTAAATACAAAGTATTATTATTGTTATTATGGACACTAATGACCTTTATCCCTACAAATATTGGTATTAAAATTTAAAAATACCTTCTTTTTGCCAAACCCAAACATTCCTGAATAAAGATCAAAGGTCACGGAGCTATGATGATTCAGTAATAAAATATCAAAGTATTTAGAAAGTCTTTTTTACAATTGCTTAAATTATGTAAAAAGGTTTATTAAAAGGTCTCGGACCATCTTAAGTTACAGCATAATATTTGCCCAAAGAAGTCTCGAGAGAAATTACAACAGATTCATGTTGCAAAAATTTCATCCTCAGCAATAAGATAGCCATGTTTAAAAACTAAACCCAAACTAGAAGCATGAATCATTTAGTCTTAAGAGACATTTACAGTCATTTCCCATTTTAATAATTGAAGATGCCAGATTACAGGGTGCAAATAATGGGCATATTTCTCCTTTAGGAAATTATTATTTTTTATTATTATTCCTATTGCTCACAAAATCAACACAATCTTGTAAATTGGGATATTGTTTACCAACTCTTTTTCACAGTGGTGTTGGCCAAGGAGAGAATTGATATTGGAGCTAGAGTACTAGAAGGAAGAGAATGGACATCTTAATAACAATAACAGCAGCAAAAAACGATAAAGTTACCGTATGGAAAGGATGAATGTTGCTCTAAGGAAATTTTATTTTCCACTGTGACATTTAACCTGGATTGTGCTGTGGTCTTGACTGTCTTATTCAACATGGTAAAAAAAAAAAAAAGTTACATTTCAGCCCAGGCTTTTAAAAGCTAAGTCCAGGTAAAAGTATGAATACTTTTGATTTAGATTAATTATTAATTTTGATACAGAATGAAACATGTAAATCTTTCCTTAAGTTTAGTATTTTAATATCTAAAGAAATAGAATATATGGTAATCGTGAACTTAATTTTTTTTTACTGAGCTCAGCTTGTTCTTTTTAATTATTTGTTAATGTTAGTTTTAACCAACACTGTGCAAATAAAGGGGGATCATTGTTCCTAGACTTTCACAATTGTTTTGATTTAAAGACAAAGCTAATAGGACCGATGAAACTTTTTCAGGTCATTTAGAATTGAATTAGATTTATTGAAACAGTCTTAGTCAGCTGTAAGAACAATGAGTTCACAAGTCCTGAATAGATAGTTCTCATTTAAGTGGTCCCCAGCAAGTCAGCCTGGCCTAATTGCATAGACCTTTGTCCAGCTCACCCACAACACATAGACTTGTTGACAGCATTGAAGTGAAATAGAAAAATGAACCTTATAAGAGCAATAAAACAGCATTACATTGTTAATTTAATAATTTAATTTATATTTCAGTAGGGACTGGAACTGACATGAACCATGAACCAAAAACTAGACAACTGTACTAATTTGCAGATCTTTTCTTCCTCACCAAAAATGAAAAGAAAAAGTGATCAGAGTAGTTAAAACTATAACCTCACCTAGATTTTTATTTTCTCAGATTACTTGTTGGAAAAAAAAACACCTAGAAAAATCTAAATATTTGTCAGCCAAACATGAATATGTTATTTAATTGGGAAGAAAACACATCTTTAAGTCCTCAAAGAAAAGAATGGATGCAGTTTGTCCTCTATTTCATGGTAGTTTAATAAATTTTAAAAGTACATAGATTGATAAAAAATGTAACAATTATTTTTAAAACAATGATTATTTATATATTGAATAATTTCAGTTAAGATGTAACTTATTTAAAGGATTTTAGTGTAATTATTAATTGATAAAGTCCTATAAGTTACTTTGTTTATTAACCAAAAATTATAAACATATATTTAAATATTATTTCTGTATATTCTGTTTATCAATGGAATGATATTTATAGATAAAGAGAACGTTTAATTTACAGTGACTGAACTTACATCAAATTAACAGTGACAATGCAGTCAATAATCAAATGTTATGCATTGTGTATGTTGGACTGTACCTCTTGTTCAGAAAATAGTGATGTAGCTCCTTTAAAGTTAATAACTGTAATCACAAACAAGATAATCCCATCAGCACAAAGTCAGTCTTATTCTGCATAAATTAACTTAGCACAGTATTGCATTTAATAAGTTATCACTAATCTTTAATGTGTTTTCACATGTGCATATTTAAGTTCTTTGACATTTGCTATCTTGGTTTTTCTGTAGGGCTTACATATAAGACACTCATTTCAAATCTGAAAAGCAACATCATCAGTCTTTAGAAGCCCAGTGCAATCAATATCTATGCAAATGGGGCGGTTATGGAAGTTACACTGCTTTGTCAATCAATCACAGGTTGAGTCTCCACCCTACACTCAATGTAGTAATAGATTTTTTTTTCTTTTTAAAGAGATGAGGATTTACTTTTACTTAAGTATTTGCTATATAAATGAGTGCTATTGCTTTGATGCTTCCTTTCCCCCACCACCTTTTCTGTGCACACTTACCCAGCTGCACAAAGTGTTGGCCCATGCTCTCAGGCTCTCTCTGGGTAGTAATATTTAGGGCCACCTGTGGACCTCCTATGGCCCTGCCTTTAGCCCTGAGTTCTTGAAAGAAGGAACAACTCTTTGGGACTCAGAGCTGGTTGGACTAGAATCCCTAGAGTGCTGATCATGTGCTTCCTGCCCATTGAGAGAGAGGTCTTCAGTGGATCACTAAAAGGCTCTGTTGTTTTTTTTCACCTCCATCATGTCAAGTTTTCACCAAGGATCTGGTAGGGATACAGAATACTTGCTATCCAAATAAGGAGAAGATATATGCTAAGAAGGATAATTAATTAGGTTGGACACCAAAATTGTGCTTCAAAGTTTATTTCCATTGTATGGAGTAATAGACTAACTAAGAAGAAGTGTAATAGGGAGAAAAATTAAGCTTTACACTTAGATTAGAGAGGGAAAAAAAGACAATATATACAAGATAGGGAAAGCCTGGTTTAAGAGCTCTTCCAGTGGAAAACAAAAAGTAAACTAGATTTTTTTTGACTGCGTGTAACCACAGTACAAATCTTACTATTGAGGATTGCTGTTTCTCACTAAGTAATGGGTAACAAGAGTACACACATAGGGTTATTCTTTTGTGAAAATGAAGTCTGGAGATGGTTAATCCAGGGCTAGAGAGGCAGCTCCCTAAAGTCACTGAGAACTCCAACTTTGATATCTTCAATGAATGATCATTTCCATGTTCAAGAACACCTCATGTTGCCCTAGACCAGTGGTTCTCAACCTTCCTAATGCCGAGCCACATTAATACAGTTCCTCATGTTGTGGTGACCCCCAACCATAAAATTATTTTCGTTGCTACTTCATAACTGTAATTTTGCAACTGTTATGAATTGTAATGTAAATATCTGATATGCATGATGTATTTAGGCGACCCCTGTGAAAGGGTCGTTCGACCCCCAAAGGGGTCGCGACCCACAGGTTGAGAACCGCTGTGCTAGAGGGTTTGAATTTTCTGTTTCCATTTGGTTTTTGACCTCCCTCAGTTTAGGTCCCTCTCTCTTTCACTTTCTCTAAAAAAAAGAAAAGAAAAGAAAAAAAATCAATGGAAAAATATCCTTGGGTGAGGATTAACAACAGCAAAAAGATCACCTCATTTTAAGCTGCTGGAGCTCCTGCAATCACAGCCCTAATTCCAGACAGCAGGAAGAAGGGTCGGTATGGTGTGGGGAGAGGGCACACTTTCGCCCTTTTAAGAAACCTTCCCAGAATTTCCACAAACACTTTCACTTACTTTTTTTTGGCCACAATAAAGTTTCATGGCCACACCTGGCTGCTATGGACGCAGAATAGAACCAGTAAGTAGTTTTAAAAAGAGGCAAATTTTACTAAATACTGATATAGAGAATTTCTTGATGGCTTTATCTGCCTCAAACTAAATGCGCTATCTTAGAGGTACTGATGTCATTGTCATTGAACATTCAAAAACAACTAAGCAATTGCTTATCAGGGGAATTTTAGGGGGAAACCTGATGTGTACAGTTTCTTTCACTACTGTGTGCCGACTATTTCAATATATGTGTGCATAGGCCATGCTGAGCTTTAATTTGACTAACTTTCCTTGTAAGAGATTTTAATAAAATTAGACATCTACCAGCTACATGTCAATAATGGCAAATGTTCCTCAAAGTGAATACTTAGTAAACAAGTCTTGTTTTTATGTTATTCAGAAGCCAGCATATTCCTTTGGTGGAAGGTACTAGTGAAATAGGATTCTGTGCATGCATAATGACTTTACACATTTAGTAATATTTCTGATACATGAAGATTCTGGCCCTATGAATTTAGTTATTGATTAACCTGCTACAGGAAGTTTTGATCAATTGATTGGCCCAGATTTCACTCAATGTAGCTATAAGATATGTATTTTAATATTTGTGGTACATGAAATACATAGCTTAAGTTTTATTTGTGGTGGATTTTTTATTTTACTTTGGCATTTGAATTATGTGAGTTTCTTCAGAAAATATTAAGATGTTGATGTGCTGTGTATTTTGGATTTGTATTCATAATTCTATAACTAAGAGACCTAACATTAAAGTTATGAGTTTTGTAATACTCTGCCTGCACCGTAAGTCTATAGGAAGTTGACTGAAAACACTCTAGTACTTCTGGCCTATTTCATTCTTGCTGACATAGATAATAAGAAGTTAGACACAATAGTTATTGCATACCCACTGCTTTAGAGACAGGAGAAAATCCATTGCTTGCCAAATTAGAAAAATGTCATATAAAAAGAAACTTTGTTCTCAAGCTTCCAAATCGGAAACCCAAATGTCAGTAAGAATACAATGGTAAACACTGTTGGAGTGTACACTTTTAGAGACGTAATGAATTTTAAAACATGCAAAAATATAGATCACACACGACCTATACGTTTTCAAGGCATAGTTTTGATTATATACCTTTGTTTTAGTTACCCACTGAGAGCAATTCTGGAAAGCATTTTTGCTTTAACCTAGAGTTCTTATGGTGCAAGGCAAAAAAACAACAACAAAACAAAAACTGGGTTGGGGGTGTCTCTGGGAGACCATTCTTCCCACCAGTATGTAGCCACTGCCCTTACCTGATGCCTATCAGACCTTGGACAGCTCAGCTCTGCTTTGTGGAAGCAACTGCTTGGATCCCAGCTGTTTGGTTCTCCTCTGCCTTGGCATCTAGGCCTTATTTCACACCCAATTTGAAAACTTTTAGTTTGACGAATTCTAACTTGATCCTCATAAAATCCTTAACTAATGTGATATGCACTGTGCTGAACTAAATTGAGCTATGCTTTCTAAAGATTATAATTTATTTTGCAGGGAAAGGATTAATAGAAAAAGAAGGATTAATTACCTTGGTCTCTTTTCTTCTTTCTTGCCAACTCCTCCCCAAGAAAGAAAGGACCAAATGTCTTTCACCACTTGCAATATCTAAAACTTTACACAAATAACTCATCTAGGCCTCGGGTTCTTTTTCTTCAGACAGCAATGATAATACCTATTATGTAAGAATTACGGCAGTTAAGTTAAATGCAATAAAAATCTTCTGAGCTTTTTCTTCATTTTTGGTCTAGTAAAATGTAAAAAATAATTTCTCTTTAAAGTTTTTATCACAGTACCCAGCACGTAGATATCCACAATTGTGACTCCCTTGCTTTCTAAAAGGAGCTCCTCCTCCCAGCCCTGATTCACAGGCTTCTCAGTTTAGCTGCTCCATGTTGTGCTTGTAGGGTTGGGACTCACTCTTACATAAACCTACCTGTCTCCTTCTCTTCTTTTTCTGCCACATATCTGTGTCTTGTTAATAGGCCCATTCCTCAGCTTCCATCCTTTGTCCTGCTTACCTCTTGTCTCCCTCCTCCTACAGGTATAGGTATGCCTGGGGTGGGCGTCAGTGGTTCTCCCATTGCTTCTGTCTGGTCTTCTTTTAAAAAAGCTCATTGAGTGTTCACAAATCCATCACCCTCGTGTATCCAATGCCAAGGTGAAGAAAGATCACTACCAGCACCCCAGGGCCTCCTCTTGACACTTTCAGTCACCACCTGCTCCTTAGTGGTTAGCACTGATCTGACTTCTAACTCTTAGATTCATTTTGCCTCT
>NW_005353967.1:21650137-21662409 GCF_000412655.1 Myotis brandtii
GCGATTGGGGGCGGGGCAGGCCAGGGGGAGGGGCTGTGGGCGGTTGTGGGGGGAGGGGCAGTTGGGACCCCATCAGGCCAGTTGGCCACCGCAGTGCGCATCATAGCGACCTGTCATTCTGGTTGTTTTGTTCCGTTGTTCTGGTTGCTTGGCTTTCATATATATAGAGATAATACACTATATATCTTTTGTGTCTGTCTTCTTTAATTATGTTTGTAAAATTCATCTAAGTTGCATCTAGTTGTTTGTTCATTCTGCTTGTATACAGTTCTGTCATGTGAATATTCCACATTTGTTTATGCGTTCTTCAGAATGATGAGAATTTGGGTTCTTTCCATTTTGGGCTATTATAAAGGCTGCTGCTATGAATATTTTTATATATCTCTGTTGGTGAATATTTGGGCATATTTCTGTTGGGTTATACCTGGAAGTGGAATTGATGGGCCATTTGGTATATATATGTTCATCTTTAGTAGATTTTACTAATCTTCCTAGCTGATTATAATAATTACACTCCCACTTGCCTAATTGTGTTGAAAGAGCCTGTTCTCTGTCTACAAGGTGAAATAGATTATTTCTGTATTGAAATTTTCTCATTTCCTCTCTTCAAAATATACTGTCAATTTGTAGATAATGCTAAAATGTTTTCTATCAGGTTTGGATTAAACTTTGTGCAATTAATAAAAATTAAATGCAAGTAACCTCATCTATATATATAAGGCTAAGTGACTGTCCAACCATCCAACCGTCTGACTAGCCAATAGGTATGATGCGTACTGACCACCAGGGGGCAGACGCTCAATGCAGGAGCTGCCGAACTGCGGTGACTTGGCAGCCACGGTTATTGGGTGACGTACCCCGGAACCGGAGAGGAGGGAGCCCAATTCCTCACAGGGTTGTGCGATTCCACCTTCAGCCATGGGTTATGTTGTTGCTGGGGCATTGTTGGCCCCAAATCTGGTTTACTGCTGAGCCGTGGTGAGTTGGCAGCAGTGGTTCTAGCGTGATGCACCCTGGAACCAGAGAGGAAGGAGCCCAATTCCTCGCGGAGCCGCATGACTCCACCTTTGGGCGTGGGCTACATTGTTGTTGGAGCACTGTGGGCCCCAAATCTGGTTTACTGCACAATTGCATTTGGGTTCCACACCCTGTACAACAGCAACTTTGCAGAGTGCCCTTTGACACTCGGGACCCCTCAGGGGATGTCGGAGAGCCGGTTTCTGCCTGATCCCTACAGGCCAGGCTGAGGGACTCCACCTGCCAGAGGGACCCCACTCATTACGCAGATGCCCTTCCAGCCACCCCAGTGCAGCAGGCTGGGGAGGGACCGCGGGAGGTTGGCTCCAGGGCGTGTCCTGCCAGTCTCGCCCAGTCCCGCCCTGCCAGCCACCTTCTAGTTAATTTCCTTTTAATGTGCATGAATCCATGCACTGGGTCACTAGTTTTATGTATAATACTCAACATATGATTTTACAGCCAAACGAAATAGTAATGTTAACTAACCAGATCCTGTACTAGTTTTGGCTGCCATGTTGGAACTAACTGAAAGCAATAAATAGAATACAGTTAACAATTTAAAACTATTATGCCAGTCTCGCCCAGTCCCGCCCTGCCAGCCACCTTCTAGTTAATTTCCTTTTAATGTGCATGAATCCATGCACTGGGTCACTAGTTTTATGTATAATACTCAACATATGATTTTACAGCCAAACTAAATAGTAATGTTAACTAACCAGATCCTATACTAGTTTTGGCTGCCATGTTGGTTGGAACTACTGAAAGCAATAAATAGAATACAGTTAACAATTTAAAACTATTAGTTTGTTTTCTTAACAACAATATTTTATTAAATTAATTTTTAATCAAGGGTCTAATAAAGTATACTTTTAGAGACATGCTGGTCTAAAGGGGAGACAGAACTTAAGCTTTATCATTTATGTTCTATGAGATTACATTGAATCATCATAGATGAAATATTTTGTTATTATTTTCTAGGGGGAAAACATCTAGCATATAAAGTTATATTCATTTAACTATTTTTGTTTCAAAATGTCTAGTATTTATTGATTATAAGTGTTTTGAAATAAATGTGATATAAATGAGTTGATTTGTTCAGGTTATACTGTGTCATAGTCTACAAAGGACTGAGTTGTTATGATGAATACCTAATAATGTCAGTGCTCAATGTCACACACTGGCACAAAATGATATCAGCACAGCTGGAGTCTGATGAATGGCCTTCCTTGATATTTTGTCTATTGAAAATGTTCAGTAATTTCATTAAAAAATGAAATTTTCTCTACAGAAATGTTCATAAATTGTTCAGTAATTCACTGCACTGCTTTTGGCTAATAGGGTAAACAGATTACTATAAGGAGTGCAAGAAGCATAACTTTTATTGACTATTACTATTTCCATTTTGCCACAAACAACATTGTAAGTTTCCCATGTTCATTCATCATTGGGTATATATTATCCTATGTAATAAAAACCTAATATGCTAAGTGTCTGGTCATCCAGTCGTCTGTTCAACCAATCAAAGCATAATATGCTAATGATATGCTAAGGCTGCTCAACCGCTCGCTATGATGTGCACTGACCACCAGGAACAGACAGACGACCAGTCACTATGATGTGCACTGACCACCAGGGGCCAGTAGACCAGTCACTATAACATGCACTGACCACCAGGGAGCACACAGTCAACCGGCTGACCAGTCATTATGATGTGCACTGACCACCAAGGGGTAGATGCTCCAACCGGTAGGTTAGCTTGCTGCTGGGGTTTGGCTGATTGGGATTGAGCGAGATGAGCCGGACACGCCCTGGAGCCCTCTTGCCATCCCTCCCTGGCTGGCCAACCTCCAGCATCCCTCCCCGGCCCTGATTGTGCACTGGTGGGGTCCCTTGACCTGGCCTGTGCCCTCTTGCAATCCGGAACCCCTCGGGGGATGTCGGAGAGCCAGTTTTGGCCTGATCCTGCAGGCCAGTTCAAGGGACCCCACTGGTAGCACAAATTTGTGCACCAGGCCTCTAATGTTAAATGAAAATGAATCACATATTCTGAATATTCTTCCTCCACATTTTAAAATGTCAGTTTTAGATATTGTTTAACTACCAGTTAATATACAGTTCTATAACCTTGCATCATTTCAGAATAGATCATTCAATAATATAAAGTGAAATGAATTGCTATAGGATGAAGAATCGCTGTTAAATCTTTGGGGATGTAAGGATTTCTTTGCTATAGTCATACATGTGATTGCACATTTCAATGAGGATGCCCTCTGAACATTAGAGGACATATTCATGAGCTGAAATTCTAAAAAGAAATCTAATGATTTGACAGCCCTGCTCAAAAGTCAGCAGATCAGCATTTTAGAGGTGGGCATGTACTGGATTACAAAGTCAGGGTGAGCTGGGACTATCTCTCTGTGCTCTGACCTTCTGTCTCCTCCCCTGTGCCTGGCTGTCATTGTCTTATGGCCCTAATGGGGAGGCATCCGCTCACCAACCAGTCTCTCATCTCAGCAGTCCCAGTGTGTGTGTGTGTGTGTGTGTGTGTGTGTGTGAATGGGTGGGTGGAGTACTAGTCTCCAATCCTAGCATGAGAATGCCAGTAGTAGCACATTGTAGTGGCTAAACCCTTGTTCTTGTTCATATGGAGATTTCTTAAGGAAAAATAATTTCCAAGCTCTGCAGAATAGATTAAAATACTATTTTGACATTCTCATAGCTGATTTCAACCAAATTCTTAGTGCCTAAATGTTAAGAATGGAATAAATATTTTCATAAATTCTTTGAAAGTAACCATAAGCAGATCCAAATATATTGACTATTTTTCTTATTTGGCTTCTTCCAACTAGACTAGTGCTTTTAAAATTACTGCACTTCATTTTTATGGATAATCAAGAATGTGCATGAAACCTTAATTTCCAGCACAGAAGGATAATTGCTCAGTGATCATTTACTTTCTTTAAAACATAACTGAATATAAACTAAGGCAGAAACTGAAAAAAGCTATTTTTAAACATGGCATTGAAATGTATATGAAATCAAATGGCATATGAAAAACACACTCAACTTGATGTGTTTTTTTTTCTGCCTCAACACCTGTAATTTAAAGTGGAACTAGGAGTCCAGCTCACCTGTTTAGTCACAGAATCATAGGTAACACCTTACTGATCTCTAGTAGTCTGAACCTTACTGGAGAGGTTGAGAAAGAGTGCCAACTGCGTTAAGTGATCTGCTCAGTAATGTCACTCCAGCATCCACACCACTTACTTACTGGTATATGAATCCAGGGCTCTTTCCATGTGTCTGTGGGTTACTATTGTTCTTTGTTTTAGCGACAAGGGTGAGAGCTCATTTAACATGTTTTAGATTAAAGAGATTTTATAGTACCGTTAAAAACATAGAAAACATGAATTTATGAGAAAGGACACTGATCTTTTAACAGTGATGCCTTTGCTGGTCTTGAGTTAATCTTTCTATGGTATCAGTTCTAAACCATTAAAGAATTAATTGCCATAAGCCGAATCACTGCTCTTGTGCACATATATATACAAAAACAACTGAACTATAGTGTGTGAATAAACATTCCCTGACCCCATCCTGATTTTCTTACCATTTTTTCTATGAGGAAGCAGAGGACCATTTAAAGTGAGAGAAGTGGAGGGAAATAGAGAAGTGATAAAGGGCAATTTGAGCAGTAAGTTCACTATAGTATCCGTGGGACCCTTCTCCAACTTCATGCGATAGCGTGCAGTATAGAAAGGGTTCTTTCAGCAAGTGTTTAGGAAAATATGTTCCAGAAGATCTGCATAACATTAGTGTAACCAAGTGTTCCTCTCTGTGGCTTCCTGTTTTGGAATTAAATGCCTTCAGGATACTCAGAATAACTCTGTTTAGAAATACAAGAATTTAACCTCTTATGTTCCCAGTCATTTTTTAAAAACTATAGATTAATTAGAAGACAAAAAGATCTTATCCTACTTTGTTTCTCAATAATTAGCTAATATTTAAAATTGTTTATACATAAAGTAGGTGGTTTACTTAGAAAACAAAAGTGTAAACTGAAATTGTGACAGGGGTTATTATCACCAAAATTGTAGGATCCGTTTTGTCTGTTTATAAGAATTTTCATAGGCCAAATTTTTTTGCAAATATGATTATTTCCAAATGAACTCAATGAAAAATTTCTGCTCTGGTTATTTGCAGGAGGTGCATACAGGGAGCAGATAAGCTGATTCTGTGTTTACTTCTTTGTGGTGTTATTATTCAACATTCTTAAGTTGCTGCTTCAAAGCCATCAGAGGGAGCACTAAACAATATTTTTGTTTAAACATAAAGCCTAATATTGTATTTTTAAAATTTCTTTCTCCATTTTCATTTAAGAGGATATATACAACTAATCATTTATTGGTTATACATTTTCACTATATAGCTTTAACTTTCTATATGCTTCTAATTCTTCTTTGAAATTAAAAGTCTTAAAGGGGTCTTATTGGTGCAGTTCAGTTTTACATATGTCCATTGAATGCCTAATGTACTTAAGACCCAATAAGTGATGGAGAGTTGAAGGTGAATACTCCACAGCCACTGTCCTTCAGGAATGTAGAAACTAGATGAGAATTTGCAAGGTAGAATATGGACCACTTATCTTGATGAAAAATCAATGGAGCTATTTATTATTGAGAAGGCGATATTTGAATTAGACCTTGAAGGAGGTTTCCTAAAATGGAAATTCTAAACTGGAGGAAACAGCATAAAAGCAGGGTGTAAGTGAGAAAAGGAAATTATAGGGTTGTGGCTTAATAGAACATGGGTGATAGAGGTACTGGAAAGTGAGATTAGAAAGCTAAAGTGAAGTCAGAGAATGGAGCACCTTGAAATCTTTGCTAAATAGCTTTGGTGGGGTTTTTGGTGGGTTGTTTTGTTGTTGTTGTTGTTGTTGTTTGTTTGTTTGTGTGTGTGTGGGGGGGGGGTTGTAATCCTCACCTGAGAATATTTTTCCATTGTTTCTCAGAGGGAGTAGAAGGGAGGGGAGGATGGAGAGAGAGAGAAAGAGACTGAGAGACCTCGATGTGAGACACATCAACTGGTTGCCTCCTGCAGGTGTAGGTGGGGGGCAGAGGGTGCGGGGTGGGGTGTGAGCCAACCACAACCCAGGTACATGCCTTTGACAGGGAATCGAACCTGAGACCCTTTGGTGTGTGGGCTGACACTCTAACCATCTAACCACACCAGCCACAGCCATACTAAAGAGTTTTAATTTTGTTCTTTTGGCAAAGGATGGCTAATTGCAGACCATTACGATGCTCTAAATAATTTTTAAATAAAATAATCTTTCATTCAGAGTAAAAAGTTGCCTGGGGAACTCAGAGATTAAAATTAGACATTTTTTGTACCAGGTCAGATGAGATATAACCTAGACAATGATGATGATACCTTTTATTTGTATTTGCATGTATACATATCATACATATTTGTGCATGTACCTGTGTATCTATAGACATCTCTAATGTATGTGCATATATATATTTCCACACACATACAGTATACACAGTACTCTTTCAAAATCATGTATATGAGTGTTATTTTTGTGATTTAAGATTTGTACTAAAAATATGTTAGGTAATGTCCAAGTTCTCAGAGCAAATTTATAGCAAAGTTGGTACTCAAATCCTAGGTCTTTTTAGTCCAAACCCTTTCAGTATACTGTGCCGCTTTTGCATTGGATGCTGTTAGTGCAGGCTGGAAGGATGGCATGTGCGTGAGAGGTATTATGGAGGTATAAAAGGCGTGGACACGGAAAGGAAGGAATCAGAGACAACTCCCAGGTTTTCAGTGTCTGTGACCAGGAAGCCAATGTGTTACCATTGCCCCCATTGGGTTGGCCAGTGGGATGGCAGGCAGGTGGGGGGTAGGATGGGGAAGGGAGAAGATAATTCTACTTGGGAATGTCAAATTTGAGATGCTGGAGGGCATTCTCCTAGAGATGTACAGCGCGTGCTTCCAAGTTTAGGTTTGGAGCTCAGAAGAGAAGCCAGAGTTAGAGTTTGGGAGTGGATGAAATAATTGAGGAAAATGAGACTGAGAAGAGGAGTGAAGTGAGAACCAAACATTGGTGGGTACCTGCGTGTAGGAGGGTGAGAAGCATGGGAGGGAGGCTTCACAGAAGGGACAGAGATGAGGGCTGTCAGGGGAATGCCCCTTCATCACTTAACAATACTTGCGTTGCTGCTTGTGCAAGGCACCGGAGCCTCTGTCCAGGGTGTAAAGGAGGGTGCCTGTTGCAGGGGACATGTTAGGATGGGCACTGAGCGGAGGTTATTGGGTTTGTTCACTCAGGAGATCAGACTGGCTAAGTATGCACAGAACTTAGTTGTGTTCTAACATACAAATTAGACTTCCGCCTCCCAGTTCTCTTTCTGAGAAATTAAAAGGTCATAGAGGACCACCCTTGTCTCGACATCTATGAACCGTGACTTTGATATCCAGGTGAGTTTGTTGTGACCAGGAAGCCAATGTGTTACCATTGCCCCCATTGGGTTGGCCAGTGGGATGGCAGGCAGGTGGGGGGTAGGATGGGGAAGGGAGAAGATAATTCTACTTGGGAATGTCAAATTTGAGATGCTGGAGGGCATTCTCCTAGAGATGTACAGCGCGTGCTTCCAAGTTTAGGTTTGGAGCTCAGAAGAGAAGCCAGAGTTAGAGTTTGGGAGTGGATGAAATAATTGAGGAAAATGAGACTGAGAAGAGGAGTGAAGTGAGAACCAAACATTGGTGGGTACCTGCGTGTAGGAGGGTGAGAAGCATGGGAGGGAGGCTTCACAGAAGGGACAGAGATGAGGGCTGTCAGGGGAATGCCCCTTCATCACTTAACAATACTTGCGTTGCTGCTTGTGCACGGCACTGGAGCCTCTGTCCAGGTTGTAAAGGAGGGTGCCTTAGCAGTGCCTGTTGCAGGGGACAGGTTAGGATGGGCACTGAGCGGAGGTTATTGGGTTTGTTCACTCAGGAGATCAGACTGGCTAAGTATGCACAGAACTTAGTTGTGTTCTAACATACAAATTAGACTTCCGCCTCCCAGTTCTCTTTCTGAGAAGTTAAAAGGTCATAGAGGACCACCTTTGGCTCAACATCTATGAACCGTGACTTTGATATCCAGGTGAGTTTGTGGGTCAATCTCACTTGTATAGTTTCCAAAATAACAGAAAATAATCACTGTTATCTTTCTGTAATGATACAAGTTCATTATGAAAGGACAAAAGAGAAATTTAAAAGTCACCCCTGAAATAACCATATGTAACCAGAAATACAGCTTACTTCTCTTTCTACTTCCTCCTCCCTCCCTTCCTTCTTTTCTTCCTATTGATGATACTGTGCCTATTACTGTAAATAAAAAGGATTACATTTAATTTCACTTGAAGTTATAAAGAGGAAAAGAAAATAAAGGTACCTAAAAGAATTGTACAACTTCTAAATAAGTGCTTCCTCACTGCAAGAGGTAGTATGTATTTTGGAAGATTGATCTAAAGAAAAGAGATTATGAAAAACATATCGAGTTATAGTTTTAAGACACATTTCTGTTTCTACCATCTACACTGATTTACTCAGAAAAATGCACATATATATTCTAGCTTTCTGTCCTTCCCTATTTTTGTTTGTTACATTAGTTTTACACCTAAAAGAATTGTACAACTTCTAGATAAGTGCTTCCTCACTACAAGAGGTAGTATGTATTTTGGAAGATTCATCTAAAGTTAAGAAAAGAGATTATGAAAAACATATCGAGTTATAGTTTTAAGACACATTTCTGTTTCTACCATCTACACTGATTTACTCAGAAAAATGCACATATATATTCTAGCTTTCTGTCCTTCCCTATTTTTGTTTGTTACATTAGTTTTACCTATTTGAGTTTTATAACATTTGCATTCTGTATTGTAATTAAGGTCTACAATTGTTTAATTCTAGCTCTATATTTAACTGGAATATAATTAACTAGAATTTGGTACTCACCATGATTTTTTGTACCTTGAGTTTTCCATCCTTGAATTTTAATTTTGATTTATATTTTAGTTGGCTAGTTTCCATTATTAAGTAGAATTCTTCAGGAAGGGCTCAGAGGGGGCTGTTTTATGTCGAGAGTGTCTTTTGTTCTGTTCATCCTATGCAGACATCCTGGTTAGGCAGACTGCTCTGGGGACATGGCCCTTTCCTTCAAAACTCCGCAACACTGGTCAGTTGTCCTCTGGTGTTGAAAGTTCTGTGGAGAAATCTGAGGCTGGCTTAATTGTTCTCAGTTTTATGCGTATTTTTCTTTTCTTCTGTTCCCTTTTTAAATTTGGGGGGTTTTGTATCCTTTATTCAACTTTAATGTTATAAGCATGTGGAAAATGAATTAAACTGAAACTTTATTTCACAGTGTGCCCCAGAATAAAATCCCAGATGGGCTGAATAATTAATTTTTTAAAGTGAACCCATACAACTAGTAGATGAAAACACTGCAACCCTGTAATCTTTCTAAGAAGGGCCTCAAGATAGAAACTGTGAAGAAATGATCTATACTTTGTTTTGCATCAGAAATTTAAAAACCCAGAAAACAAAAAACTAACAATAAAATATGAATAATGTTAAAGGAAAAATTGCAACAGGTAAAATATTCACAATGAATGATAGATGATAGATGTTTGTGTGTGTATGTATTTTATTCACGGTAAAACCAATACTTCATAAGAAAAGTGGGTAAAGGGCACATAGATGCATTTTACAAGTAGAAAATCAAGAGAAGAGAAACTTTCTAATCATTTAATATAGGTATAAAAGTGAACTGTTAAGGAACCAGAAAGAAATTTTCCTATTTGGAACACAGGATTTCTCATGGTTACATATATTGGATTAAGTAAACTTGAACATCCTTTCAAGCTGTGAAATGCCATGGTTCTGAGATGTGTATGTCTTATCCATGCTGTTAGATTGTTTTCTCCTTGATATGTCCAAGAAAGATGTCTTAGGCATCTTCCTGCTCTCCATAGCACAAAGCTCAGAACTTTGCATGTACTGATCCTGAAAAAAATAGTGATTAAATAAAAACTGTAATGAATTTTTTAATAATTAATGCTTGTTAACTATTATCTTATAAAATATATTTGAGGATGCTTAGAATATTTTGTATAGATACTGTAATGAAGATAATAATTATTATTATTTAAAATATGTTTCATTGATTTTAGAGAGAGAGAGGAAGGGAGAGGGATAGAGAGATAAGAAACATTGATGAGAGAGAAACATCATCGATTGGTTGCCTCCTGCACAGCCCCTGCTGGAGATCAAGCCCAAAACCCAGGCATGTGCCCTGACTGGGAATTGAACCATGGCTTCCTGGTTCCTAGGTCAATGTTCAATCACTGAGCCAAACCTGCCCAGATCTGGGATTTTTTTTTAGATTTTAAAATGTATGATGATTAGTCTTATGCTTAGAATTTTTATTTTATTACTTGAATAGAAAGATTTATTGTTTTATAGGGTAATTATATACCTAAATCTCATGTTGCAAAATGTAATATTTGTCAATTTTACTAAATGATAATATACTGAATTGTTTTTCTTATACCCTGATTCCCTTGAGCTGCAAATAATTTTGTTTACTGTGTACATGGTTTATTGGACATCAATGCCACAATTATTAAATAATGTTTAAAAATTATTTTAATGTGATATGACAAAATTGTAGCATGAAAATGCACATTACATATATGGTTAGAAGTTAGTGAATTGACTGTTTTTGTAAGTTGGTTTAAATAAGGAAACTGAAGCTTTTTTTAAATGAAGGGGCAAATTCAAAATGACAGAATGATTTTCTAGGCTATTTAACCGTGAGCTTTCTTCAGAGAACCATATTGTGTAAGTGATTAGTGATATTAAAATTGGTATCAGCCTTGGGATATCAAATGTATTTATTTTTAACTTTTATGCAGATATAGTTATTAAAATGTATATTTCAAGTATATTTTGAGTGTCTTTCAAAGTATTTTTGAATGATTTCCATTTGAGAAGGAGCTAGGTTTGTTAGTTATTAATTCAAATGTAGCAATATAGCTTATTTTATTGATCTTTCTCTGATTTTTAAAATTAGGAGTGAGAAAAGCCACAGACGCAGTTTGTTGGCATATTGCAATCCATATGCGTGCTCCTCTGATAAGGAAGGTATAGCATATACCATCCCTCCAGAACATTTAGCACCAGATTTATGATTTTTCTAATTTGGTTTGTAGCTTGCCAGAGAGCATGTGAGTACATATTTGATCAGAAGCATATTTTGCCTTGAATCAGATGAAGAATACTTAATGAGTCAGTGCCAAGAAGCAATGTAGAGAAGATGCAGACTAGCAGCCTTAAGAGGCTTTAAAATGCCTTAATGTGAAATATGATAGAGATAAAGTAATGTTACATAAGAAGTCAAGTTGTTCATTTTTTTATGCCCATCCCTTTAATAAAATTATCCATTATTACTATTGAAAATGATATTTTACATTTTTGTGGTGCATTTTGCATTTTCAGTGGGGTGAAGACTATTTCAAATGCATTGTACTCCTTTTGTCTTGAGGGCTGAGAAAGGCATGAGTTATACCTTAGAGGTGCTAACAGCTCTGCTCTCTCTAGCAAGCCTTCCTCTAAGAATGAGTGCTAGAGGTATGAGTTACAATTATTATTTTTCTTCTTGCTTGTTTGATAGGAAAAAAAATGATCTCTTTGTTTTGAATTGTATTTCTTGGTTTATCAGTGACGGTAGAAAAATTTCCTGTTTATTTAGTCATTTGTGTTTTTTTCTTTATAAATTGCTTATTCTTGTTTTTTGGTCAATTTTAAAAAATAAAGGTACTTATTTCTTACTCAGGAGATTGTTTGTTAAGGTTGTTAGTGCTTTGTTGTCTATGTTAAAAATACTTTGCCTATTTTTTTTGTATTTTAACTCTGTTTGCAGTGTTTTCTGGCCTACATAATTTAAAAAATAATTATAGTCAAATCTAGTAATCTTTTAGACTGTGGTTTCTTTCTTTGTTAAGAATTGAAAGACCTGCACCAACCCTATATTATATAAAATTTTCTTTCTTTTGAGATTGTGATGTAGGAGGGAATGATCAGTGAAAGCCTTTCTAGTGCTTAGCTTAAATGAGCTATAAGAAATTACCTTTTTCGAACTGTGATTTTTATTTATAATGACCCTTTTGTAAATATGTATATTTTTATAAGTGTATAAAATA
>NW_005353967.1:21662449-21749803 GCF_000412655.1 Myotis brandtii
TTTGCCTCAGGTGCTGTCTACTATGGTAATCGCTAGCCACATATGCCTACTGAACACTTGAAATCACAGTTCACAGTGGCTACTATGACTGAGAAACTGAATTTTTAATATTACTTAGTTTTAATTAATTTAAATTTCAGTTTAAGTAACCACATAAGGTTAGTGGCTCTTATTTTGAAAACCTTAGGTCTAGAGGTTTGTGATGAGTGGAATACAGTCTTCAATTTCATGCCAAACTTGAGAATAAGAGGTCAGGTTAATACCCAGTAGACGATTTCTCCCTTATTATCTGATAAAAAATGTTATAGAATGTGTAGCTCTTAGTTGGATCCCATTTAGAAGAAATGGAACTATGAAAATTTTAAAAGACAATTTTGAGACAATCTGGAAAACTTGAACATGGATTGGGCATCAGGTGATTTTATGGAATTAGTGTTATTAGGTATGATAATAACAATGGGTTTGTATTATTAAAATGCTATAGTGAGGTTTTCAAATGAAATAATATGCTAGATACCTAGGATTTGCTTTAGGGAAAAAAATATTGGCAGAGGAGTGGATGAGATAACATTACCCAATGTTCACAGTTCTGGAGCTGCTGAAGGGCATATGGTGTTCATTATACTTGTTTTATACTTTTGTATTTGATGAAAATTTTTCATAATAAACAGTTTTAAATTGGGAGAGTTCCTTGTACATCAGATGGTTCAGCCTTTAGCCCAAGTTCATTTACTCAGCCATTAAATGGCAACGGATTTAAATCTGCCATTTAGTACTGTTTTATTAATTTTTTCTATGACATCACACTATATCATATTTTAGATACATGGTTCTCCATTCCACCTGCCCCGTGCCCCTTGACACATCCTCTAGTGTGGATAATGTCAAATTTGGTCGCTGGCTCCACAGGTCAGCAGAGGGTAGCCTTTCATGGCAAGTTGGATGAGGTTAGGATGTTACAGGATCCAGACTTTAGGGCTGAAGACAAGCAGTAGCTTGGGAGGGGAACCAGAGGAGCAATAGCAGAGTTGAGAGGAGAGGAAGAAACCAGGTCAAATTTCTAAGTGATCTAGAATGCATACGAGATGAGACCAAGTAGAAAGGCTGAGCGTATAGTTTTTGTAGAAAGTAAGGGTGCTGACCGCTAATTTTTATTGGAAGGCACTTGCATATTTCAAGGACAGGTTAGCTGCCTTAGCATATAGCCAGATTGACATTCCTCACTGTGAAATGCATGTACCACTATAGCTGATAGTCTCTATTTAATCCTATATAATAAAAGCTTAATATGCAAATTGTCCCCTTGGGCTGTTGTTCAACCGGGAGTTTGACTGGGAGACTGGGAGTTCAACCGCTCTCTATGACGTGCGCTGACCACCAGGGGGAGGCACAGAACAGGGTGGGTGTCAGCAAAGCGGTGCTGGCAGCAGGCGGCAGGGGAGGTGCTGCCAGCCCGATGGGACCATGGTGGGATGGTAGAGTAGGTGAGCTGCAGAGCCAGGCCAAGGAGGGTGCGAGCAGGGACCGATTGCCCCACTAATCATCCCACAGACCACGACCAGTGACCAGTGGCGAAGGAAGGGGGCGGGGCCGCCACCAAGCTCCCAGGCCCTGAGAGACCAGGTCAGGGGCAGGCTGGATAGATCGCCCTGCAGGCGGGATGGTGGAGCAGGTGAGGGGGCCATGCTAGGCCACAGTGGGGTGCCAGGCAGCACTGGGGGGTTGCAAGCCTGAGGGTGCAAACTGGGGCCCTATCCCCACAGGCCACCCCAAGGCACCCCTCCAGGCCTCTAGTATAAAATAATTGTAATAATAGAGAATTTTTATCTAGATGGGCTATTGAGATCATTTGGTTCAACCCATTTATTTCTGTGTTATCAAATTCATACTGCATTTCCAAAGAGTACTGGTAGTTGGTATTGAATTAGTATGTGTCATTAGCATTACAAAATTTCAGTTAAGTATGCTCTCAAGAAGATTTTGAGATGAGTATATAATTATTATTCAAGTAATGCCAATATTTGGTTAAATTGATTATTTTGGTTAAAATAGAAGAAGAATTTTATTTATTTATAAAAGAAATTTTACTTTATAAAACACAAATTATGAGTTGTATTTGCACTTATGATTCTAGTCTCAGGGCTGTTACTAAGCAAGGATTTCTCCCATCAATGCTAGTAAATGAACAGCCGCATAGTGTACATTTTACATGTATATTGCAAGTATTCATGTTTTGCATTTAATGCCAGGAATAGGAGGGGGTTGACTTCAACAAATAAGCCAGTAATGCTGAAAAATAAACTAGTGAGTGGAATGTCTGTTATACCCTTACCTCACTAGGACATAACTATTTAAAAGTACAGTAAAATAAAACATTTTAAAACAGCGTAATGTTGGCATTGTGGTAATTTTCTAATTTTATTTATTTGCATCCTTCGTAGAGTACTTGAATATTTCTTCTTAAGTCCCACTTCTTAATGTTTTAGTTAAAGCTAGGAAAAAGTATTAAGTTCCCTCTCCTGCACCCAAACTATTCTATAATCAAAAGCCACAAGGTCTCAAAGTCAATTTCTAATAGCAGATATTTGTTTTTATTAGGTGCCATTAAGGACTACTATACTTATTTGTTCATTCACTTGTAATTTCCTTATTTTTATTCATTAATTTAATAAACTTGCTGTGTGTTACTATTGAGGATAAAAAGATGACTAAATCATACCCCTACTCTCATGCTGCTCATCTTCTAGCTGAGTAAACAGTACATTTTGAAGTGCTGCTCAGAAAGTGCATGTGCCATCGATCGGAACAAGTAGTAATCTGAAGGAGCAAGGTCTGGTGAATACGGCGGGTGGGTTAATACTTCCCAGGCAAGATCTTTTAACGTGTCTTTAACTGGTTTTGAAATGTGTGATGGTGCGTTATCATGAAGCAAAATTACTTTGCCGTGTCTTCTGGCAAAAAAAGAAGCTCATAATACACCACACCTTCCCGATCCCACCAAACACAGAGCATTGTCTTCTTTCCGAAGCCATTTGGCCTTGCAGTCGATGTTGATGGTTGACCTGGATCAACCCATGATTCTGTGCATTTGGGATTCTCAACATAAACCCACTTTTCATCGCCAGTCACAATTTGATGCAAAAAGGGCTTTCTTTTGTGCCGTTGAAGCAACATTTTACTGATGACTTTTCGGTTTTCCATTTGTTTTTCGTTCAGTTGATGTGGCACCCATATTCCCTCTTTTAAAATCTTTCCCATTGCTTGTCAATGATCGGAAATTGTTTGCTGAGCAATGTTTAATCTTTCTGCAAGTTGTTTTTGAGTTTGACATGCATCTTCATCCAATAATGCTTGTAATTGTTGGTCTTCAAACTTTTTCAGTTGACCTGGACGTTCTTTGTCTTTCACATAGAAATCATCACTTTTAAAGCGTTTGAACCAGCGTTCACAAGTATCTTGAGATGGAGCATGTTTACTATAAGCTTCTCGAAGTATATGATAACTTTTTCTTCAAGATAAAATAATGAATTAAAACTTCCCGCAAATGCTCTTTTTTGGCACGAAATTGGACATTTTTAAGCATAAAAATATCTATGAGGTTAATACCTTCAGAAAATTTGACATATGAAGTTTTGAAGCTTGTTGTCAATACAACAAAATAGCATACATATCAAATTGCATATAATATATATATATTATATATCAACATATGTGTAACTCCATCTATTGAAAAAATCCGCATTATTAACCGGTACACCTAGTAGATATAGATATATTTCTGCAACTTTTGATCTCTGTCCTATCTGCTGTCTGGTTTTATTCTTTGGATCCTGATTGACATCTCATCCACTTTAGATGATTGACCTGACTTTGAGCTATTTACTCTTAGTTTGAACTGGCACTCTCCAAATATACTGCTTCTAGTAACTGCTCTTCTTCTTGACCTATTGCAGCTTTAAGCAATAGGAGCTTCAGTCACATGATCTAACCAGGCCTCCGGTATGCTACTTCAACCAGGACTCCAGTGTCTTCCAGCCAATTTTATTTTTCTGAGATTGAGTGTTATAAAAGGAAGGTCTGAGAGAATGCATGTGTGATATAGTTAGAGACCAGGGTTCAAGGAATTGGTAGGAATATAATAAATTTAGAAAGGCAAGTGATGGCTGGGCTGTGAGAAGCATGAATATCATGGATTTGAGGCTTTATTCTTCATGCCAATGGGACCCATAAGTGGTTTTTAGGAGGATTGTGACACCATCACATCTATCCTGTAGAAATATAATAGTGTCATGACTAGACCATAAAAAAGAGGGATTGCAGTCAGAGAGACCAGTTAAAGAAAAAAGATAATGAAACCCTGAATTGAACAAGACAGTAATGATGGAGAAGAAGAAATAAATCAGAAAAATTTCAGAAATGGAACTAATAAGATTTGGAAACTAATTGGAAATGGAATGGGAAGAAAAAATATTGAAAATATTTTTGAGTTTTCTGGTTTCAGTAATTAGATGGGTTATTTTTTTTCCTTTGTCATTACACTTGTAATTAATGTGAAAAATTAGTCACACTTATAACTATTTATTTAATGGCTGTCTCCTCTACTGGACTGAACTCCATGAGGGCAGGGACTTCATATTTCTTGCATAGAGCTATATTCCCTAGCACCTGGCACAGTGTTTGGCTATACCAATATCCTCAATTAACAATTGTTGACCAACTGATTAGTTTCACTCATTCAATAAATTTTTACTGGCTACTTGACACTAATGAGTTTTAATACCTTTAACTAAGACATGAAATACATTAGGGTGAGCAGATGCAGTGAAAAGATAATGGATTATATTTTAGACACATTGAAATGAGATGCCATGGAACATCCAGTTGGAAATATGAATCTATCTAAACTTTGAAGGAGTTATCTTGATAGAAGATTCAGATTTGGGATGTAAGTGAAATCTAAAGCCATGGGATATTTGAGATTAATAGAAAGGGTAAATAATGTGAGGCATGATAATGGCCCAAGACAGAATTATGGGGAGTACAAGTCTTTAAGGGTTAAGTAGAGAAAGAAGAGTTAGTTAACTGTGGCAACTGAGAAAGTTGTCCAGAATCTTAGGGAAAAAATCATGGCATAGTGTTGTCATCAAGAGAAATAAAGAGAGAGTTTCAAGGAGGTTTATGTCTTGGGATGTGGTATTTGTGAAATTTGAATCCCTGGAAGACTCCTAAGATGGCCTGAAGTTCCTGGAGTATTCTATCTTTTGTTTGCCTCACAATTTATGTCTGAACTCTTTATTTGATGTTCAAATTACGTTCTCAAAACTGGAGATTTTCTACTACCATATATCTATGAAATCCAAATAAAATTTCTTCAATGCTAATATTGTTCATTTAATAAAGCCATATGTTTGTTACCTGACTATAGACTGCAGGAGGAAAAGACCAAAATTTGGAAAGAAGTGTCTACTTTTGATGAAGTATATGTCCTAAACTAATTTTCTTTTCAAATTTTCATAGTCTATTGATTTTTTCACTTGAATAAATTTACTTTTCAATTGTAATAACACTTTTAAAGCAATTAAAAGACAAATGAATTTCTAACCATTATAAATTATTATTAATGCATAAGAGTATTGGTATAAAATTTGTTCATATACCAGTGTGTTTGGTAGAATGAGGAAGCTGCAATTCTTTAATTTGTGTCTTTTTGAGTTACTATGAGTTTTTTTCAAATCACATTGAAGTTCATAATCTTGCTTTTATTCTTCTGATTTTCTTTGGAAAAGCAAATCATTTTAGCACTAGACTATGTTTCTTTACATACAACCAGACTATTTCATTATAAATAGACCCCATCAATATTTTACTGTGCTCTCAATAAATTTGGATTGAAAGATAGATTGTTGACAAGACTTAGAAATTACCTGATGTTTTAAAATAATGGATTCCTTGAAATTATATACAAAATCTAGAGCCTTGAAGGGTTTCTTAAACTGATACACTTGATTTGAACACAATGATTACTAATTAAGCTAATTAAGCAAATGGCTTTTGAGGGTTCAACTTGGATGTATCCTTTACTTAAAATACCTGTGGGCTTTGCAAAAAAAAAAAATGCTTTCTGCCCAATACCTTCTCTTAGTGTCAGTCATAATTCTAATTTGGAAGGGGGCATAAAAATGAAGAGATCATGCTAAATTGTTATTTAAAAGGATTAGTCACAGTATGCCCAGAAAAGACTGAACAGATGAAAAAAAATGGGATAAATGGAACCAAATGCCCAGAGACTGACAAATGTAGCTAACTTTACACAAAAAAGGAACATAATAATGAATATATAAAATTTATATAAAAATCAAGAATTTCCTTCCTTTGTTTAGAATAGTCTCTTAGTCTCTTCTGTCTTAAGAATAATTTTTATATATTTTTTTACAATCCAAAATTCTAAGTAAGGGGTGCAATTACACACACACACACACACACACACACACACACACACACACCATTAAAAATAGCATGGAAGATCCCAGTTACCCATGGGATAGCCTCATGTTGATTTTCATATCCTCTGTTGCACTGGTTCTACCTTCGTGCCCACCACCTTAGCATTTTCTGTGTATGCTTTTGAAACTTCTCTCCTAAAATACACCAGTGATAACTGGTCCATCAGTTCACATTGCCTTTTCAGACTATCCTCACTTTTCTGTAACATCCAAGGCTGCTGACCATGATCTCCTAGAAGCTTTTCCTTCTGTGACTTCATTTTCATATTTTTATTTTTTTTCTTTGTCTGTGACGTTTTCATTGCTAGCTGCACTTCTCCATGCTCTGAAATGTCCCTCAAGAATTTTTCTTGGCTTTATCTTTTTTTTTTCTTATTAGAAATTTCATCTACTATAGTTGTTCCAGTTAGTTTTTTTATGTTGATGACTCATATCCAAAATATGTCAAAGCTTTAAAGTTATACACATGGGTAGAATTCTAGCTCCATCTTTTACTAATTGTGATCTTAGGCAAGTTTTGTAGCCAAGATCTTTAGGACCCTGTTTGGGTAAAATAATAATGCCTTAACTCATAAGGTTGCATAGTTTATAGAATACATATAACATGTAATTAATGCTCAAATAGTGGCAACTATTTTAAAGCCATTTCTATAGCCCCCTTCTCTCTTTAGACTTTTTCCCTACAAATTCAGTGTTTATGGGATCCAGATGTCTTAAATCAGAATCTCCAAAATAGTACCTGCTACTAACGTTCCTTTTACTGTTAATGACACCATGGTCTTCTCAGTTATCTAGGCTCAAAACCTTGCTGTTGTCTGAGAAATGGAGGCTTGCTTATGGCCCCTTATATTCAACAGCTTAGACAAATAAATACCCTCTAGGAACATGTCTCTCATTTTCTCCTTCTTTTCCAATACTGTTCCCCACCATTTAAAAAAAATTTTTCTTTTGACCTTCCTTGATGATCATTCTATTTAAATAGGTTTCTAATTTATCTCACCATGTCTTTTCTAATTTCCTACTCATCCTTCAGTTCATTTCCAGATTATTGAAGCAAAGCTCTAATCATACTGCTCTACCACTTGACTAATAATAATAATAGTAATAATTGTAATAAATGCTCTAACATTATGTTTTTACATAGTAAGCAATGTCCTAAATGTTTTACATGGATTATTTCATTTAGTCCTACCAATAGCTTCATGACCATCTCTTGAACAAATGATGAAACTGAACCTTAGAGAGCTAGATTAGCTTCTGATGTCACTCAGCTAATAAATGGTGAAATCAAGTTCCACACCCAGGCAGAGTGACTCCAAAGTCTGCTCTCTAATATGTTAGGCTGCCTGACAGCTCCTTTCTTATGATTCCCAGCACCCATCAAATATAGTTTAAGTTCTATACTTCAGTCCTCTTCAATCTGATGTCAGACTAACAATTCTATGACATCTCAAATCTCTTATATAACACTATATAAGAATTTGTGCATGGGTGGGGTCCCTCAGCCTGGCCAGAGATTGGGGCCAATTGGGGGGCTGGCCAGCTGGGGGGAGGGACTGTGGGAGGTTGGCTGGCTGCGGGAGATTGGCTGGCTGCAGGAGGTTGGCTGTAGGAGCATTCTGACCACCAGGATGCAGTTCTTGCATTGAGCATCTGCCCCCTGGTGGTCAGTGCACAACATAGCAACCAGTCGACCGGTCATTCAGTTGTTTGGTTGCTTAGGCTTTTATATATATATAATAGTAGATTATGTTGCAGACAAATGGTGACTTGCTAAATTGGCCATGAGCTTCAGTATCTTATACCTTACATCCCTCCATCATTTATGCCTGAAATAGCCTGTGCCTCATTTCTAACAGTTGGAATAATTCTTTATTTAGGCTAAATGATTATTTTAAAATAGCCTTTCTGCATCTTTTCAGGATGCAGTTAGGATTAAGGTCTTTATCTATAATCCATGAACATTGTATACTTCTCATACAGCCATTATCACATTTTGCTGTGGGCTATAGTCACTTGTGGATATGACTTATATGACTTGGCTCCCTCACCTAATTGCACAATTCTTGCATGACCAATCATGGGGTTTATTTCTTATGTTTTAAAAAATCTACCCAGTACACTATCTTATGTATATGAGACGCTTAATTAATGTTTACTGAATGCATAAATGTTTGAGATTGTGGATCTCAATAATTAGGAGGCTGATATGGAAATTATGCATATGTTAATTTAATGAGATCACCAAGACCTTTATTGATATTCATAGTTTAAGGTCTTTACATTTGAGTTGTGTTTTGATTTTCCTGATGAAGTTTTTGAAGGTGTAGAGTTCTGATGTTTTAAATGGGAATTTTAAGACTATTCAACATGATGGACCATGGTAAAGAGAGGACACTAAGAATCCTGGTGAATAAAAATACTCATATAGCTCAAAAGCTTTACTAGGAACCGCTATTCCATAATAAGTGCAGTTCACAGAGACTTGAACATACAAATATAATAATTGCAAAATTTTATTGTTAAGGATATTTGATCCAACATTAGACTGTTATGGTTAACTGGTAAAGATGTTCTAGGACAGAGGAACTTTAGGCCAAAATTGAATAAGGAGGAAGTCTCATGTTCTAATGGTGAAGGGAGACTATTCTTGCCCAGGGATCGGTTAGGCAAAGATTCAGAAGTAAGATATAGCTAATGAGTGTGATGGTGATTATAGAGCATGGATGATCTATTCCTACTGGTTGTGTGTTGTGTGTTGTGATCCCCATTTGAGTATTGATTATTGTCTATTATCATATTCCTCAAGCAGTTCTTATATGTTTCATCCATGTACATAGTCTCTGTCTTCTCTTTATCTTTTTATATCAAAGTTTTGGGGACTAGATTTTGGCAATAATATAATTGGAGAATAGCAGTATAAAATCTGTTTGTGTTGTTATTTTGTTTAGTCTTAATCTAGCTCTCACTTGTTATTGATGCCTTTAGTTTTTCTTGTAGTATGCCTTCTCTTTATTCTTTTTCTTTATTCTCCTTCCTATTCCTCTGTCTTATTCCTTGTCCCCCCTTCATCTTCTTTCCTCTTATTCCCAGATTTCTTAATATGATCATTGCTTAGGAATTTATTCAGTGCTTTTTTTTTTTTAGGGAGGTCAATATGCTTCTGTCTACATTATTTTGTTTATGCTCAAGACAAATCTAACAGAAGTAGAAGTCAGGCAATAATATAATTGGAGAATAGCAGTATAAAATCTGTTTGTGTTGTTATTTTGTTCAGTCTTAATCTAGCTCTCACTTTTTATTGATGCCTTTAGTTTTTCTTATAGTATGCCTTCTCTTTATTCTTTTTCTTTATTCTCCTTCCTATTCCTCTGTCTTATTCCTTGTCCCCCCTTCATCTTCTTCCCTTTTATTCCCAGATTTCTTAATATGGTCATTGCTTAGGAATTTATTCAGTGCTTTTTTTTTTAGGGGGGTCAATATGCTTCTATCTACATTATTTTGTTTATGCTCAAGACAAATCTAACAGAAGTAGAAGTCACCAAAAAAACTATATTCTCAAAACCCTTGAGCCACACCTTGTTTTGGAATTCAGAATTTGGGGGATTTTAGATAAGTAATCTATACTAATAAAAGAGTAATATGCTAATTAGAGTGGACGTCTTCCGGACATCCTTCCAGACAAAGCCGCAGTGGCTGCGAGGGCCGAGGCTCAGGCAGCCATGGGTGGCTGGGAAGGGCTGAGGCTCAGTCCTGCAGTGGCAGCAGCAGCGGGGTAATGGTGGCGGTGCCTTCCCCTGATCTGCCAGGTCGCCTCCCACAGAGGGAGGCCAGAATGGTGGCTGAGGCAGAGGCAGTTAGGGACGATCAGGCTGGCAGGGGGGCAAGTTAGGGTGGATCAGGTTGGCAGGGGGGCAAGGTAGGGGTGATCAGGACGGCAGGCAGAGGGGTTAGTAGCTATCAGGCAGGCAGGCAGGTGAGCGGTTAGGAGCCAGTGGTCCCGGATTGCGAGAGAGATGTCTGACTGCTGGTTTAAACCAGCAGTTGGACATCCCTCAAGGAGTTCCAGATTGGAGAGGGTGCAGGCCGGTTTGAGAAAACCCCCCCTCTGTGCACGAATTTCGTGCACCAGGCCTCTAGTGTAATTTTATAAAAGCAAATTCTATATTATGTTACATTCCTAGTGGTGTCTGGGCAGCATCCCATGCTCGAAGATATTAATATATTTTTAGTGAAACAATATTGATAAAACATAGAATAAATAAAGACCAAAAAGTCTCATGTACAAATTGCAACTTAATGAGTTTTGGTGCCAAACATATGAGAAAATATATTTTCAAAAAATTTCAGAGATTCCTGGATTTGAGAATTGTGACTAAGGGATTGGGCACCATCCTTAGGCTTTGCCCAGATCAGCAGCAGTGATTTCTAGTCCCGCCCATGTCCCCATGACACTTCCTGTTCCTTTGTGCTCTAGTGTCTAATGTGTGCGCCTATGACTTTACCTTCAGCATGAGGTAGCCCTGCAATTCCAGTAGTCAGCATCGAAGGAAGCAGTCCTCAACCAGTTACAGGTGGGAGTTGGTGAATACGCATTTCATCTTCCTCATCGCTCAGGTGGGACCACTGTGAGTGTGTCTGCACAGTGTCCCGGATGTTCTCAGTGGGCAACAGCCCTGGTTGCCCACCATGGTGATCTGTTCACTAATGTACCATGCACTGCTTTCTTTCCCACCCTACCTGACTTCCACACTTCCTATGGGTGCTCCTGAAATCCCTTACCACATAGATTACTTGCATTCAAATCCTCCTCCCAAGGTCTTCTCTGGGCATAACCCACCCTAAGACGTGGACCCCAAATAGAGCCTGGATCTCAGTTTAAAGGATAGTATTATTGCAGACTTTCATGGGGTTGTTAACCACCATTTTTCATGTTTTTAAATTTCTTAGAGTTAAGGGGTTTTAGAATAAGAGGAACATGCTACCAATTTATAGCTGCCACTGTTCATGTTGATACACATTACTGGCTTTCCTGGCGCTGTTGCTGTTTCCTGTTCCCACCTCCCATACTGTGAGCCTACTGTCAGTGTGAACATCTTGGCTGAGATTTTAAAAATCTTGGTATTTTCAGTATTTGCCCCCAGTCTCAGAGAAAATGCTTATTCTCCTGGCTTTAGGCCACAAAGAAGCTGACCTACAGTGGCTAATTCTCTGGCTGATCTATGGGGAGGTGGCAGGGTGACTCTATCTGGAGAAGCCTTTCTCACACCCTCAGATTTCATCCTGTTGGGTGTAGGGCCGAGTGTGACCCTTTGTTATTTATTGCTGGAAATGATTTTTGTGTTCACTTTCTTGCAAGTGAATTGCTTGAGTTAAAAGTTGAAGCTCTTGACACAACTTTAAATCCATTCTTAAAAAAAAAGTGAAATTCATTTATAGAGGAACTGAAATCATTAATTATGTTGTAGTGCCTTTTCTTTTTTATGGTACACGTATTGCTGTGGTATAGTGCTCTAAAACATCTGCTGGGTAGTCCGTTATAGCGGCACAAGAATGCTTTTACATGAATGCCATGAAACAGCAGATGCTTCTTAACAACAACTCCCCAATTCATTTAGGAAACAAGTCAGTGCTGGATTTGGTTTTTCCTTCAAGTGTGGTAACTGCGGGCAAATGGTTCCAAAGAGGTTAGAATGGACAAATCCAGTCACTCTGTATAATTTTTTAGGATGCTGCAAGTTGGTCTAAGAGCCTTATCTAATAGCGCTTTAATAAAATTAGCATTTTTCTTCTATGCAAATAATTCTTTACCATTATAAGTAATCAGGAAAATACATTAATGCAGTATTACCAGCATAAGCTTCTTTCATTTCCTTTGGAAACTTCTGTTAAATGTTGACTTATCATTAGCATTACAAATAGAAAAAGTGGTTGAAAACCCAGGCTTAGTAACAGGGAGAAATGGGGATCCAGTAATTGGAAGTCAAACGTAGTTCCTTCCAGGAGCAATTTCTGTCACCTCAGAGATAGATTATGTGGCTCTAGTGATGGCCACATGCCCTTGGCACCAGCCTTGGCAAGGCAGGCCTTCTCCTCAGTTCACACAGCAGGTGGTCACCCACAGGTATGTTCTGAAGGTCTGAGGGTCCCAGAGAAATTACTGCTGCTGTTCCCCACTCCCGCTCTCCCCCTAAGCCTTTGCTGTGTCATGGTCTCTGTTACAGGAAGTGCATGGTCACTGAGATTTCCCTGTTCAAGAAAGCTTCCCTTCAATGGCAAAGATTCTTGGCCAGGTTAACACGCCCAGCCTGTAACATTACTGTTGGTAGGTGTATCAGATCCCTTTCCTCTGAAGATCAGATTGGAAGGTGGAATTAGGGAGCTTTGTGTGAAATAGGAAAACAAGGTCATGAAAAGCTAGATGTAGGGGATGCCAAAGATCAGTTTTGCCTTCTTCATAATGTTGTTTAACAATGGTCTGGGTCGCCAGCATAGTCTTTAAAGTGGACGATGCATCACCCAGAGGGCTTGCAGGTCCGTCCAACCTCTGGTTTATAGAATGGAAATAGGAACAGACAGTTTATACTCATTCCATTTATTTATTTCATTTAACAAATACTGATTGAATGCTTACTGTATGCCAGAATCTGTTTGGGATGCTTGGGAGACCTGAGTGAATAAGAGAGGTGTAAGCCTGTCCTCCGGGCACTCACAAGCTAAGGAGTGTGTGTATAATGTAGAGCAGAAGTATCTCCCTGGCCCCAAACCAGATAAAGCCTCAAGATGCATTCTTACATTCTCACAGCATGTGCAACACTATAATCAAATAATTGTTTATGCAATGATTTGTTTTCCCCACCCTCCCTCTAGTTATAAGCTCTGTGAGAGCAAAGATTGTGTCTCTTTTGCTCACCAGCATCTCTGCAGTGGCAGCACCATGAGTAGTAGACACTCCGTAATCATGAGTGAGTGAATGTGTGTGTGCTCTGTCCACACACATGGCACACATGTACGTACATGTGAAAATGAGCAAAGCTGAGAAAAAAATTTGAGGGGCATTCTCAAGAAGAAACTATCACTGAGGGCAGGAGGACTTGTGAACAGAATTAAGCATACAAGGGGACTTTTTAGTAGGCTGCAAGAAGAGTTTGTTAAGAGGAAGTTTGGGTGGTTACAGGTGACAGGTGTGACAAGTTCTAGGTGATAATGCAGTCTGGTGAACTTGGAGTTCCGGAAAATCTATCTGGGTGGATGGTATGATCGTTAAGCTAAAAATAAACCTTGGGGAACGTGAGTAGGACATCAAAAGGGTCGGTGCTATATACAACTCGTTAACATGTGAAAGAGCTGAAACAAAAAAGTTTAAACTCTCACACACCAAATTTATAGATGTGGCAAAATTATATATACCCTGGGGACTATGTGCATTTTTTCTGGTAGGGCTTATTGTGATAATTTTATTGTTATTTGTATGGTGATTTAACATATCTCCCTCCTTTAGGGCACAATGTCTGTTGCTCTCCCCTCTGTTTCCAGAGCCTAAGACAGTGTCTGGAACAAGGGTGGGACTATGGCTTGCTGCCTATTTTTGTATACAAGCTAAGCATGGTTTTTAAACTTTTATATGGTTGAAAAAGAATCAAAAGAATAATGTTTCATGACATTAACATGATATGAAATTTAAATTTTAGTGTCCATAAATAACATCTTATTGGAACAAAGCCACACTCATTAATTTACATATTGTCTAGGCTGCTTTCATGCTACAATGGCAAAGTTAAGTGGTTTTGACAGACACATAACGGTGCACAAAGCTTAAAATATTTACTGTCTGGCCCCCTTTTTTTTTGTTTGTTAATCCTCACCCACCGGAGGATATTTTTTCCATTGATCTTTTTTTTTTTAAAGTGTGGAAGGGAGGGGGAGAGACAGAGAGAGAGAAAAACATTGATGTGAGAGAGATACATCCATTGGTTGCCTCCCATACACGCCCCAACCAGCGATCAAGCCTGCAACCAACGGACATGACCTTGACTGGAATCAAGCCCAGGACCCTCCAGTCCATGGGCCAATGCTCTAACCACTGAGCAACTGTCTAGGGCAGTGATGGCGAACCTTTTGAGCTCGGCGTGTCAGCATTTTGAAAAACCCTAACTTAACTCTGGTGCCGTGTCACATATGGAAATTTTTTGATATTTGCAACCATAGTAAAACAAAGATTTATATTTTTGATATTTATTTTATATATTTAAATGCCATTTAACAAAGAAAAATCAACCAAAAAAATGAGTTCACGTGTCACCTCTGACACGCGTGTCATAGGTTTGCCATCACTGGTCTAGGGCCTGCCTGGCCCTTTAAGAAAATGTTTACCAACCCCTGGCCTAGAACATAGAAGATACCCTGTAACATTTAATGAATTAATGAATAAGTTAATCAACATACCTATTATGGGACAGTTTTACACTTTATCTTGTTTAATAAACTTTAAACAAGGAAAGCATGGGAGGAAATTACCATCATATAACAAGTAAGGAAACGGAGGCTCAGAAGAATTAAGTGATCTGCCCATCCAGTGAGTGGCAAAGCCAGGGACTGAACCCCAAATTCCATGCCCTTTGCCACCTTTGACTGTACTGTGCTTCTCTAATATCCGGATATTTTTAGCTGAGATTTGGATTTGTATCCTTATACCTGGTAGAAAGATGAGAATTTTCAGCATGTTCTCATTGCTGCTGAAACAGTATTATTTAAAGGCAGCACCAAGTCTTTGTCCCGGCATAGGTGCAGTGCCTGCCTGGCATGTGGTAGGTTCTTCTGGAAGTTTCTAGAGGATTCTCCTGGTTAAAAAACAAAACAGCCCTAGCCGGCTTGGCTCAGTGGGTAGAGCGTCAGCCTGTGGACTGAAGGGTCCCAGGTTCGATTCCGGTCAAGGGCATGTACCTTGGTTGCGGGCAAACTAATAAAGCCCCATTCACAGCCACACACCTCAGAGAAAGCTTTGAGGGAAGGAGCTGATGGCTTACTTGCTCCTTTAAGACAGTTCTCTGCTCATTCTTACATGTGATGTTTCCTTGTGCTGTAGGATCCACAGCCTCTGGATTACTACGGTGCTTGCCTTTCAGCCTATTTATCAAGACCTTATCATTTTTACTCTTTGGCAGTGAAATTTACTCATTTGTGGATTTGAGCAAAGAAGTTTATTCATATGCTAAAGGAATTTGCAGTTTATTCATCAAGACATTTAGAAATCTCACTTGTTTAAATTAGGGGAGTGCTATCTCTTACTTTAGAAAATGACTGCAGCCAAACTTCAGCCTATTGGATTCAATTATCATCATTCTATTAAGGCTCAGAATTTATCATCCCTTCAGGAAATCGAACGTGACATCCGAAGATAGAAAAAAACAGAAAAGGGGAAAGTTCACCAAATGGAGACCCAGGTTCTGCTTACTACTTATAAAAATACAATAAAATGACATTAAAGAAGGCCTGAAGGTGGACTTGGAGGGGTGGGCACACTCGGGTCGAGGGGCCACAGCTTGTTTTTATAAATGAGGTTCCCGGGAGTACATCCACCACCGTTTGTTTACATGTTGCCAACGGCTGCACTCATGCTCCGATGAAGAGACCTCATGGCCCACGAAGCCTAAACTATTTACTATCGGGTCCTTTCAGAAAACATTTGCAAACCTCTGGAACTAGGCACATAAGAAAAATCAGAAGAGCAAGGCTTGTTTAATACGGAGAAGAGAAATCTGATGCCAATGAATTGGTTCATACTTCTGAGAGGATATTGTATAAAAGATGACTCTTGTTTCATAATTCTCTGCAAAGGAAAACCCAGTGGAGACTGAGTTACCCTGTAGTAGCACCAGGAAGTGCTCTGTCTCTGGAGTTAAAATGTAGAGTGGCGTATAAGGTAACTCTTACACATTGATAGTTACATGCACCGTGCAAATTTTACCCCTTTTGGCACCCCAGATTTCACTTTTAAAGATTCCTTTTGATTAGGGTTATTGCTACATATCTGCTGCTGAATGCCATGATTGATAAAAATTAACATACTATGGCATTAATGGCCATTGATACTTTAGTGAGAATTAATCAACTCAGAGGAAGAGGAGAACATGAAATATTATTTTGGACAGGAGGAGAAGGGAAAGGGCCAGCAAAAAAAGCCTGGGTCCCCGGGGGTGGGGTGCTGAGTTGATGTCTTTGGTTAGTGGAGGCGCACTAGGCTCCCACCAAGAGGAGACCAACTGAGACAGCGCTACTCCTGGAGATGGAGATGAGCAGTCAGTGAGGGCAAACTGGTTGTGGCATAATTTTGAGTCTTGGTGACTGGGCTTTCCTGATGCTGTCATCTCATAGACTGTGTTATCTTAACTGAAGAATCCTAAAATAGACCCTTTACATATTTGTGAGGCAAAGCTTCCTGGAGTGGTCTGCTGACACCTGCATTAGCATCACCTGGAATGATGTAAATAAGGTGGGTCCTTAAGTCCCATCCCAGAACTACTGAGTTCAAAAGCAGAAGTGTGAGGATGGAGCCCGAGAGGACATATGTTTAACATTCTCTACCCCCCAAAATCTGAATGTCTTGGCACAGTGAAGGAGCCTGAGGACTTAGGTTTATGTCCTGGCTGTTTCTTACTTGCTGGGTGACCTAGAGCAGGGGAGCGAATGACATAATGTACACGAATGTGCTTAGAAAAACTGTACACCCTTGTAACTGATGCTGGTCTTTCTTATGTAGCATGCTAAGGGTAGCTCTGAATAGAAATACATTTGATTGATTCTGAAGCTCAGAATACCAGGTATATTTACTTAGTCATGATTTCCATAATGAATTCTGATGTTCAAATCCTTATTCTGCTAATACTGCTTTAGCTGCCCAGGAATCTTAAGAAGTAGGTAAGAAGAACCTAACTTTTCCTTTAAAAATCCTTCTGAGCCCTTCTGATTTTTCCCCAGAACATAATGCCTTTTTATCTCTTGTTCTGCTTTATGAACTAATTGTCATTGGCATATGATGGGTGCTATTAAGAGTTATTACTATTCCCTGCTGTGGGGAACTGTCTCTCTGCCATGGAACCTAAGACACAGCCTCTTCTGCAGTCCACCTTGGACTCAGCCTGTTTGCTGGCTGCCCAGCTCTGAACTCAACCTGTTGTACTGTCCTGAAGGAAGCAGGGCCTAAGAAGTACAATGGAGCCAGATGCAAACACCAGAAATCTGCCAGATGCTTTGGCTGGTTTCTGCATCCCCTCCTTCCTGCCTTGCCCTTGCGCTTGCCAGGCTGCAGAAAAGGATTTAATCCCACAGGAGACAGATTCTTTCTCTCAGTGGGAACCCACATTGGCCATGCTGATGCTAGCTCACTCCCCTCTGACGGATCTGGGAGAGCAAAGAATAGTGCCTCTTTTTCTCCTTTAAAAAAAAATCAGGAGGAGGAGTGATAATATTACCGGGAAAGGGGAGCCTCGCTGAGATGCTATTCTTGGGATCGTCCTGTTGACCACCCCTTATTTCATGGTCGCTCCAGATGCTGTCAGACACATGGCTGCCTGTGTTGAACCCTCTCTTGTGTTCTAGATACTACATTCACAGTTGCTAAAAGAATACGCTCTTGTGACAGTCACATACTTAAGCCACAGAGATCATGAAAAAAGAGTCATTCTAGGAGTAACGATAGTGAAAAGACCACTTTGGTGTGAAATGATGAGCACATGAAACAAAAAAGGGCCTGCTTACTGGAATCTCACATAGATTATTTTTCTAATTCACCATGTCTGTTTTAATAATTAAAAGTTTTTCTTAAGGGATTCATTTTTCAGTGGTTTGTCAAAAGGCTTTGACGGTTTTTATCACTTCTGAATATATGGAAAGGCTGTTGGCTCAGGGAAATCACAAGAAGTTTGTTTCTTAACCCATTTTTCCATTGTGATTAGATGGCTTGTGTCCACTCAGAACCAGCACTGCCCTGTGCCACTCGGGCTTCTAGGCTGTGATCCTCATCTGTTAATGTGAGATTTGAATTGAAGATCTGACTGGTAGAAGATAAACAAATTGACTCTCTTTTCCTCAAGGGGTATTATGAATAAAGCTCCTTACTTATGTTTTCTCAGTAATAGTAATAGAGATTTTTAGTGATAGAAGAAAAGTTTTTCTTCCTTCAATTACTTTTCCTTGCAGGCTAAATAGAGATAGGGATCTCATTTCTTAAGCCCAATATACCATTTGGTGTTTTTTTCAATAAAATATCTATAAAGTGTCTCCAGCATGATCCCCGTTTAATGGGATTTAGTTGCAAAGCTTAATTCATATCAGATTTTCTAAATGAGAGATCACTGTCAACTTATTGTTAATTGAATTAAATAAAATCAAGGTTTCTATAATTAATGTGAACCACTTAATCTTTTAGCTCCTTGAATGAGTGTAATTTCCTAAACACAGGTATCTTCTCATTTAATGAAATAGCAGCACTTTGAGGAAAATAAATGTACACGTGACTTTTTTTCTAATAACTCTTAATGTAAAAATACCCAAATCCTTAAAAAATATAATAAAAGAATAAAAATAATAACATATTATCAAACTGACCAAAAATATTAACATTATATTGTCCAGAACATAAGTTCAAATTAACTATTGTAATGGTTAAGGGGTGGCATAATATTGTTCAAAGAGAAATGGTTTCAGTGTCAGTAGACATGGGTTATAGCCCTACCTGTGCCTCCACCTACTTGGTGACATTGGGGACACCACCAACCTTTCTGGGCCTTGTGTATATCTGCAAGGTGAGTGTGTTGGCTAGATGGAATTATTCACTAGAGTATACTGTAACACGGTATCAGAAACTTTTATCTTAATTTATCTTATTTTGGAGAATTTAAAATATTCACAAAAGTACACAATGGTATAATAATGGTAAAGCACCCATGGACTCAGCAAGGAGCCTCAACCATCATCACCCCATGGCCAATCAGCCTCTCGCACATCTCTGTCCTCTGGCCTTTTCCTGTGTTACTTTAAAGCTATTCCCAGACCTTAGATGCTATTTCATCCCTCTGCCATCTGTTTTGTTAGCACTTGAGGTCTTAGAAATTTTATTTAAAAGACAAAATTTCAAATTGCTTCACTATTTCTTTCCTTTTAATTTTTAATTGAAAATTTTGAGATAACTATAGATTCACATGCCATAATAAGAAATAATCTGAAAGATCCCCTGTACCCTTTACCCAATTTCCCCCAGTGGCAACATCTTGCAAAACTATAGTATCACAATCAGGATATTGGCATCCATACAGTCCACTTATCTGATTCAGATTTCCTCAGTTTTACTCGTACTCGTGTGTGTGTGTGTGTGTGTGTGTGTGTGTGTGTGTGTGTGTGTGTGTGGTTCTATATCATTTTATCACAAGTGTAGGTTTTCGTATCCTCCACCACAGTCAAAATACTGTTTTATCACCACAGGATTCCTCATTTTGCCCTTTTGTAGCCACACTTCCCTCCACAACCCCCCACATTAAATCTTCTTTGTTTTTTATTTCTAAAATTTTATCATTTCAAAAATCTTACCTAAATGGAACCATACAGTCTGTAACCTTTTTGTTTTGTTTTGTTTCAAGAGGATTTAGTTTAATTTTTCAATTACAATTGACATATAATATTATATTAGTTTCAGCTATGCAACACAGTGATTGGACATGTATATGCCTTATGAAATGATCACCCTGCTAAATGTAGTACCTATCTGATACCATACATACCTATTACAATGTTATTGATTATATTCCTTATGCTATACTTCACATCTCCATGATTATTTTATAACTGGCAATTTGTACTTCTTAATTTCTTTCACATTTTTCACTAATCCCCCAAACTCCCTTTAATTTGGTGGCCAATTTGTTCTTTGTATCTATGAGTTTGTTTCATTTGTTGGTTTGCTTTGTTTTTTTAGATTCTACATGTAAATGAAATCATATGGTATTTGTCTTTCCCTGTCTGACTTACTTTACTTAACATAATACCCTCTAGGTCCATCAATGTTTCTGCAAATGGCAAAATTTTATTCTTTTTGTGACTGAATAATATTCCATTGTATGTTTGTACCACTGCTTTACACATTGGTCTATCAATAGACCCTTAGGTCGATTCCATATCTTGGTTAGTATAAATAATGCCAATGGATACATATATCTTTTCAAATTAATGTTTTGGATTTCTTTGAATAATTACCCAGAAATGGAATTGCTGGGTTGTATGGTATGCTATTTTTAGTTTTTTTGAGGCACCTTCACACTGTTTTCCATAGTGGCTGCACCAATTTATAATCCCACCTACCTTGCATGAGGGTTCCCTATTCTCCACATCCTTGCCAACACTTATTTGTTCCTTTATTGATGATAGCCATTCTGACAGGTGTGAGGAGATATCTCATTGTTCTTTTAATGTGTATTTCTCTGATGATTAGTGATGTTGAGCATCTTTCCATATGTCATATGTATTTCCTCTTTGGAGAAATGTCTGTTGAGATCCTCTGCCTATTTTTTAATTGGATTGTTTGTCTTTTGGGTGTTGTATGAGTTTTTATATATTTTGTATATTAACCCCTTATCTGATGTATCATTGGCAAATATATTTTTCCATTCAGACAGTCATCTTTTCATTTTGTTGATAGTTTCTTTTGTTGTTCAAAACCTTTTTAGTTTGATGTAGTCCCATCTGTTTATTTTTTCTTTTGTTTCCTTTGCCTGGGGAGACATATCCAACAAAATTATTTCTAAGAGAAATGTCAAAGATTTATTGCTTATGTTTTCTTCTAGGAGTTTTATGATTTCAAGTTTTATATTTAAGTCTTTAATCCATTTGAGTTTATTTTTGTATGTTGTATGAAAAAGTTGTCATTTCATTTTTTCATGCATCTGTTCAGTTTTCCCAATATCATTTATTGAAGAGACTATATTTTTTGTATATTTTTTCCTACTTTGTCATTAGTTGATCATATAGGCATGGATTTATTTTTGGGTTCTCTATTCTGTTCCATTGATCTATGTGTATGTTTTTATGCCAGTACCATGATGTTTTGATTACCATGGCCTTGTAGTATAGTTTGATATCAGGTAGCATGATACTTCCACGTCTGTTCTTCTTTCTCAAGATTGCTGTAGCTCTTTGTGGTCTTTGTAATTCCATATAAATTTTAGGATTATTTTGTCCTAATTGGTATTGGTATTTTGATAATGGTTGCATTGAATTCGTAGATTGCTTTGGGTAGTATGGACATTTCAATGATGCTATTTCTTTTTATCTTTGAGGATGGTATAGCCTTCTGTTTATTTGTATCTTCTTCAGTTTTTTTCTTTATTGTCTTACAGTTTTTTGAGTACAGGTCTTTTACCTCCTTGGTTAAATTTATCGCTAGGTATTTCATTGTTTTGGATTGGTTTTTATCGCTTGCATAATTCCTGGGAGACTTCACAGGTGGTTGTGTATGTCAGGTTTGCTCTTTTCATTGTTGAGTAGTGTGGAATGATATACCACAGTTACCTGATTTAACCACAACCTGTTGGAGAACAGCTAACCTGTTTCAGTTTTTGGCTGTTCTGAATAAAACTGCTGTATACAGGTTTTTCCATTTTTCTGGGACAAATACCCAAGGGTATAATTGGTGGGTTCTGTGATAAGTACATGTTTAGTTTTATAAGAAACTGGCATATGGTTTTATATTCCAAGCAGGAATGTGTAAATGATCTAGTTTCTCTGCAACTTCACCAACATTTGAAGGTATCATTATTTATTTTAGTCATTCTGATAAATATGGAGTGCTATCTCATTGTAGTTTTAATTTTCATTTCCCTGATGGCTCATGATGTTGAACATCTTTTTCTTATGCTTATTTGTCATTTGTATATCATCTTTGGTGATCTTTTGCATTTTTACTCCTTCATTTGCTGTTTTTGTTTTTTCAGGCTTGGGATGGAGGTGAAGTTGCTGGTAAATTATCTATGAAGTTTGTTATAGTATACTTAGGTGGGAGGAAACAGATCTGCTACTGATATAGATAATATTGCTTACTACAGTTCTCAGCTCTGTGTTAGAGTCACTGGAAATACAAAGATGAATAATGCAAGAATATTAGTCTTGAAGTTCTAAATCTATCTGGCACTTTTGGAAAGGGAAACAGAAAATATGTAGAAGTCTGTAATTTCTAAATGACTTCAAGGGATAATATTTGCATGAGTATCTTAAAGGTGAACACAAATGATGGAAAGAGCCCGCAGGCCAAGGATTCAAATTCATTTAATATGAGTTAAGTATGCAAAAATGTCTTTGCACATAGATGGTTTCCTAGAGCAGGGAACTGACAACACTCCCAATAGAGGAGTAACACTCCAGCCTTCAAATCTCAGAAAAGCACGCAGCTGCCGGTGAGAACGGTGACTGGAGTGAGAGCTAACAGGTTCCTCAAGAAGTTTCTTCTGTCACTTCTCCCTTGGGCCTCCTAACTCTTCCAGAGAATTTAGATCTATGTCTAATTGAACACCAGTTCCAAGTACCTGGTGTCAACCCCAGCACATGCCTGAGTACTTAATTTGAGTTTGGACAAAGAACGTTCTTTCCAGGAATTTTATCCTCCCTGGCAGGACTGAATCTCAAGCAGTCTATTTTTGTAGTTTTCTGCAGCAATTAAGGACTCCAGTATTTACTTAAGAATTGGACAATGATCGTCTAAGAAGAGAAATAGCTCAATAGAAAAGTATAAGGAATAAACACACACACACACACACACACATACACACACACACAAATCTAATTTTTGGTAAAGATGCATTAAAAATCAATGGGAAAGATGGACTATTAGAAATCATCTGGGAAAAATTTCTACCTGACACCATAACAAAAACAAAATTTAGATGGATTAATGATCTAAATGTAAATTTAAAAACATGTGCATGTGTGTGAGTATGTGTGTAGAATAAAGGAGTTTAATATTTTTATAAATTTTAAGGATGAGGTGGGAAGTAGCCAGAGGCCTTTTAATGAAGACAGGTACAGAGTAACTACATAAAAGTAAAATAAATCTTTATGATAAAATGTACAAGAAACAAAGTTTTAAAAAAAACTGAGTGAAAATATTTTATATACATACACACACATATATATATGTCATATAATCTTGCACACCTCTGTTTTTCTATGGAGATGGGTATATACTGTTAGGTAGATAGATATCCAATAATAAATTATCATTTTTGATATACAAAGAATTTATATAATTTAATAAGAAAAATAAAAATTAAATATCAGAAAAATAAACAAAGGATAAGAACATGAAAATCACAAAAGGATACAAATTACCAATAAACAGATGAATAGATGTTCACATTCACTAGTAATCAACAAACTAGAAATTAAAACAATGACATTTAAAAACTCATCGAATAGACAAAAATTTAAAACACAAATAACACAGTATTTATGGGCTATGGGAAAGAACATTCTCATACATTTCTGCTGGGAATTCGTTTTGCTGAGGACAGATTGGCACTATCAAAATTTAAAGTATACACACCCTTTGGACAGTAATGCCTCCTTCAGGAATCTGCACCATAGAAAACAGAGGTGCGATAGAGGATATATGGGCTAAGAAATTCATCGCAGCATTAATTGAGTAGCAGGAAGTTATAATCAACCTAAAATATCTAGCAATGTGGAAATGTTAAAAACAAAACTATGACATAGTCACACAGTGCAATAAAATAAAACCATTAAAAGAAGAAGCAAAATCTATAGCACTGATGTGGCGCACATGGCAGGATGTCCATGAGTGCAAAATCAAATCAAGAACATATGTATACACAGCATGATTTAACTGGTGGTAGGTGGCTGGATGGGTGATGTGTGTATGTGTGTGCATTTATTCATACACCAAGAAATTTGTTTAAGTGGAAAAATACACAAATGACCTGCTAAGAATGGTTACAAATCTGAAGTATAGAAGTGCTAGGTTGAGAGAAATTTTATTTTTCATTTTATGTATTTATGCAGTACTTGCAATTATTCTGTATCACAAAGGTGTAATGTTTTATAATGTTGAGAAAGGAAAAAAATGATAAATGCTAAACAACCCAATCATTGACCAAAAAGAAAGAATTTGGTTAAAAGAATTGCTTTAAAAGAAGGTATAGATACCTTTGCCTAATGCAGATTTAAATAAACAAACAGAAAAACCTCTTTCTTGCTGCTGTATTAATTTTCTGTATTTGGATATTTATCTCAGTGATTTCTCTCTGGCTATTTAATTCATTGTGTTTAACTGATAGGGTCTATGGGAGTTTAGTGAAAAACTATTTTGTAACTATCTCCCTCCAGTTGTGATTTATCTCCCCCAATGAACTGCTGGTGAGTGGGGAATTAGTAAAGCAGATACAGATCTGGAGAGTAGTGTGTGGCTTTACTTATCTCCGCAGGGATCCTTATTTCATATTGATAAAGCTTGAATTCCTTCCTGTAGCTCTTTCTGATTGTTCATTGTCGCAGTTACTGTTGTAATGAGAGGTACAAAGAGCCAAACCAACCTGCTTCTTTCCTTCTACTAAATTAATTTCAAAGGAAATTCTTCAATCCAAGTAAATAATGAATGTGGGTGGAATCAGATTCTGACTCAACATGTCCATTTAATTGCTTCTAAACGTTTAGATACATTCTTAAGAAACCTTCACACATCATTAAAAATTCAACCAGTAAAGAATGATGGGGTGAGACATGAACTGGCTCTAGCCATCTTTGCTCACAAAACCCCATTTTAAGTTGGCATTAATATTTGCCTTCTCCTCTATTATTATAAATCAAGATTTATTGTAGAAATATACCAAAGACAGCACAATAATAAAACAAATTCAGCACAGGTTTTGAAATGTACCTAACAAAATCAAACTCTTGCAAAATAACTTTCTTATTCAAAATGGAACTGGGAATTGTTCAGCACACAATGAATCATCCTTTGGCAAGTACAATAGAATCTTTAGGGACATTTCACAGCCTCTTGTTCAATTGTTAGGATGTTTTTAGCTTTCACAGGTAGGGAAGAAGGTTGCTTGTATAGCCATCATCTTGTTGCTAAAATTGAACAGTAAAGATTTTTCAGAGTTGCTGTTGTAATAGATCTTTTTGCTTTTTTTTCCCCCTTCCTGTTTCTATGCCCAGAGCTGCTTTGTCTCTCAAAAGCAATCTGGAATTACTTAATGCTAATGTTTTCTGGTTTTACTATTTACCCAGGACTCAAATGATAAACATTAATGTGGGAAACTCCCTTTTTCTTACCTCATGGTTCTATATTTATTTAACTGTTATTTCTGCAAGAAGAAAACTGCATCTTTCTCCAGGTTAATGGACTCCTTTTTTATTGACAAACATTGTGTTTTTGCTTTTGCTTTTTTTCAGGAGGCTTTAGAGTTACCCCTGGATGATTCTGAAGTGACTGAGGCCACAGCAGCCACCGAAGTGATTAAATATGAGTATCACGTCTTGTATTCCTGTAGCTACCAAGTGCCTGTGCTTTACTTTAGGGCAAGCTTTTTAGGTAAGACCATGTTGGAAGCTAAATGTAAATTCATAACATTTACATATTAAGGCAGAAAGCAGACTTGGAAAATTATTCTTGAGAGGAAAAAAAATAGAGTTAAAAATAAGAAAACTGTGGGTGAGGTAAGGTTTTACCAGTAAATTTTCTCATGTTTTAGAAAGAGTATCAGGACTTCAGAGTGAATGATATCATCCCAGCCATAAGTCTGATCTTCAGATTCTTGGCCTCCTGCCCAACGTTGACTAAGCCCCCTGGCCCTTTTTGCTTTACTTTAAACAAGTAGGAACAACTTAAAGCTACAATGTTTATTTATTTCTTACTTTACAGTAAAAATTTCTTTCAATCCTAAGCGATCCCATTAACACGAAGCCCCCATGCCTTTCCCCCCAAATGCTAATAATTGCTTCAAGAACTATTTATCAATGAATTTAAGCTATACTTAAATACAGCACTGATATTTCCTTTGGCCATCTATACATCTCCAGTGCCTTCACTTCCTGCAATGCTGTTACTCAACTCATTCCCCTTGCCAAGAAGGTGGAACACTCTGTCTCCTCTGAGGCCTTTGCTAATAAAGCTTATTTGATCAGCAACCACAGAGTCCCCACTCTGCAGCGCAGCCGTGACTTTCCCCTTCATGTCCTCCAGCTAAACCGGGTCAGCGTTTCCAGGCCCTGCCAGCCCTGGGCTCAGGGACAAAAGGAGTCACCTCCCCAGTCCACCCCCTACTCTATTTCTCCTTCTCTATCTGGGCTCATCATCAGCCTTTTGCATTTTGAACAGACTTCTAACTTTTTCTGGATAGCTAAGACATCTGAATTTAGCCAGTGATATTTTATTTTTAATTAAAAAGTAGCTTAAGCTGCTTTGAATGTGTATTTGGTAGATTTAATCACTTGCTGCCTTATATTGTTTAATGGTCTCCAATTTTGCGGTGTTGGCGGTTTAACAAAGCACTTAGGATTTAAAACACAAGAACAAATTCTCATAGGCTCCCTGGTGAGAAGACTTTAATCTGAGGTGCAGTTCCTAAGAACTGACAATTTGGGGTAAATCTTCAGCATGGGACATGGGGAATTGAGGACAGCGAGAGTTCACTACTTCACAAACTCTTGCTGCGGATTTATCCATATGATTATGACAGGACTTTAAAACACTCACTTCTTTTTGTAATTCGATTTGGTTTGGAGCCCAGAGGTTAGAGGAGGTTTCTTGTTAGTGAGCTGTGCTCTACTAAAAAGTAGGAGGAGATCCATTTGTTTACCAGGGGGAGGAACATGTCTTTCTTGGTTTTGGTTTGCAGTGGCTCTTACCTAGGAGCTTCCAGATTCAAAGATATGTCGAGGCTGTAGGTAGAGGAAATAGGACACTACTTCTTCAATACTGTACTTTCATATAATTAGTATTCACCATAAGCAGTTAATCACCAGAGAAGAGCTCCCAGAGACAAAACAAGTTGTTTAGCTTGTCAGCATTAGGGAATTGGAGGTGTTGAAACATGACTGCTTCTCGCTGGAAGTGGGTCTTGCCGAGGCTGCTGGATGAGCTCATACGTGTGCTTTGCTCTTATGTGCCAACAGCTCCCCTTACTGCATAGCACGGTAATTGTTCCTGCAAGTCCAATTACATTTTAATGAAATTTGTGTACTTCCTAAGATCTTTTCTGCATGTTGCTTTTCCATTTCTTAAAAAAAACCACACACACAAAAACTCTAGCATTCTTGGATTCTATTTATATTCTTTTAAGATTTCCTATATTATGCTTAATAAAGAAAAACCAAAACAAGTCATTGGTTTTCTGCAGAAACACTCCTTATTCTTCCCCCTCCCCATTCTGTGCTATATAGAATAAGTATTAGAAATGCTTTAATTTCAGAATTCATTTAGTGCTTGTTCAGACACATTAAAATATCAAATTTAATCTTTGGAGGGCATACTGAATGTTTTCTTGTGGAGAAACATGAAAAACAGTTCTTTCCTTTATCATAGTCTAATGATTTTTCTCTTTTCCACCTAACTTAACTTAATGGGTGTTCTAAAAATGTATCACCCTTTACTCTGGAGTCATAATTTTTCATTTATTCCCCTCAATCTATTCCCTTTTCCTGTGATATCTGATTTCTCTGGCTTTTCATCTGTTTGTTAAACAAATCTCTGTCAGTGTGGTGACTAGATTCCTAGCATCTTCCCCTTATTCCAGGTCCAGATTTTTCTTTGTCTCATTCTAAAAGAGTTCGACCTAGAAAGGAGGATGACTATAAAATTTCTCGCCCAGGGGTCTTTTTTTTGTTGCTTCAAAAATAGTTCAGTTAGCCTTGTTTTTGGCAGATATTTAGAATTTCTTTTGCATTTGATTGCTATTAAAAATTAGTTTCTCTAGCTTGCTCTTAATTTTCTTCTAATACCGCTCTTTTTTAGGAAAAGCAAATAATAAGTATTTCCATTTCAACTGATAGTACCTTTTTAAAAATCAACTGGCTTAGATTCCAGAAGAAATCTTTATTTTGTTTCTTGAGATGCAAAGCCATTGGACTGTAATTATCTCTTATTTCTTTATATTGTTGTGTCCACTAGGCCAACTATTGCCTAAGACTCAGCTAACATGCCACTTGCTCTTGTCACTCCATGACATATTGTATCAAATCACACATAACATATCACATTGCATCATATCATATATCATGTTACAAGTTGCACCACAACAGACTTATTTACTTGTTCCCTGTTCCCTATAAAATGGTAAGCTAGAAGTTAAAGTTTTCAGTTAAAAAGAGAGAAGAAGAAAATTAATATTGGGTACTTACAAAATGAGTAAGACATTTTGATACCCACAATATCAACTGTGGTTCAGTATCAGCAGGTGTTTATTGAATGAACCAATGAGGAATTTCTAATCATTTGTGATGGTGCCCTAATTGAACTGCTATGGTGTGTTTATATGGGAGGAATTAATGCTGTTGTCTCCAGGAGACCCAGGACCCAAACCACCTATATATTGTTACTCTTTAGTCTGATATTTCTCAGAGATTATAGGATTAGTTGACTAAGGAGAATGAAAAGTCCTGAAGACTCAAAGGTGGGCCTCCAAACCAACAGAGCAGCTGCCTTGCTTATATTAACACTTTTTTACTTGATCTTTTATGCAGACAGCTATGCTGAGACAGATTCTGCTTCTGGGTGCCTCTCATTTCTACTACGTGAGTCTACAGGAGCTCAGTTTTGTAGGGGGTAACATGCATTTACAAGAACACATATGTTCTTTCCATTGTTCCTTTCCCCCTGATTACTCTTGTCATTATGGGTTTGGGAGAGGTAGTGGGACATACTTAACACCATTTATTATCCAGCAGTGGGTGAGAGGCATTTGCACTTCTGTCAAGTAGTAATAACGAGCCTTGAATAGTGCTTTGTAGTTTCTGAAGTCCGTTCTCACAAAGCACTGATGTCAGTGCCCACTGGTTGTTGTTTTTTCTTTCCTATTTTCTAAGTACACAACAGTATTTTAAATTATTTGTAACATGCCAAAGGCTTCTATCTACTCATTATTCCATCACCTTTTAAAGTCTCATCTTCCCTTTTAGGGACATGGCTTTAGTCAAAAGCTGATGGAAAACAGAAACGTGGTAAAAACCTTACATATACCTACTGGCTTTGACCTCACTACAGTTCTAAGCTCATATATTTTCCCCATTTCACTGACATAGCTAGAGATTTCAATATTTCAGCTTGAATTCTGATTTATTTCTTCTTTGTTCCTCTTTTTTTCCTTTGTTCTCAATCTCTATTGAAAAATAGACCAAGTGGTTCTTCTCATTTTCAAAATAGTTAACTCTTGGGCTGACATATGGGTTCTTCTTGGGAACCATTTTTGACATATTTCTTTAATTAGTCAGATGAGTTGCTTTTGAATAAGGAAGGAAACATTTCTACCATTCAACAACTGAATGTCTGTTCTTTCTGTAGATCCATTCTATTATTGGTCCAGGGAGTAAGGGTATAGAATTAAAAATGTAACCCAGATATTTTATGTGGAAGATCTGTCCACTTGTTATATGCCTGAAGGATGCTCATGGAGAAATAGGGCAAAAGAAATAGCCAAAGAATAATTTCTAGGAGGGAAACATTTCTCCCATTCAACAACTGAATGTCTGTTCTTTCTGTAGATCCATTCTATTATTGGCCCAGGGAGTAAGGGTATAGAATTAAAAATGTAACCCAGATATTTTATGTGGAAGATCTGTCCACTTGTTATATGCCTGAAGGATGCTCATGGAGAAATAGGGCAAAAGAAATAGCCAAAGAATAATTTCTTCTCAAAGGCAGCATGAACCAAACTAAGATAAAGGCCAGCACAAAGGACAAATAATGGAAAGTTTAGGATGAGAACAGTGCATCACTCATCAAGGAGGAGGAGGCAGAGGCTTGTCCATGCTTTGGAACAAGAGGAGGCCTTTGAAATGCAAAGAAGAGAATGATAGGGACACAGGAATAATGGGGGTTGGAGGAAGTTAGAGAATAAAAATAAAATCCATACCTCTGTCCAACGACCTGCAAGGGAAGGTAGCAGGTTGGCTTTTCTGAAGAAACTGGGAAAAGAAGCTGGAAAAGGGGAGAAGGGCAAGTGCCCAACTGTAGGCTGGAGGGAATGTGGCATATTTGGGGGAGAGGGAGAGGCCAGATTGCAGTAGGGTTTTCTTAAGATGAATTGTGGAAGATATGGTTGAAAGGTATTTGAGATCAAATTATGGATGAGATCATGGATGGGAAGGGATTGGATTGAAAGAGACTGAGCGGAAGTGAATGGGACCAGAGGAGGGATTTCCTACAACAGAAAATATGACTGAGTAAAACAGAGGAATAAATGAAGATGAAAATAAATCATGGAGAATGAAATTTTAGTAAAATGAGTTTGGCTCTTTCTGTATTGTTAGCATTGTATTAAAATTTTTAAAATAATAACCTCTTAGAGAAAATGAGATAGAAAGAACATATTTTCAGGGAAAAATTATTATTGCCAAAAGAGTGAGAGTGAAAGCAGCTTGTTGAACAAAGTAAAAAAAAAAAGTAGATTAGAGAGGTACTTAAAGATTGAGGCAAAAATGATTCTAGTTAATTATTACAATGAGCAGAAAATAGAAAATAGTTTGACAAATGATTTAATTTAGAGTCTTATGTGATTGTAGAGATTGCTTCAAAAAGTTCATATATGCCACTTATATTTATGTAAGTAGTTAGTAAATCTAGCCAGACATTGTAATGAAATGGAACATGAATTTGGGCAGATTAAAAAGAGATTCTAGGGATTGAAGTGAAATTTGAAGAGCAAGCAGTGAAAGTTATTAAGAAAAATAATGAAAATTTATTTAATTAATACAAATATACTCAAACTGAAAAGTCGAAATAATAGAGGAACTTTAATGAAAAGTACAGTATTTGTTCAATCATGTAAATGTTTGAAACATTATGGGGAATTAGGGTAGAAGTAGGATGCTGGGTTGGAACATATGATAGGAAAAGAATCTCATTGAAAAATCAAGCCCTGATTTAAAAGTGTGTTAAAGAAAAGGTGTCAGAGAAATGTGAAACAAAACTGCAGGGATCTATGTTAGTATAAAACACCACATACTCCTGGCTGGTGTGGCTCAGTGGTTGAGTGTCGACCTGTGAACTAGGAGGTCATGGTTGGATTCCCCGTCAGGGCACATGCCCAGGTTTCAGATTCGATCCCCAGTGGGGGGCATGCAGAAAGCAGCTGATCAATGATTCTTTCTCATTGATGTTTCTCTCTCTCTCTCCCTCTCCCTTCCTCTCTCTGAAATTAATAAAAACATATTTTTTTAAAAAACACCACATACACAGAAAGCAACACATTTTAAATGGATCCCAAGGCCAGAAAGAGGACATGATTTATTCCCTTACTTGCAAGAGACTATACTTTCGCTTTCCTGGATTAATGTCTGTTTGTGGTACTGGAAGAAACATTTATTTGCTTACTCTTGGAAAAATCAGCCCTGTTTGAAAAATCTATTAAAACATACATGACTGCCTACTGTGTGCATAGCACAAAAACTCATTAGCCTATTTTAAAAATATGCTGAAAAAAATCACTGCACAGCTTGAAACTAGTTTACTGCTTTTCTCCTCCTTTAAAGTCATAGCGTTATTCGAGTTCATGTACTAGGTGTTATGCTGAGAAAGTGGAGACTGCATTCTCCTTGGGTTGGTGGTGGAATAGGGGTAGTCAAGATGCAGCTACAGGCGTAAGAGGTCCATGTTCCGGGAGTAAGGAGGTATGAACAGAGCCAGAAATCCAAAATGCTGAGTGCTGGGGTGTCAGACCAACAAGCTGGATCAAAACCTCGGGATACTTTGAATAGGACTGAAAGTAGAATGTCTTCTGCTTTAGAACCAGCAGCAGACGCAGTGTTATGTACCTTGTGGTGTGGTCCTCAGAGTCCTGATGAATAGTGGTATCTTAGAATTGATGTCTGGGGTGTCCTGTGAACCTAATGTTCTCTTGGGACATTTTCTGATTTCTCAAGAAGGGCTTGTATGTACTTCTGCCAGGTTAAGTGTTTAATTTAATTTAAATGAGAAGTTACAGCATCGTGCATTATTATAGGTTTCTTAACACAGTGTATGGACAGTTTCAAGTGACTCAAAATTATTCCTCTTCGTGTTGTATGCTGGGCATTTTTCTCATAAAAATCTATCTATATAAAAGGCTAATATGCTAAGTGTCCTTCCCACCTTCTGACTGGTTGCTATGATGCGCATTGACCACCAAGGGGCAGACGCTCAATACAGGAGCTGCCATGAAGCACACTTACCATTTATAGAGAAACAGCAGCGTGGACCTGGCCAACAAAGCAACACTTGGCTTCTCTCAAGAGGGACACAGGCCCCGCCACCACCCCAGAGCGACACCCAACTAAATTGTAGCCGACACTGTCAATGCCCCATGGCCAGCCCTTAACAGTCGCTGTGGGTACCGGGTAATGACATCACATAGCAAAGCCTGGCTTCCTCTCCCTAGTGACGACTAGCCTCCTTGCAGTTTCTTCAGCCCAGGAACACAACTTGCTTTATAGCCAGGTGCAAACATTTTATACTTTAACAAAATGTCTGTGAAGTGTTTTCCCGTGCCTCATCTCATTTGATCCTCACAGAAGTCCTGGAGTACGTAGATAGGAATCAGACTCAGTGGAATCCTATTTTCTTTTCATTAACTGGAAAATGGAGATTTAGAAAGCTTAGAAACTTGGCCTGACTGAAAAAAAGTAAAAAATGGTGGAACTTGAAAATGACTTCAGGTTTTCTCACTATGCAGAATATAGTCAAACACTGCTGCAGTTGCCATTAAATATTTTATCCTTTGTTCTCCCTGCATGATCTACAATAATAATCTGCTTCGTGTTGATATTTACTGCTGTGTTGCTGACAATTACCTGAAAGAGAAGTTGGGGTGCTTCACTGGGCTGGAAAAAATTTAGCTAAATCAAAAAGCAGGTCTAATTAAGCAAGTTTATTCTATACATATAAAAGGCCTGCTAAGTTGACGCGCACATATGTGATACATATAAAGCTCTCGCTGGCGCCAGTCGCACTTGTGTGTTTCCATCTGTCATTGTTGATCGTGAATTTGGTTGACACTTCTATTATAGAGAAAGGGCGAATAGCGATATTAAAATGTTTCCTCTAAGTAATTTCCTTTCAATGTGCACGAATTCATGCGCCGGGCCACTAGTAGATTATAACATTCATAAACTTCATCATGTGATTTAAAGACAACTTACATTTATTTTCTACTCAAAATTACTAAGCAAATATTTAACATTTTAAAAATTGGGGCTGATAATTTGGAATGTAGATTATTAATAGGCAAGAGTTTTAAACCATTTATTAGGACAATATTAGTTAGGTATATTTGGTGGCAAATAATTGAACCCAACTATGATAAGCAGAAAAGGACTTATTGGAAGGTTAGATCATAGAGTCAACTGAAGGCATTAAGAATGACAAGATGAGGAAATGCCTCTGTTGGGCGTTAGTGGTGCAGAATGGGGCTCTGTCTTCCATTTATTTTGGAATTTCTCTCCCAAATTGGAAGTATGTTTGAATACTGAAAATCAAATATCCATAGTATTTTCATCTACTTAATACCATGGGGTTTGTATAAGTATGAAGTTCTTAAATATAATCTTGAAACACTTAACTAATGAATTTCTCATCATGATTGTCGAGTCTTTATTATTAGTAGTAATAGTGCTAATTACTCTAGATTATTCATCTATCCATTCACTGGAAAATGTTTATGCACAAAGCATGAAGCAGTTTTTGGAATGCAGGGATGAGTAAAGGAAATCAGAGATGGATGATGCCCTCAGAGAGCTTTCAGTCTAGCAAGGGGAAAAAGCCAGGTCTGAAATTCACTGTAACAAGAAGAATATGAACAAGAGAGCTAAAAATTGCCACCAGGCAGAGAGTAGATTGGTGTTTGCCAGAGGCTGGAGGATAGGGAAAATGGGGAAATGTTGGTCAAAGGGTATACGTTTTCAGCCCTAAGATGAGTAAGTTCTGGGGATGTAATGTACAGCATAGTGAATAGTTAATAATACTGTATTGTATACATGAAAGTTATTAAGAGAGTAGATTTTTTTAAAAAGTTCCCACTACACACACACCAGAAAAAGGTAACTATGTGAGGTAATGAATGTATTAACTAACGTTATTGAGGCAGTCATTTCCCAATATTTATGTATATGAAATCATCATGTTGTATACCTTAAACTTCCACGATGTTATATGTTCATTCTATCTCAGTAAAGCTGGATTTAAAATAAATTGCCACCAAGGCTCAAAGGGCAGAGATTACCTTGAGCTGGAGTAGTCAAGAGAGGCCATGGCTGCTGGACTTGGGATTTGTCCATGCGGTGATGGAAAAGACAGGCCAGGCCCAGTAAGAAAACCAGGAGAGGCAGAATTCTAGAGACTGCTAGGTCAGGCAGTGTGGGTGGAGACAACTAGTTACAACAGCAACAAGGTCAAAGATACAACTCACGTGTGTGTATCCCTTTATGGTTTACCAAGAGCTCTTGGGTTCGGAGACATACATTATAATGGCGAAAGTGCAGGGTCTGGAGCTGGAAAGCCTTGGTTCTGATTCCTGGCTCTACTACTTACTAACTCTATGACCTTGGGGGGACATATTGAACTTTGTTTCCTTTCTTTCATCATCTGAAATTCACTGTAACAAGAAGAATATGTTAAGGACCACAAGACAGGTAAAAACTGCCACCAATTTGAGATAACAATAATAAGACCAACTTCATAGAGTTTTGAGGATTGTGAGCTAATACATAAAATGAGGCTTGACACATAGTACCTTTCAACAGTGCTGGCTGAGTTATGTATCTTGATCCTCACATAACCTTGTAAGGTAGGAACTGTTATTATCTCATGCCCAGGTGTAAAAATTGAGTGCTCAGAAAAGTTCAATGATGCATTCAAGGGTACATGGAAAACTAAGGAGTTGAGGCTCAAACTCTATGCCCCCCCCCACATTTTTTTTTTTACTGCATGACGCTGTCATTCAAATAACAACTAAAACTTAAGGAACACAAGTCAATTAATTGATGCCATACATAAGTAAAAAGAATCTATATTTGAGGAATTTTTTATTCATATTTCCTAAGATTAAGAGAGATACAAAATGCTAAACAATGTATGTAGGGATAAATAAAAATTGCAGAATTAGCCAGCACAGTAGCTGATATGAATGCACATGAACAATTAACACTCATTTCATATCACAATGTAATTTTCTCACTGAAGCAAAAATGAATTTTCCCCTTTGGTGGAGCATCATCACTGTCTTACTGTGGAGTATGACATGAATTTTTATATTCTTCAAGCACTCTTGGAGACAATATACTGAATAATGGCATATTTCATTGTGAAAAACCCACTCTTTTTATTTCTAGTGACCACATTCAGAACATTATTCTTAAACTTACTCTAAATAATTTATACTTTCTGTAATCTTCATTTCAGGAGTTATGAGCCCTAGTGAAACCACGCACAATAAGATAAAGGTTACTTCAGTGTGCTTGTACTGGAGTTAGGTAGTGCTAGTGAAATATTTCACATTGTTATTTGGTTCATGAAAACTAATAACCTTGAGAAATTTAATTTAGAAAGCTGCACATTTTGAGTAATATATAGATCACTTGACATGTAGGTTATTATTCAATCGAGAGATTTTATATGAAAATGTTAAATTAAATGCTACTGGCAGTTGCTAAAGATTGTACTTTTTAATTATTCCATTTTTCATCCAATGTCTCTTCTTGTTTTGTCATTGACATTTTAGGTTGTTGACAGAACATTCCTTTAACTGAAATGTGTAGTATCATTTCAGGTGATAGAGACACATAGTAGGGACGCAGTAAATGCTTATTGTGAAATAAATTACCTTAATTTACCGTGCTCACTTTGTGGGCTACTTCTGAAATTGTTTTGGCTTCTGTTTCACTTTTTCAAGAATGCAAGGGATTATACTGAGCTTCTCAGCCTCAGTGTGATTAATGAGATTTCTAAACATGTTCAAATTGGTGCTATCGAATATCTAGGGTCTGAAACTAGAGAGTTGTTGATTGAGTATGCTTATGTCTCCTCTGACTGAGGCCAGACAGAAAAAATAGACTCTCTTAACAGGGCTTAAAGTTTCTGATTGAAGATATTTTGAACTGAACATGAAGGCATATGATGTGTTACATGAGCTTAAGCAAGTACTTGTTTATGCCCACATTTTAACTTAAGCTAAAGGTTTGTATATAGACAGAATAGATACAATATTACAACATTCTTAAAATGTCTGCCATATTTAAGCTCTATTTTGTGAAGTGGTTCTTTATATGTTTGACTAACTCAGTGCAATGATTTCATTGGGATTTCTGAAAGCTCCATTTTGTTTTTGGAATAATTAGCCACAATCATATTTGAATATATTTTAGGTGTCAGTAGTGTATGGCATGGATGAAGATATTGCTGATTAGGTTAAAAAAATTACTTGGTGTATTAAAGAAGGCAAAACTAACTCTTGTATGTCTTTGATCATGAAGGTGTGAGCTATGACTAAGCAAACAAATGATGAAGCCTCAGGAAAGGAATCCACATTATCCTTTTTAAAATCATTTTTGTTGTATCTGTATGTGAGAGAGACAAAGCTATATTACCCAGATCTTCTACCGTGTAAATGGTCAGCAGAAACTGGAGAGGTTGACACTCTTGTCAAGGTAGCTTACACACGCACTCATTGAACTACCATTAATACATGTGTTTTAAAATGGTTCTGTAAATGCGATAGAGAACAAAGTCACATCTATTCACAAAATACACTGTTCTCTTCATAGCAACTGGTAAGTAGCACTCTTATTAACATGCATATAGGAGTGCCATGCATTTTTTATGTTTTGAAATTATTCACTCCTGTGGTTGTTATTCTAAGTTGACCAGATCATTTTTTATTCCTGTATTCGAAGGTATTATATCTTCCCCCCCCCCTAAATTTAGTGTTGTTTGAAAACTTATGGCACATCACCTCAATTCTAGCATCAAATCTGATGACAATATTCTATAACCTTTGTTTTGGGTCTCTCCATATTGTTGCTGTGCTGCTGACCAGTGCATTTGGATGGCTGTTCCTCACAGAGTATGCAGGGTTTTGACAGTGGGAATATCCAAACCACCTACTTCATCCTTAGATTGTTGACTAAAAAATATTTTCAGGAATAAAATTAAAATCATTATTGATTAGCCGATATTAAGCCAGGATTCTTCTCCAGGTCTCCAAAGCCGTCCTCTGTCTTAGAGGAAATAAAGCTAAGGAAGGCATTCTTTCATTGGCCACTTACTCAGTGAATATTTATGAAGCATTCGCAATGTGCGAGAGGCTGAGAACACATGGCGGACTGCAGTGGGAAAGGATAGATGCAGCCTCTGCCTTCAGAGGCAGCGTGGAGTAAGGAGCAGGGAGAGCATGGAGCTGTGAGTCCTGAGACTTGAACTCCAGCTCTAGTGCCGTCAAGTACTGGCTGCATCATTTTGGCAGATGCATATTTCCCAAGACCTTAGTTGCCTTATTTATAAAACTAGTAAGTGTACCAGCTCTAACATTCTATTATCTTATAACTTGATTTCTTCTAACTTCGACATCTGAAAATTATTTTGAAAGCATGTCATCTTTTTATAATTTGATTATTTCATTTGCTGTTTGACACTGAAGTACTTAAAATCCTATTCTCCTCTTCTAACATAAACACACACACACACACACACACACACACGGGAATGTGCATATTTTGAAGACGTGTAGTGCTTATCTTAAGGGCAAAGTTTGGCCCTACTCTGTAAATGTGTTCAGAAAACAATATAACACAGATACTGAAGGCAGCTTGTTTTTAACTTGTAGCTAAACATGACATTCAAATGTTAATTGGATGAATAAATCTTGTTCATTTTACAGACATGGAAATGTCAATGGAATAAAACTATTTATCACACGATAATGGTCTCCTGCCGCCAGATAAATGCCAAGATGAAGATACTTATTGAAAATGTATCAAAATATTCTATTGCTATTTATTGAAAATAAAGGTTGAGGAAAAGTTCAACTTTTCAGGTCAAACATGAGAAATGCTCTGCCTGTGGTATTAGTGTATTACTATATCAAACACAATGTGCGTAGTATAGAAACATAGGAAAATTCTAAGAAATAATGGTCTCTAAAGGACTCTTTCAGCTTTGAGCATTACTGGAATAGTGCAATGGGGGCTGGGAGGAGACACCTAATATTTATTTAGCTCTTATTAGGTATCTAACATAGTCCTGAGTGTGTTCACTGATGTGAGCCGCATGAGAACAAGATTTTAAAATAATTACCATCCTCATTTGCAGCCACATAGAGAAGAAATGCAAACACCAGGATTCAAATTCAGCCCAGGCTCCAAATCTTTCTCCTGACCTCCACATCTCCAGTTATACCCTATAAGTCTGAATACAATGCCTTTAGTTTAGTTTTGTTTTTTAGTAGATTATCCCCCCAAGTTTTGTTGCATTTGGTAACCAAGTATTTCTTTGTGTCTAATAACTTACTATACTGATGACTTTAAATGATATTGACCACTTGTCTAAGAAACACAGCACACTCATAAGCCTTGAGGACGTGATAGCTCTGGATGGGTCAAGTAGCACTAGATTCTAGCAGTCAGGCCACCTTCTTTCTAGCAGAGTGTGCTTAGAAGTCCTTAGGTTCGCTCCCTGCTTCCTTTTCTGAACTTAGATGTCTATTTTTCCATTTTATTTATCTTCTGCCATGTGGTCTTCATAAAACACATTATTTGAGTGGTTAAGAGTATAGGTGAATAAGTGAAGTCGTTTTAACAAACAAAGAAAAGGGGAATTATTGTTCACTAAAGCTTTTACTCATCTCAGGTCCCTTCACCCCTGACAGCCCTTTCTCCACCTGCACACACACTGGGTACTTACGGCCCCCTCCTCTGGACGGTCAGAGGACTGCAGTTTTCCTCTAGCAGTGACCTCCAAGCATTTTAGTTACTGATACACTATCCATACACTTGTCATAGTTTCCCTAGCAGGAAGGCAGGCTCCTTAGTAGGAGAAACTGTGTGTTTTCCTTCTCTCTATTCCCTGTGGTATCCAACAGAGTGATTTGAACATTACAGATACTCGGTCAGTGAGAGTGAAAGAAGCATGTGTGTGGTCTCTGATTTTAATGACTACAGTAAGTATTAAGACTTCAGAGGTATCCGTAGTGCACCCTTCTGACTATCGGAGTCTATCTGATCCTTTGCCTATGCTTGTATCTATTAGTTCTCTCTAAAACACATTTGGATTCAGATTCATAAAGGCACTGAATGAGCAGATAATTTAACTGCTAGATAATTACAAAGGAGAGAGATGTGAATAGTTAAGTTTCCTTCAGGAAGATGATGGTCATTCATATAGCACTCTTTTGATTTTTTAAAAAGTCATAATATTCTTCTGATAGTTTTAGATAGACACCAAGCACCACTGTCACACGGATTACTAACTGTGGGTCTTCCCCATGCTCTTCTGCAGATGGGAGACCCTTGTCTCTGAAGGACATATGGGAAGGAGTCCACGAGTGCTACAAGACGCGGCTGCAGCAGGGCCCCTGGGACACCATTACCCAACAGGTTAGAGAGTATTCTCATGTTATTATACATGATGCTTTCTCTCTGCTCACCTTTTTACCTAGTTCTCTCTTCCCTATTCTTTTTCCTATCTCACTCTTCTACCTACTTACAAGCTTCAAGTCTAAGACAGTTTCCTTAAAAATAACAAACCTGCCAGAACCGGTTTGGCTCAGTGGATAGAGCGTCGGTTTTCGGACTCAAGGGTCCTGGGTTCGATTCCGGTCAAGGGCATGTACCTTGGTTGTGGGCACATCCCCAGTGGGGGGGGGGTGCAGGAGGCAGCTGATCGATGTTTCTCTCTCATCGATGTTTCTAACTCTCTATCCCTCTCCCTTCCTCTCTGTAAAAAAATCAATAAAATATTAAAAAAAATAACAAACCTTCCCAGACCCAGTCTTAGTTTAGCCTCCCTGTTATCAACTCTCATAAAAATCTGTAATTTTTTTCATAGTGCTTATCACATTTTAAATTATATGTTTGGATATTTCAAAAAAATAATGTCCATCTTTCACGCTATATGGTGTGCTGTCATGTGGACAGATCATGTCTGTTTACTCTTCACTGTACACCAGCACCAGCACAGTCCTTAAAATATAGTAGCTGCTCAATAAAAATGTATTAAGAAAACGAGAATAGAAACTGAATTGGCATATACACTAAAAAATAGATGATTTAGCTGGTGTCACGTCTGATGTTCAAAGTTTTACTCATAGGAGTATTTGCAAAAAATTAACTTTTGATTAATAATAGCTTTGCAATAGTGATCTAAAAAGCAGAGAAAATAGATCTGCAAAAGTACATATAAAAAGTAGATTTGCAAAAGTAGATAAAATAGATGTCAATCATTTCTGTCATTATAGCTGCCTTGCTAAAATCAGCAGTTAATTATTTTACAAATTTAAAAATACTCATCACCTTGCATCCAATCATAGTCTCCTTAAATATAATTTTTTCTTATATCAAAATCTTATTTTTCCAAGGCTCTGTTAAGCTTAATCAAAGCTTCCTTTAAAAATGACTTTATCAACCATTAACATTTTTATGCCCTCTTATGTGTTTGATCATAATAATGATAGTTTACCTCCCAATCAACATAAGAATCCTTAGCATTTTATAAGTAGCATTTGACAATGATTACAAATGGCCATTTTTTAGATTTTAATTGAGGACAAAACTAGATTTAAGTATATGTATCTTTCACACTGCCCCTCAAATTAATTTTTTTTCTTTCTCTTCCCACTTTGACCCTCCTAGATCAGGCCCTATAGGCTCACCTGAAACAACTAGTAAAGCTTCCCACCCCTGGTCTTCTGCTCCTTTCCTCCTTGCCCTGTACCGTTAGTCACATCTCCTTAAGCACGGCTGCTTTTCTCTTCCCCGTGGGCAGACCTGCAGTAGATTCCCAAGGACCTATGGCATGTGGGCTAAATGCCTCCGCTGGCCTGCAGGGGCTGCCACTCCCTGGCTCTGACCTGCCCTTTCAAGCTTATCTTTTCCTTCCCTCCACACACTCTCAGCTCCTGCCAAACCCAGCCATTCATTTCCCTGAACCCATCTTGTGCAGTTTGTTCCTGGAATTCTTCCCAGGTTTAATACTCTCCCTGTTGCCTTTGTTCTGTCTGTATATAGTCCCTTCTCTTGTTCTTTCCCATGTTCCTTTCTCTGAAACCCTCTCAGCTCACAAGAATTTACCCCCCACCCCCGAAATCCTAGTTTTGTAGAACAAATATGGGATGGATGCTATGATAAAAGGGTAATGAGATATAGAAGCAAATCAGCCATAAAGATTTTTGGCAAGAACATTTTATTTTTTGCAGAATATTTTAGATTGACCTTCAAGTATGTCAAGGTGAGGAGTGCTAAGAGTTTCAACTAACAATGTCTTGTCATTGACCACAAGCCATTCAAAAATGTGTATTGTAATACCAGAATCCAGAGGGCCAGAAAATGTTTGGTTGGAAGAAAGATGGCAAAAGGATAGAAGAAGAGAGCATCCAAAACTATATGTGTTTAACTTGACTGCCTTTTTTCTCAGCTCCTTCTCAGTTATGTTTTCCATCATGTTTCTCAGCCCAATTGTTATCCTTTTCCTTTTTTTTCTCTAGCAGCTCTGTTATTAATCTCCTCACTGCAAGCCTATAGCCCAATTCCTGGTGGTCTATGTCATTTTGGGGTTTTAATTCAACACGTCTCTGTTCTGACTCATGTCATATGAATAAGATTTTGAACTCAACTCTGTTTTCTTAGTTTCCTAATATGATGTTACAAATAGATTCATTTTGTTATTTCATTCCATTAAAAGAATTCCTAAGTTACTAAACCAACTGAATGAACCAATCTGTACCTTGCTTATTCTTAATGGAATTGATTAATATATTTCAGTTTATAGGCATTTAAGTGTCATATAGATAGTCTGTTAGTGGAACTTTTTTTTTCTCCATAGCCGATCACAGTAAGCATTACTATTCCTAACACCTAGTGTGGGCCCACTTAGTAGGAGGGATATTTGATGTAACCAAACTACAACACAAATACAGCATTTAGATGTTCCTTTGGAATTTGTCTTATTGTGATTGATTTGTGGACAGCTCTCCTACTTTTGATAACAAACTTTATTTAAGCTTTAGAATTGCTTATCATGGTGCCTGTCAGGCACTAAAGACCTAGCAAGAGACACTCATTTGTTGCCGTTGCACTACTTGGCATTTGAAAGTCATCATGAATATTTCCTTGGGAAGTCTTGGCTTCTAGTCCCAGATTAGCTAATGGGTTGGTATTTATGTACCTTTCTTTGCTTGAGATCTTTGAGAGGATTGGTCTTCATTTTTGGAAGGCCTGTGTGGAGAAAAAATAGTGGGATGAAGGGGAGGGTATGATACAGCCCGAGGGGAGAATGAGCTAATACAGGGTGGGGCAAAAGTAGGTTTTACAGTTGTTCATATGGAAAATAATGCAACAATTAATAAATAATAATAAACTCTGTGTTTCAGGTACTCACAACTGTAGACCTACTTTTGATCCACCTTGTATTGATGACACCAAATAGTGGTTCCATTTTGCAGAATTATACTAAAAAATCCTTAGCTTGCACACTGAACATGATAATAATATCCTGTCCTCTAGAGTGGCTTAAAAACAAAAGCAGCCTTCACATAATATAAAATGCATTTCAATTCATTTTCAGGCTTGATTGTGCTTTTATAGTTTGTTGCTCTTCATCTTTGGTAATCACACTTCTGTTCTCTCAGCATTTGTCTTGATGATAAGGACCTGCTCATGTCAGACACGAACTCTCTCTTTTGAAGACAAGCCACTCATGAATCTCATACATTTGATTATGGTGATTACTTACCTGCTTTTGTCCAACATTACAGACTACCTATTACCTCAACCCTGCAGTCTAATAAAAACTTATTTTTTTAAGAACTTCTGAAAAAGAGTTAACAGATGCCCAGGTTGGATCTGTCTAAATTGGTACAGTGAATATGACAACAGTGATCACTGGGAGGTGTGGGCTCTGTGTTTTAGGGAAAGAGCTCCTGTGATCTTGGGTGTATAGTGATCAGATAAGTAATTTTCTCTTAATGTTCTCTTTTTATAAACATGTACCAAGGTAGAGATGATAGTATAGTGTACTTACAAACTCATGGCTTGGCTGATTTTTTTGGGGGGGGCAGGGGGGTATTTCATCCAATGTGGAATTTTTTTGGAAGCAAATCTTAGATATTATATTGTCTCGCCCATAAATATTTAAGGAAATATTTGTTAAAGGTAAGGGCTCTACACAAACGTTTATAGCAATTTTATTCACATAGCCCATGGAAACTGCCCAGATGTCCCTGAGAGGGTGGATGGTTAAACAAACTGTTATATATCTTAACCATGGAATATTACTCAGCAATGCAAAGGAATCAACTCTTGCCCTAGTCGGTTTGACTCAGTGGATAGAGCGTCCGCCTGCAGACTGAAGGGTCCCAGTTTTGATTCTAGTCGAGGGCAGGTGCCTCGGTTGCTCAATCCCCTGCCCTGGTCAGGGTGCTGAGACAACCAGTTGACGTGTCTCTCTCACATTGATGTTCCTCTCTCTCTTTCTCCCTTCCACTCTCTCTAAAAATCAATGGAAAAATATCCTCAGGTGAGGATTAACAACAACAAAAAAAAAAACACACACACACAAAGGAACCCACTTTTGATACACTCAACAACCTAGCTAAATGTCCAGATAATTATGCTGAGTGTAAAAAGCCAATCCCAAAGGTTGCATATGATTCCATTTATCTAACATTTTTGAAATGACAGAACTATAGATTGGAGAACAGATTTGTTGTTGCCAGGGTGGGAGAGAAGTGGGTATGACTAGCAAAGGCAACATGAGGGAAGTGTTCTGTATCTGACTGAATCAATGTCATTATCTTGGCTGTGATATTGTACTATAGTTACCATTGGGGAAACAGGGTAAAGGGTATGAGGGATTTCTTTCTATCATTTCTTCCAACTGCATGTGAATCTACTGTTATCTCAATATAAAAAGTTTAATTTTTTAAAGAAAGGTAAGGCAGCTATTATCACAACTATTATCACAACTAAATTTTAAAAATTTTAATATCTTTAAGTAGCAATTGGTGTTTACATTTTCCTAAATGTTTTATTCCTTTTTACACTTTCTTTGATGAGGATCCAAATAAGCTTTACACATTAAAATGATTAACATCTCATAAGACATTTTGAATCTAAGATTCCCATTACTCCCTCTCTTTTTTTCCTTACTTTTTTTTTTCTTTTAGAAACACGATTATTTGTCCTAGAGTATTTGCAGACTGGATTTTTTTTCTAATTGTATCTCTCAGTGGTGTTTAATGTTTCTCCCTATATTTTCTATAAACTATAGTTAGATCTTGAGGCTTGACCAGGTTCAGGTTTGGCTTTTTGGGCAAGAATATTTCCTAGGTTCTGGATGCTTCCAACAGGAGGCACATGAAGCCCAGTTATTGTTTTTTCTTTGTGATGTTAGCAGGCATTGATTATTATTACCTAGATTCATTAATTCATTAGGGGTTGCAGAGTGGTGATGTTCTAATTCTATCACTCATTATTTATTGGCTAGACTACTTCTATAATGGCTTAGTTACCTGATGTAGGTTTTGTATACAAAAGGCAGGATAAATGCTTGATTCTTTCTCTTTATATTCTAGCTTTCAAGATAATAGTTGGTTCTCTAGCATCCTCCAAAGGTGATCAAGAACTTTTTAAATATAACTTTATGAGTTCATGGATATAAATATTTTATCTATTTCAATTCATTGTAGTGGTTCTCTTTATTGATGCTTGATTTACCTTATCTTTGGCCAGTGAAAGTCTCTTTAACTTATCTCCTGAGCTATTTTGATACAAGCCAGGTAGCTTTCTGGCTTCTTGCTTTTTGGTGTGACAGTTTGTTGCACATTCCTGCCCAGACTTGGGGGTCAGCCATTTTCCAGGAGGCTTGCTTCCTCTAAGAGCCTTTATCTAGGTGCTGGAGCCAGACAGAGTGGATTAGACTCAGACCACCACTTACAAGCTGCCCGGCTTTGGACAAATGATGGAGACTCTCTTATTTTTTCATTAAACATAATGGTGGCATCTACAGAGAGTTGGTGGGAAGACTAAGAAAAGAGGATCGTATATAAAATTAAATGTGTGTCATATCTCCTTTCAAATATATTCTTTTTAATACCTGAACTGTGCACTATAAATTTAGAAAACAAAACACTGTTTTCTCATTCCACATACCCAGGGAAGGTTGTCTAAATACAAGTAAGTGAATGGCATCAGGTGGATAAAAGTGGAAAGGAACTCATTGATTATTTTTTTGTCATATGATCCTGTACAAGTACCTTGAGGGAAAGGGGTTAAATATTTGTAGCCAGTGGAATAGAAGGAGCCTATGTAGTACACAGTTTGCATATACCAAATACTACTGATTCCCTTTTGTAGAATGTATGATGTCTAAAACTTAGAAAATAGGATAATAAATCACTTTCAGTGAGTCTTCATTATATTTCCATGATAAATCTCTCAGGGTGAAAAATCAGAACACCACAAAAAGCAGAGCTCTTTAGGTACCTTAGGTGAGTAGATTGCTTTTGACTCTCACTGATACAGGAAGTCACTGGTTAAGGATGCTTAAATAATGAAGCTTGATATGTTGCCTGGTGATTTATAATGATGGCTGATAACCTGATGATTTAATTGTGCTTCCTCTGGTAATAATCTTCAGTGCTCAAGTGAAGTTCCAGTGATTGGCTTTCTTCTGAACTCAGTCTCCCTGGAGTCTTTTGGCATCTCTTTTATACAACATCCGATAACTGACTTTTAACTGTTCCTATTTTAAATAATACAAATCAATTAAAACACACAGCTGTTTAACAAAACTTCAAGGTGTTGGTATAGGTCTCGGTGGGTATTTCCTGATGGCTCATAATGACATCAATTTAGTGCACCTGGTAGGATCTGTGTGAACTGGAAGTGGCTTAATTCTTAAATGACGAGAAAATTAAGACGCTTTATGGATTGCTGCTGCTGCTTCAGAATCGCTGCCAGTGCCATTGCTGGCCCTTTCCTGGTGGGGCTTTATTTAAACGGGATTGCAGACCTCACGTGATTGTTTTCTTTGTAATTTGCTGCTAGTTTGTTGATTCCGAGTTTCTAGGTATTCATTCTGGACATTAATAAATCACTTCATGGGGAGGTTTATAAATATAAATGTATCTGTGTATCCCATGTATAAATATGTACTATGTATACACAGTAAATGTGTATCATCTTACACACTTTTATAGAAACCTTCCAGTGTTTTAATAGTACTCAGGGATTCCTCCACACTTTCTGTCTTAAGAGAATGAAATATGGTTTCGTTGTTGTATCTCACTTTCTTTGGTATCTTAGGATAATACTGTCAGTGCTATTTTTCTCTGTTTTGGATAGTAATTATTTTTAGATTGTCAGTCTGCACATGCATTGTGACTTTTCATATTTATTAAATACTGATACTGAGGCTACCTTACATCATTAAAGTACTTCACTTTCCACTTTCATTTTTTAAAAATCAATTCAGAAACGTCTCCTGTCTCTTACACTCCATTGTGCTTTTCTTATTTCACATTTTTATAAATTTTGTTTGTTCTTCAGACTTTCCTTGCATTAAGAAATATATGAAACTTCTTTCTCATTATCTCTAATTAATTTTTCTCAAAAATGTTTTGGCTTTATACCCTGGAATGTTTTTGGAAAGTCTTAACTTCATACTAAATGCTATTTAGGCTTTGGTATAATATTACTCTCTTATCCAGCTTTTGCTTTCTAAAGTTTTCTGACCACTAACCACAAATTAAGTGTTCAAATTAATCTAAATAAACAGGAGGGTGATTTATTATTTAAGACCCTTGTCTTATTAAATTAATTTCTAAGATGTTTTGTTTTATTCCATTTTAATGAGAATTCAAGATTCATAGTAAACAAGAAATGTATTTCTTATAACTAACCAGATTATACTGGTGTGTTTGGGTTTTATTTCTTTAAATTGAAGCTTAGTTCAGGAGTCAATAAAAACAAGAGGCTGGTTAATCTTCTGCTATATGTATATATGATTGAGCAGAATATTTGCTTAGTTTTTTGCCATCAAAGTTATACACATGCCTTGAATTTATACAAAAGCTTTCTTTAAAGAATTTCCCAGCATTTCATTGATTCTTGGAATTTCTATTCCTAAAAAAAAAGGGAGCAGCTTATAAATTTAAAAATAAAATACCATTTAAAATATTTAATAATTGATTTTGATATTAGTCATCTTAGCAGATTCCATTTTGATAATTACCTACCATCAATTTTTAATTTTTAATAAACATCTTAGTTCTAAAACTTCAAGTTTGAGGAATATTTATACTCTCATTTCCAGTTTTTGGTGGGTGGGCAGTAAAGCAGCGGCTAGAGGCAGGTATGGCAGCTTGGGGGAGCGGAAGGCAGTGGGAGATAGACTTTTAGACTCACTTACCCAGATAGGTTTTGAGTTCCTTGAACAGGTAAAAGCTTCTGAAGAAAGGTGCTATTTTTATTCTATTTTGGCACAATAGTCGCTGCACATACATATTCTACAATGCAATTATTGCATCATTTTTTTTCATCCCACTTCCTCCCCCCTTCACCTTCTCTTTTCACCTGTTGTTTTCCTACTTCATTTCCATGTCAGCTGCTAAATTCCCCTTAATACATTTGCAGTCTATATTATATAGTTTAAAATTTGGCCAATAAATAGAGATAATACCAAAGTATATAAAATGCTTGTGCAAGTAACTACAATTATTTTACTATATGCTAATGTTATTCTTTAGTATATTAATTTATTTCTACTTTCCTATGTCCAATCTGAATTTCAAAAATATTTCAAGTGGTATATATATATATATACATACGGTATACTATTCTATGCTATACTATACTGTAATACATTTACTATAACCATCAAAGCAAGTGAATAAGAACTAAGTGATGGAGGGGGAAAGACAGTTGTAACAGTAAACCGAGGCTAAGGAAGTTCCTGAGCTTTCTAGAACAAATAAGAGAAAGGGAGAGCTAATTAAATTAATTGCTTTCATTCTGTTATAGAAGGAGGCAAAACTTTTTTCTTATATTACATTTTAGAAAGATAATTTATAAATATGAAAAAATATCTCCTTTTAGAAACCACTTAAATTAACTCTAGGAGATGCAGAGGGAGGGATGTTTAATTGTCCTCGTGTGAGAAAGTTATAGTAACGCACTGTGTGTGTAGGTTTATACTGTAAAGATCCTAAATAGCAAGTTACTAATCACACTGGGCCTGTAGATGTATTTTGAGTGCTTGGGAATTTTTTTTTACTTTGGATGCCTTTAGACTAGGCATGTGCTCTGTAGTTAATTGTGGTCACTTCCCCTCCCTATTGCTGCATACCCTTTCTTTTTCATTTAGTTATTTTTTCTGCCTGTCTTCTAAAGGCACTTAAGTTTGCCTATTCCTGTATTGATACAATATGAAAAGAAAGAGCTTAGAGATTTTGTATGTTTCTGAATGTGTGCACCTCAGTACATATCTGATACTATCCTCAAATAAAAGTGCTATCTGGGCTTAAAAATTTTTATTAACTTATTTTTATGATTAAAAAAGTAATACATAATGATAATTTTTAAAAAAATACAGAATGGCATAAATAAATAAAAGCTACTCATAATCTCAAGCATTAAAAGTTACCACTGTTGCCCTAACTGATTTGGTTCAGTGGATAGAGCGTTGGCCTGTGAACTGAAGAGTCCCAGGTTCGATTCCAGTCAGGGGCACAAGCCTGGGTTGTGGGCTCGGTCCCCAGTGGTGGGCATGTGGGAGGTGACCAATCAGTGATTCTCTCTCATCATTGATATTTCTCTCTCTTTTCCTCTTCCTTCCTCCCTGAAATCAATAAAAAAATATTTTTAAAAAAGTTACCACTGTTAATCTTTCAGTGCACAACTTTCTATAATTAAATATGTATTTATATAACTACTAGAGGCCCAGTGCATGAAAATTCATGCACTGGAGGCGGGGTCCCTCAGCCCGGCCTGCCCCCTCTCACAGTCCGGGAGCCCTCAGGAGTGGGAGGCAACCCGGCAATCAGGGGAAGGCGACGCCCCCATCATACCTCTGCTGCTGCCACTGCTGGCAGCGCAAGCCTCGGCCGGCCCTGGTTACCTGAGCCTCAAGCAGCCCTGGGCAGCTGAGCAGCCACCATCCGAGGCTTGCCTGTACCTCGAGCCAGCACTTGGCGGCTCGGGGGCTGAGGGGACTGGGGGACTCCGGAGACAGGCGTGCGCTTGCCGCCCCGGCGGGGCTGAGGGAACTGGGCACCGCCATCTTGTGGCTGTGGGCACCACCATCTTTGAGGGCATGGCAGTCAATTAGCATATTCCCTCCTTATTGGCTGTGGGTGCCGCCATCTTTGAGGGCGGGGCAGTCAATTAGCATTTCCCTCCTTATTGGCTGTGGGCGCTGCCATCTTTGTGATGATGTGAGGGTCAATTAGCATATCCCCTCTTTATTAGATTGGATATATTCATATACAATACATATATTCAGATATATGTATATGTTAGATATAAATGTACACAACAAAAATGAGATCATACTATGCACCTGGTTTTTAAAATTTGCATCACAGATTACTTTTTGTGCCAATACTTAAATATGTCTAAATTTTCCTTTTAATGACTGCATAGAATTCCATTCTAAGGCCATGCCAAAATTGTTTTATCCAATTATATGTTGTGAGCATTGAATTCTTTTCCAATTGTTTGTATTATAAACAGTTCATAGGTGAACATTCTTACACATATAATTTATGCAGTTCTCAGATTATTTCTTTAGAATAAATTCTTAGAATTAGAATTGGTGAGTTAGTGAGTATTCACTTTCAAGATTTTGTTAGATATACCTATGTCAATCTGAAAAAAGGTGTACTTCTACAGCAGTATATTAGAGAACCCATTTGTACCCTACATGCTCACTGGCACTAGTCATAATTGTTCTTAATATGTTACAATGTGATGGCAACCAGGCTTCTAATTGGAGCCATGTATCAAACAATTTAACATGGAAGTTACTGATGAATAGCTGAAATGCAGGTTGTCCTTGCTGTTGATTGGCACACATATTTTAGACACTGGGGAAGGTGACATAGGTCAGAATTAAGGGTCTTATTTCCATTCTTGCCAAGACTGACTATCATTTCTGCTGTCCAGAGACAGCTGCTAGCGTACCTGCCAGCAGGACCGAGGCTTCTCTTTGTAAGCTTTCTTACAAATGATTGAACTAAATCCACGGATGCTCGTGGGTCCTGCTCCTTTAAGCATGGAAGGTAGGATCTTGGGTTGCAAGGTTTTTGTGAGCTGGAGTTATCAGTCATCCACCTCACCCAAGATAACATGACTTGTGTGGAATATTTGATAGAGTGAAATTGTATCGGAGTGGGCCTGCCAGGATGAAGTAACTATAAATACACTCCCCTCCAAATAATTAAAGAGTTGGCATTTTGAACACTTCCAAAATATTATCCACTTCAGCCCTGAAGAATGTATTTTAGAACTGACAAGTTTGGTTTAGGCACAGTTGTGCCTGAGCTGTTCCTCCTGGCAGTCGTTGGCCACTAGATTAATGTATTCTTTAAGTAGAACCAGGTCATCATCATAAAGATGAGTGCTTGTCTTTCTGTTTGCTGTCAGAGGAAATCAAGTTCTTACTTCTAAAAGCTCTATGAAATTGGAAATAAATTTAAAAGTGTGGGGCTTGACTGTAACTCTATTATATAACCTTTTAAGATTAGAACTTATCTTGTCTAAAGATTATTCCAGTAACAATAGGTAACATTTTCCAAGTACCAGTTATTCTGCTAAGTATACATATTGTTTCACTTAATCTTCTGATTAGGTTGATGCTACTTTCCACATTTTAGAGACGGGGATACTGAGGAACAAAGAAATTAGGTAACATGCTAAAGGTCAAACATCTACTAAGTTATAGAAGCAGAATTGGAACTCGGCTGTACTTAAGAGCTCACATCCTTAAGCACTATGTTTTCGCTTTTCCCATAATGTCAATCTTATTCTTATGATGGTATCGTATGAATGATACTATATTAAACTGGGTCTGATCCATTTGGAGCTATGGACCCCTTTGAGAATCTGGTGAAAACTCTGGATCCTTTTCCTAGCATCCTCAGCCTAGCTTTCTATTTTGTAAATGCAAATCTGGTTTCTTCTGTTCACCTTTAAGTGGGCTAATATGACTTAGTCAGAATGTCTATGAATAAAATCTAGAATTGGGCGGGTTAATTAAATGAAACCCCCCAAGGGAAATGCATTGCATTACTAGCTGAATCCCCTGAATCAACCTTTCCCAGGCCCAGGCCTTCCCTGACTCCCAAATTCCTCACATTTTCTGTATGTTTTATGTAGTTTTGGCTCAACTTTATATCCCATCCAAAAAGCAGAGATTTTACAACCTGAATCCATGTTCTAAGAGGTTATTGCTCTCATTTTGCAACATGCTAAGGACAGGCAGCTATTGTATTTTAACTGGAAAACAAAATTCCCAGAAAGGAACAGAATAGTTTCTTGGAATTTTGGGACTTGCTTGGAACTTTAATTGCTATTTTGCATGACTTTTCATGTTAGCTTTTCTGAAGACCTAACATTCTAAGTTTTTCAGTGGAAGTATAACTTAATGGTTAATACGATAATTTACCTTTAACTTCCGTTAAGGAGCAGGACATGCCCTAAATGTTTTCAAGTATATGTGCACATTCAGCTCTTAACAATGATACAAATGTTGCCAATTTATTTATCTCTTCCAAAAATATTTCTTTAATTTTACAATGTACCAGTCACTATAGTAATTTGATCAGTTATCAAGAAAGACATGGTACCCATTCTCAAGAATCTCATAATTTAATGAGAAGACAAAAGTTTAAACAATCTGATCTTCCTATGGAGAAGATTGGAAGGGAGCAGGACTGGAGGCAGGAGACCAGTTAAGAGCAAGAAGATGGTCTAGACGGGAGTGGAGGTGTCCATAAATAAATGATGATACTAGAGGTAAAGAGAAACTATATTTTGGGAGGCAGCACTGACAGTGTTGTGGAAATTGGGTGATGGACGATGCCACTCACAGACGAGGGATGGAATGGCAGCATTGTCAAGATCCTGTTTAGAGAGCATGCAACACATTCAAGTGTCATGTCTCTGAACTTCATGATACATGTCAGGAATAGAAATGTGGATTTGGAAGTTATCAGCAATAAATAGTAACTGAAGCCATGGAAATAGAGGAGGTCACGCAGACATATGTAAAATGAAAAGAGAAAATGGACTGATAGAGAATTCTGAAATATACCATCATTTAAGAGATGAACAGAAGACTGCCTGTGGCAGGCACTAGGAAAGGGTGGCCAGAAGTGTAGGAGGAAACTCTAGGAGCCACCTGCAGCCATGTACTGTGAGCATGTCCAGTGTTTAGAAAAGCTATGTAAGAAAAGCCTGAAAAGTCATTTGTGTACCTGTGATGAGTAAACGGATTGTTGTGGTTTGATGCCTGTGTAGAGACATGAGGAAGTAGACAGAATTCATATTTCTTTCATGAATTGGGAGAGGAAGATAGGATTATTCTTGGATAGGAAAGTGGAAGGGAAAGATGATTTTACTTTTCATTGATTTGTTTGTTTTTAAGATGGAAAGGGCTTGACTATTTTTTTTAAAACGGATAGGAAAGAGCCAATAGAGAGAGAAGATACAGGAGGAAGAGAATTGGAAGAGCAAAGTCCCAGAAAAGGTGGGGCTGATGGAGGAACAAGAGATGGCTTTTTCTTTTTAACAGAAGTTATAGAGAACAAGATGTGGTTATGGATTCAGATGTATTTTTAGTTTAGAAAAGGGTATTTTATGGTTTCTATATTTTCTGTGAAATTGGAAGCAAATTCATCTGCTGACAGAGAGGGATTTCAGAGCTTTAGAAAGAATGGAGAATTGACTTTCTTCCATGGGGGATGGAAGAGCAGACTAGAGAAATAGGTCAGGACAGGGAGGAGGCATGAGGGTCCACTGCTCTGTTACCTTTGCTGAATATTAAGTTTCCACATATGCAGAGGTCCGTTTCTGGATTCTCTGTCCCATTTTGTAGCCTGTCTTTATGTCAGTACCACACTATCTTTATTACTGTAGGTTATAATAAGTCTTGATATCCACTAGAGAAAGTTGCCTAATTTTATTCTTCTTTTTCTTAGCTATTCTTTTACTCTTTTAATTTTCATTTAAATTTTATAAGCAGCTTTTCAATTTCCACAAAATCATTCTGGGACTTTGATATTAAATTGGATCTAGAGATCAATTTGGAGAGAGTGGGAATTTTTACAGTATTGACTCTTTCAGTCTATGAACATGGTATATCCTTTTATTAGTTTAAATTTTTTAATATTGTTTTATGGTATTCTACTTATAGGTCTGGCATATTTTTTGTTGACTTTTTAGCTTCTTGCTTTGTCTATGTCATCCAGGACATTGTTGCATAGAAGTGGTGATATTGGCATCTCCTTCCCATTTTCAGAAGGAAAACTTTGTATAAGTGTGAGGTTTGCATTAGGTTTTATTGTAGGTTTTCTTTATCTGATTCAGGAAATTTTCTCCTATTTCTTACTCAGAGTTTTTGAGATGTGGATTTTTTAAATCATGCTTTATCTGCATCTTTTGATATGACCAAATGATTTTTCTCTTTTACTCTTTTAATATGGTAAATTACATTGATGGATTTTCAAATGTTAAGTCAACCTTATATTCCTGGGACAAAATCCAACTTGGTTTTAATACACTTCTCTTAATATATTGCTTGATTTAGTTTGCTAATATTTTGCTTAGTGTCCTAAGAGAATTTGGCCTGTAATTTTTCTTTCTTATAATATCCTTCTCAGTTTAGATCAAAGATATGTTACCTTCATAAAATGGGTGGGAAGGAATCTTCTTTTTCTATTCTGTGGAAGAGTTTATGTAATGATGATGTTATTTCGTCTTTAGATGTTGGGAGAATTAATTAGTGAAGCTCTCTGGGCCTGGGGTTTCCTTCATGGGAAGGTTCTTAATAGATTTAATTTCTTCAACAGACATGTATGGTACTATCCAGCTATCAGTCTAATTGTGGCTTCATTGAAGGTAGTTTCTTTTTTCTCTGGCCGCTTTCAGGATTAACTTTTTGGGGTTTTTTGCTGTTACATATTTATGTGTTTAAGCCTTTATATGTGTCCTCCTTGAGATTCATAGTTCCCTTTAAAACTACAGCTTAATGTTTTTCATTGGTTTTTGAAACTTTTTGGTCATTTTATTTTTAAATAGATTGCTTCTTCCCCAGGCTCTCTATCCTCTCTTTTGGTGATTCCAATAATAGATATTTAGATGTCTTCACCATATCTCTTTCTTTAAGCTCCTCCCCCCACCACTTTTGTTTCTCTGTACTTCATTCTGGATTTTTTTTTTTCTGACCTTCCTTCCAGTTTCATCTGTGTAAATCTGCTCTGAAAGTCTTTCATTGAGTTCTAAATTTGAGTTCCAGTATTTTCGGGTTTAGCATTTTAATTTAGTTCATTTAAAAATTTCCAGTTTTATACTCAAACGCTTAAGTTTGTGTTGAAAACATTATTAGAAATCTGGAGTTCATGTCTGCTAACTCCTTTATCTGGACCATCTGGGTTGTTTCTATTGTCTGCTTTCCTCTTAGGTTTTCATCAAGTCTTTTCATATATATTCATAAATATATATATTTATATATGTGTATAGATTCCTAATTATGTATATATTTAGCTTACTTTTTTAAGGAACCAGATGTTGTGCATATAAAATTTACAGAGATAATTTAAGACTCTGAAATGTTTCTTTTCTCCAGAAAGGATTTGTTTCTGCTTTAGGCAGGCAGCTAGCTTAGGATACTAGCAATTTCTGATCACATTGATCCAGCTAAGGATTGAGATTTTGAAGCTGGCCTTCAGTCACCAAGAGGGCTGGTCTGTTTCGAAGGCCCTTACCTTTGAAGTGTAGTCCTTCCAAATCCTGTCCAACGTCCTCATGTGTTTACTGGGTCCCCTCTTCCTTGGCAGACCCTGAACTTTCAGAGTCAGCAGTCACGCGCCAGACTCACTTTGCTGGGTTTCTTTCTTCCTTTGTCCTACAATACCATGTTTTTGTAACTCTCTCATGCCTTCAAACAAGTTATTAAATCTTTTCCAGTTAATGGGACCCAGGCTAGACATGGAACTTACTCATTTGTGGGACCAGCAGATGTGGGGGGGTGAGGGTGGGGGTGGCTTGGTATTGGCAGTGGGAGGGATGGATCCTACCTGCCCCACCTGCAGGCGCCGGGTTTTTACTTGAGAGCCTACAAGAGAAACAGAGTTGTTAGGGGCTGTCCAATTTCAGTCGGATCAGGAGGGAAAGGACACATGCTGAGAAAGCTAGGGAGTTTGGAGGAGGGGCGGGTTAATATAAAAGGTGTGGTTTCTTATTTTTTTATTTTTAGGATGGGTTGGTTGAACTAGATGACATCTAAGTTTCTACATAATTTGAAATTCTAGACTTCTATTAAATGAGCTGGGTTTCTATTTAGGTTAATTTAGAAGTTTAATTAGAACTTAAAATTTCTCCTATAGAGATAAGGAGGCTTATCATCATACAGAAAACTTCCGGGTTTTAATTTCAGCGCAACAGCTCCTGGTTGTAAAACACTGAACAGCTTCTTACCATAGTGCACAATGAGATTCTAAAATCTCAGGCCCAAAGGGAACCAGTTGCAATTTTATCTGCTGGAAATTTGTTATTCTGTGGATCATTGTATAGCATACGTTTATGGAAACTGCCTCATATCTTATACTGTATGATTTTATTATTTCTTACATATAATCTACTAAGTTCTGGATTTTTCTCTGCACATGATGTAAGTGCCTCTACTCTTGTAACCTCTCCTGGGTCCTCCTGCTCATTCTCTTCTGTCCTTTCTCTCCCCTGGCCCTGTTTCCCACTGTCCCTTCATGCCACACTTCTCACTGTGCTCGCTAGAATGCCTCTTCTATGGGGGAAAACTTCCAACATTCTCAATCTTTCCTCTGAATATTCCTTTCAGCTTTTGTCCTCAACTGAATCTTGGCTCTCTCAAGAGGATCTCGCTTCTCTTACAGCCTTCTCTCTCCTGAATATATCAACCTACTATTTTAGACTCATGACCCCTTCATCTTTGTGCAAAATCTTCAGTTTCTTTCAGGCTGGTGCTAATCCACTGCCAACTCTCTTGATTGCTCTCAGGTACTACCTCCTAGGACTCCCCCTACTCACATACTCATGTATTCCTACTCTAGCAATCCCCCAACTTCACTCAGTCCTTCAGTCCATTTACCTCCACTGTTTACTGTCACCACCTTGACACTTCACTGTTCTCACATCTCACATCACTGTTCTCACATCTCTGTACCCAGTGTAGGTTCCATGGCTCACTGTCACCCCTGTGTATTGCCTAATATCTTTAATATCTTGTATCTCTCACATGTTGTACTCATATCCAAGTGATTGAACATCTCTGGAGAAAAAATCGCACAACCATGTTGTCAGATTGCTGACCACAAACCTCAAAAGGACATGTCAAACTGTCAGGTCATTCTATTCAACTCTTCTAGTAAGTTCACTTTCCCACTCCTCTCATGGCTACAGCTCCTCTTCCTCTCTCATACCTCCCAGTCAGAATGGATACAATCAGGATAGAGCCACCTTATCTTCTCGGCACCAGTGCTTGAGCCTTCCGACATCCATGGGAGAAGTGGCCTTGATCCCTTTCCAACATTCACCCCTGCCCTGTGCCCTGGATCCTGAACCCTCTTTCTTCTCAGTAATGCCCTTTCTTGCATCATCAGGTCTCCCTGTCACAGGATCCTTCCCATTGCTATTCAAACACCTTTCTTTTCACCTAACCTGGGAAACCTTTCCTTCCAAGATTATGAATAGGCAGTTCATAGGTGGGTACAAATAAGCATCTTGAAAATTTAAAAAGATACTCAAGCTCACCCTTAAAAAGAATAAAGCAAATTAAAACTATATTGAAATGACGTTTTTAACCTACCATATTAGTAAAGATAGACAAGTTTGAAAACATCATATTGAGAAGATATGGGAGAAAGGGTATTTCCATATTGCGCTATTGGAGCAAATTAGTACAACCTCTATGGAAATCAATTTGACGTTATGTAGAAAAGTTACCAAATGCATATGCACTTCTCGAGTTTATCCTGTATTAGAACTATAAGTGTTAGACTGGCTCCAGGCCTTTGTAGACATTGTGTCTATCTTTTCTTCCTAAATGGTTCTATCCGGTTCCATGTCTTTCAGTACCTTTTATATGTCAGTGACTAAAGTTAAACCTTCATCTCAGAGACTCCTGAACACTCCAGATTCGTTTATCTAAATAATCTATGTGGTAGTTTAACAGTATCTCAAGTAGGATTGATTTTCTTCATACTAAATCCACTTTCCCTCTCACCAAGCCCTTTTCATTTTAATAAATGATTTCACTATCTTCCTACTCTCTCAAGCCAAAAACATAGTAACAACTTTGATTTCATTTAGTCCTGAACTTTTTGCCTCTATTTATTCCATTTTTAACTTATCTTAACTTGAAGATATTGACTTTGCTTCTCACTCTCCAGTTTCTATTTTAAGCTTCCCCTTTGGATTTAAAACAAGTTGTCATTTTCCAGGCTAGGAGTTTGGTTCCTCCTGACCATGGATGGTCCTGGCTTGTCATCTCTCCCTGCCTTGGCTGCTTCCAACTACCTCCCCCCAGTCCTGTCGGGTGGTGACATTCCTTCCTTTGGCTACCACCTCACTTCAGCTTTTTGGGATAAACTCAGAGAGAATGCTAGCTAGACTTAGGTGATTGATATGGAAAACTTAGAGTGCCAGTATATTAATGGATAATTATGAGTTGTGACTGCCAAGTGAATGGGAAAGCTTATGTCAGCATTGAGGAAGATTATTGGAAGCCACCTTATAATAAGAATTGAGGAAGGTTATTGGACAACGCCACATTATAAGAATATTATCTGGTGAGCCTAGAAACACAGCAAAATGAGTTAGATGATTTTAAAGGTAACATCTAGCCTGGTGTGGCCAACTCCACTATGCATATTGCTGCCAACTAGACTAGTTGCTTTGTCATCTGGTCCAGTGGAATGTAGATTTCATGAGAGCAGGGTCCATATCTTTTGTGTTCTCCACTTAACCCAGTGCTTAACACATGGATCAATACTCCCAGAACTCTCTGTCCTGGATTGTGCTACATGAGCACTGCCAACTGCTCTCTGACTCCCATTTTCCCCTGATCTCTGCTAATTCTTACCCTTCTATTGATACATTCTTTCTGAATTATTCAAACCAGAGTTGCTCTCTCTCCATTGTTGGGCCTTAGATATTATCTTTTAAAGTAACTTAATAAATTTGATCCCAAACATTTGGAGTTGATTCCCCCAGTCTAATGATAAAACTCTGCCTCACTGTCACCTCTGTGTACTGCCTAAACGACTCATTGGTCTAATTGTGTGTCCAGAAGCTAGAGGAGTAAGATGTCTACTCAAACCCATGAACTTCCACATAATAATGTTTGAACACTACTGCATAATCCATATATTTAAATATTAAGGGCTTAAAATCTCTCTAAAAATATAACTGGTCTTCAAGAAGAAAGATTTCCCACCACCAAAATAATGTGCCACAAAATTTTAAGACAATGTGAATAAAACTGACTTTATTGATAGGTAAAATGAACAAAAAACTAGGCATGATAATGAGCTAAATATATGATATCGTGTAAGCTTGATAGGAATGATTTTATAGAAGTAGATGAAGATTACTAATTTACAGAAGATTTGCAGTTGCATTGTTGTTGCAACAATTATAATTACATTCCAATTATAATTACTATTATGATTAGACTAATAGGATAAGTTTTTTTAATATGAAAAAATTATTTCAGGCTGTTCTTATCCCTCTTATGTAAAAGAATCTGAGTAACAAAGTGTCACTACCTCCATATGCCAGGGTTCTTGTTGTTCCTGAGAAGAGGACTGTCAGCCCCTCAGAGCTGGGGATCATTGTTCTGACCAGGCTATGGCTTACCAAAGGCTCTCTGTGGAGGCGTGTATCTCTCTGGTGGAGGGGCTCTCTCATCAAATGGCCGTGAATGCTCATCAAAGTCCCTTTGGGGAACCAAATAAAATCGGCAGCCAGGGAGGAGCACACAGGGTAATCATCTCCTGGGCCCAGAGGAAAGAGACCATGTATATTTCATTCTCCACAGCATTCCCAGTCCCTAGCCAAGTGCCAGGCACATAGGAAGGAAGCTCTTGTTCAATGTTTACTAAAAAGTAGGAATGATGACATTGTGTATTTAGAGCTTTTCTTTGTTATTTATTGCTGTGTAACAAATCACCACAAACATTTCTAGTATTTCCTTTTCTGTGTGGCCAGGGAAAATAGCATGACTTACCTAGGTCCTCTGGTCCTGGGGCTCTCACTCGGTGCAATCATCTCAAGGCTCCACTGGGAAGGATCCACTTTCTGGCTCACTCACATGGGTGTTGGCGGGACTCAATTCCTCACAGGCTGTTGGACTGAGGTCTCTCCAGAGATCCTCTCACTACATGGCAGCTTGCTCCCTCAGAGAAGAAGTGAGAAGGAAGATCATGAAGTCATAGGCTTTTGTAGCCTCATCGTGGAAGTGACATCCCATCACTTTGGCCACCTCCGATTCATTAGAAGCAAGTCACTAGGTCCAGTCAACATGCAGGGAGAGGGGATTACACAGGGAATGAATACCAGGAGATGAGGATTATTGAGATATTTTAGAAAGCTGCCCACCAGATCTTGAGTATTTTTTAATGATATTCTCAGAAAAAGAATATTAATTTGTATCTTTTTTAAAGCATTTTAATTACTATGTGCCATATTTGTTAAGAAACAGCAGTTCATTTTTTTTGAAATAAAAAATCAACAAAGGTTAACACTGATAAATACAGCACCTGCATTGACCATATTTTTAAAATATTTCCAGATTGTTAAATTATAAGAAATAATGACCTTCTGGGAATTCAAAGACCCAAATACAAGGGAGTGTATTGCAGCAGGCTTAATCAATGTTTAGTGATAATGGAATGTAAAATTGAAAAGCCAAGGATAGAAATCAAATTGCCTTTCTGCAGAAAGATCCTCAACAATTGAAAAACTGCTCTATAAAACTAAAGAACAGCTTGATGACTTAGAAAATAGAAACTGCAGAAATATTCTTTAGATCCAAGATATGTCCCCACTGCTTATTAGCTTGTCTGTTTGAGAGCAAAGAGGAAGGGCAACAAAAAGAGATTCAAATTAGTGAATTTTGCTCTGGCCCTGAGCCACACTGGCTTAGAACTATTAACTCTAAGTATATCCTGGGCTAAAAATAAATCTCTGCCCTTTCATTTTCAAGTAACTTTCCTCCTTCATCTCCAAACCAGAACACAGACACATATTATTAATTTATATCTAGACTTATTTGATGGACTCTTTAGTGAATGAATTTTGATGTTCTGATATGGAAAAATTATTCGTTATTTCATCAGTAATAGTATTGTTTTAAAACAACATAATCAGGTTAGTCACCTCAGCAACTTGTGTGACTTTAAGAATGCTAATTGGATAGGTATAGAATAGGAGATCAATGACAGACTGGCAACACTTCAGCAAAAGACACTTCCAGATACTTAACCTCTGACCAGGAAATGTCTTAGCCTAGCAATAGATTATTCTAATATGCCTAGCCAATAAAACTCATGCTCTTAGTAGTTTTAATTAGATTTATTTGCATTTACAACTATAAGAATGAAGATAGTAGCAGCAGCTATGTTCTCTTTTTACTCAAAACCCATTTCATAGGAGCAAAATGTTTATCCCTTCTGTAAGAATGCTAAGACCTTTGGTGAAATTGGAAAGGTCATGGGCTTTGCAACTAGGCAGACTTCAGTCTCTGCCTAGTCCCTTGATAGCTGTGTGACCTTGAGTAAGTTATCTAACTTTCCTGGAAACTCACTGTCCTTCTATGTAAAATGGGAGAAAATATGGTGTTAATGATGGTGATGATGATGATGATCACATCTAACATTCATTAAGCACTTGCTATGCTATGGACCAGGCACTGTGTTATTTTCTGTGTTTTAATTCATTTATTTCTCATAATAACTGTGTGAGGTGTAAATACAGTTCTTACCCCATGTATGTCCATGTCCTATTACACAAACACACACAGAGGGATTCTTTCGATCTGTCTATTACATGGTGATTTCACCACTTCTGACTTTACCGACCTCTACCCTGGAACCATAATCACAGATTTTGGCTAGACTTTGCTTTTCTTCTATTGAAAGAGGCACATTCCTTGTGGAAGCTTGTATCTCCAGGTCATTTTTGTTTTCTGTATCAGATGGTTCTTTTCTGCTACAGGTTCCAAATGCTTTTTTCTCCATTCTTTATTTAAAATATACTTTTATTGATTTTTTAGAGAGAGGAAGGGAGAGGGTTAGAGAGATGGAAACATCAATGAAAGAGAAACATCGATATCGGCTGCCTCCTGAATGACTCCTACTGGGGATTGAGCCCATAACCCGGGCATGTACCCTGACCTGGAATCAAATGGGAGGCCTCTTGGTTCATGGGTTGACACTCAACCACTGAACCACACCGACCGGGCTTTTTCTCCATTTTTACTACTTTTCATTATGCTGACTCCTTTAGAGTGAATAGCCTTGAATTCATGTGTCATGTTTTCATCTTTGAGTTTGTGTGTGTGTGTGTGTGTGTGTGTGTGTGTGCGCGCGCGCGCGCGCGCACAGAATGATCACTGGAATTGTAGCATGCTTTTATTAAACAAATTCAGTTATTTTGGGTACAACAGCCAGGATGGAATGGTGAGATAGACCCATCCTCACTGGAACGTGTCAGTTTCCTGCATCTCCTATTTACTACTCAGATCAGGGGCTACGTTTACATGAATCCAGAGTCTGTGCTTTTTCTAATATGTAGTTAACAATCTGAATGGCACGTTCTTTATAGTACCACAATAATTCCGTCCATTACATCACTTAATTTATGGGAGTGCTAACACCAAAATCGATAAACATTATTTCTGAAATGTCAAGAGTGTTAATGGTGTGATTAAAAAAGAAAAAGATTCTAAAATGTCTCTGCACAGAACCCTTTGATATACTGTTGTTAAGGCGCACCTACCCAAAGCTGTGATATGGAAGACTTAAATCATTAAGACTCCGTCAACTTAAAAAAAAAATGTGTGTCGGGAGCTATTTTTAGCCACATGAATCTTTTGTGCCATATTGTGGAATTCTGTTAGCAGGGGGAGGGAGAGACTACATCTCAGAGAAGATTGTCTCAGGTTGTTTTGAGACATATCAACAGTTGCTAAGGAACTGTCGCTAATGCTTCTGGGAAATTTTGTAATATTTTACTTAGAAATTGAGAGAAATTTTTACAGAGCAAAGCTTCTTAAACAAGGAAAGCATATGAAGTCTGACACAGTTTCAAACTGGAAAAGGGATTTTTAAAGTTTCCTAGAAGATTGAGTTTCAATGGGGTTTCTTAGCACCATATAATCGCCTCTTACAGAATCCTGGAAGCTTTCATTTACATCTGATTTTAGAACAAGTAGCATTTTAAAATCTGGTCACATTTCAGTTTATTTTCCATGATTGATGCTTTAAAATGGAGATTAGTCCTTCTTTTCACACAGAGAATTAATTAGCATGCTAGGATGGTGGTTCCACGGACTCCCTTCTCTTTTAGTGGCAAGGCTATATTAATAGTAAACATTTAATAGGCACTGACTGTTTAGTAGAATCTACAGAGACATCATCTTGGCCTGTAATGGTTGTGTACTCAAACTGTCCTCTCTGATTAGCTGTGGCCTTGTAGATAGTGCAGAGACTTTCACCCGCTACTTTCGCTGAGGCTTACAGCAGCCCAACTAACACCAACTCAGGGCACCATCCCAGTGAGGACTGTTGGGCTATTCAGTTACACCTCCACATCCTATTAGCTGAACTTCACCTGGCTACTGAGAGAAGGCTTGCCCCCCGTGGGAACATTACTTCAGACAAGCTGACTTAAACTCTACCGCCTGCTCTATGTGCTTTATTACTTCGGGGCTTTTTATTAGAATCTGGGGAGAGAGTAGCAATTATTCATGTTTTTCTCTCATTCACAAGCATTAAATGAGCACCTGATATGAGTGAGGAGCTGTGGATAGTGATGGGGCTAGGACACAGTTAACACACAGTCAGTCATTACCCTCAAAGAATTTATAGTCTAGTGAGGAAACAGCTCTGCACACAAACAGATGCTAAACAGCAAGATAAGAGCCACCTTGAAAGTGCAAAGGAGGCAGTGCAGGAACAAGTACAGTTTTCTGCCTGGGAGAATGAGCAGAGGCCTCACAGATGGAATAATCTTCCAGCTGAATAAGAATTTGCTGGTAATACACTTGGGGATGGGCTAAGCCAGCGTGAGCAGTGTGTGCAGGTCCCAAAGGCATGACCAGGGAACAGGCTGCAGTCAGCTTTTAATGCTGGTGCGCAGAGCACAGGAAAGCATCGGAGTCAGAGCAAACAGGTGAACACAGGTCCTATCATGGAAGGCTTGTTCTTTCCACTTAAAAGCAGTGATCCTCCAACTTCTTATGAAACAGTAGTAGATTCTTCTTTTTTTTGGTTGCAAGACTATTGCAATGGACCCTAATAAGAATGGAGAAAAAGGAATACTATTAGGAAGGAAATAATATTGGAGAGAAATATTAGGAAGGGAAATATATAAGACTTGGTGAAGGATTTGGGAGCTGGGTATAAGTTGAGAAAAACACAATCCAACCCTGCCCCAACTCACGTAAGTTCGTCTCCCTTGTTCTCCATCTCTCCATGGTCCTCTCTATGCGCCGCACTGTGTGATGACTCTAGGCCTTTGCTTCTGTAATTCTCTTTGGAACACGTTTCCCACCTGGCCCAGGGATCCTTTCCGAGCTAACACGCTAGCCCTTGTGATGGCTCCTCATTTCTCTATTTAGGAAACCAACCGAAAACCGTTCAAGGAACTATCTCTCCTGCTTAAGTGCAACCTCCTCCATGGTAGGGGCTATATTTTGTTTTGTTGCATGTGACATGCATAAGCAGTTTATAACCTTTGCATAAGTAAGGGCTGATAATGTTCATCGACATGAACTGAGCTGACAGTTTTTTAGAAAACTACATTGGTGCATTTTTTTTTGCCTCCAGGTTGCAGATTAGGTGCCAAGTGCAGTAATAACTTAGAAAAATACCCAGGTGTCATATAATCACCATCCCAGGGCAATCCAGGCAACATGTCTTGGCTTTGCCACTTTTCTTGGTTCACTCTGGGGCTTTTCCAAAATCCAGAGAAGCCAACAGCCAAGGTAGCATCAGGCCACTTGTCAGGACTCTGAATCCACAGTGTAGAGATGATTCAAGGACCCAATGCTGGCAACGTAAGATGTGGCATGCAAATAAATAAAAAATAATGATAGCAGCAAAGGAATGCTAAGAACCAGATGAATGATTCGGGCTGTTGTGTGCTGAGGAATATAGAGGAGGTACAGAAGGCCAATAGACCTTGAGTGTATAGTTAGCAGACTCAGCATTTATTCCAAGTCTGAAGCCCTGACTTTGCACTCTAGTCAGAATATTCAGCACAGAAACATTTCGCTAGTCTTTTACTGAGCATGTTAACAGAGAAACTTGTATCAGAGTTACATTGAAGGTCATGCTTGAAGTAGACCAAAATGTGCACTTGACTAGTGCTTTCTTCCATGTTGAGGAAGCAAAAACTATCAGAGAAAAATGTCTGTGGTGGTTTGACTAGTACCCTCTCCACAGTGTTATTGAAAAAGCAGCAGAATTCTTGGTGATATTATGCTTGTTTTAGCTAGAACCATCAAGTCAGAAAAGTTGTTGGTCATCACAAAATCTATAATACCAACAATGCTATGGAGCATGTTTCATGGATATATGAAGGAAACTCAGAGTTATTAATACTAGACACCTACCAGACACCTACCCATAGGTCATCCAGTGAATATCATATATTTGGAATTATGGTAAATATCTTACATCATTTTTCCTTGGGCATGGCGAGGCAGGGTAGTGTTGATGCCTCAAATTCCCATTTTAATAATGGAACTAAATAGAGTTCTCATCACAAGGAAAAAATTACATTTTTTTCTTTTTCTAACTGTATGAGATGATGGATGTTAAGTAAATTTGTTGTAGTAATTATTGCACAACATATGTAAGTCAAATAAATCATTATGCTCTATACCTTAAACTTACACAGTGCTGTATGTCTCAATAAAACTGGAAAAAAAGCAATTAAATAACTGAGAAGTAGTACAGCATAGTGATTACAAAATTTTGATTTTGTGTCAAACTGCTTGAATTCAAATGTTGGCTTTTCCAAACTAATTGTGAAACCTGGAGCAAGGTACCTAGCTTCTCTCTGCCTTGGTTTCTCATATATAAAATGGTGATAATAGTAGAACATATTTCATGGAGTTGTTACATGGATTAAATAAAAGAGTACATATAAAATATTTAGCACAGGTTCTAGTACATAGTAATACCACACAATAAATTTTGCTATTATTGTTGTCGATGACCTTATCTCAAGTTAATGATAAACATGGTCTTTATTAATCATTCACCAAATTCAAAATGAATACTACTATGTGGCTAGTATAGGACATAAGCTCAAGTAACAAATAACAAACTTTTATAGAGATAAATTCATATTTTTTTCCATCAAACAATCATCATTTGGTAGACCATCTGGTAGTGATTATAGCTTTATGGAAATCTGCCACTGGGGTAAACAGCAACCCACGTGGTGATTGCCCCAGGCTCCGGAAGGTAGAAGACATTCTTCAGGATTTCAAAGGCACATTGACGTGCGGTTGCATAGGCATAAGTGGAACTGTACATGCCAGGACAACAATCAGGACATATTGTTCTTTCAGGTTTCAAAGAAAACAAGCATCATGCTTAAGAAGTTTAGTCACACTATCTCTGACACAGTCCTAAGAATAACATTGTAATTTGTATGCTGTATACTTGGTTTTAACGAGGCATTTTATTTGATTCTGTTAAGCACATTGATAGGTTAGAAAATCCTGCAAAGGTAAGTTTATAAGCAACATTTGTTTACTCTGCAAGGAAATGATGGTGAGAGTTATAGATGCAGACAAAGATAGCAAATGCATTTACAGTGACTAATAACACCAAACAGGCTGCATTCAGTGTAGCATTATCTTCTGCTATCTGGTTGTTTGTTTGGTTGTTTGTTTGTTTTAAGACTCCCTTTGTTGTCTTTAAAGATTGCAATTCAGGTACTAACATGAGGTTAGGTCAGATAAGAATGCATCCCATCTCTACCACATGTAGATGGCAAAAGCAAATCATTATTTAGAATATAAACAACCTTATTACATATTGTCCGCATTCCAATGACTGCACATAGGTGGCTCACAGTCAGAATGATGAATAGCAGTGGTTGAGTTGGTTTGCTAAGTTGTGCATCACTTTGGTCATATTATCAATCCTCAAGCAGAGAAAGGTTCTTTGAAATTTCTCTGGATCACCAATGAAAGTTAGAGATAAGTTTCATCATCTCTTACAATAAATCAGCAATAACCAGCAAATAGAGATTTAGTGGTGCTGTGTGTAAAAGGCACTATGACAGACAGCATTGTTCTGGAAGCAAATCTGTAGCATGGTCTCCTTTTCCAAAGATGGTGTGATAATGCACAGAATACACAACAGAATTAATCAATAACAATAAGTTATATAATAAGACAACTCTAAAGAAGTGCTACAGGCAGTATACAAAAAAGTGCCAGATCACTGATGCAGATGATAAAAAAAGAGTGTGTTTATTGTGTGTGTGTGTGTGTGTGTGTGTGTGTGGAGAGAGAGAGAGAGAGAGAGAGAGAGAGAGAGAGAGAAGAGCTTGAGATTGTCTTTTAATATTTGGTAAGTGGGGAGAGATATGAAGGCTTATTCCAGGTAGGGGTCCAGCACAGAGATGAGGAAACATAAAGTGTCCTAGCAATAGAAAAATCCCGATTAACAAGATTATAAAATGCATGAAGAGCCAGGTTTCTAAAACTAGGAATTGCTCACCTTTGAGGATGTGCAGTAGTATGTTATGGTGTGACAGGACACGGGATGATTATGGGTTGGTAGAATATGAGCAACAGAAGGACCTTTGTTATCTTGTTTGCTGCTATGTATTTAGGAATAATCTCTGGCTTGTGGTAGATGCTCATGAAGCCTTCATTCTCGCCTGTGATTAAGGGTATTCTGATAGAAAATAATGCTAGGAATATTGTTTGATGCAAGCTTTCAATGAAACTGAGTAGAGGGCCATGCAGTTCAAACTTGACTCTATATATATTTAGAGGGATGTGTGTGTGTGTGTGTGTGTGTGTGTGTGTGTGTGTGTGTGTGTTTTACCTCAGGGTCACAAATTGCTTCAGCATATATGTAACCCCTTGAATCGTAGGCAAAAACCTGTGTGCATTATGCACTATTTGAAGGCCAAAGCTCTTGTTGGATATTGTAAGGGAGTCATGCTCCCAAAAGATTAAGCTTTGCTTAATAAGCAGTGGGTAATAAGGAATGATTTTAAGCAAGAGAGTCATATAAAGTTGCTTACTGGGATGATAAATCAGGTGAGGGGGGTGGGGGATGGAGAGACTGGAGCTAAGGAAACCAGGAAGGGGATGTGTACTCTGGAAGGAAAACAATGGTTGTGATATCCATGTATGGGACCAATTCAAGGAGACAGAGGAAAAGGGTGGTGTTTAACGGAAAGCTATACTTTGAGGGATACTGACAAAATGTTCATGGGGAAGATGGGAACAGTGAAGTTAGAATCATTTTCCAAAGAAATCAATCAACATTTATTTATTCAAGCCTCTTGAGTCTTCACTTTGATGTAAGGCTTTCATGTAAGAACTCTATTCCTGTCCCAGTGAGAACTCAGACCTTCCTTGCAAGGCCTGATTGGAAGGATTGGGGTCCCCCCCCCTGTATTAAAAATAAGAACATCAGTGAATTATAAGCTGCAAACTCACACAAATGCCAAAATTCAAATCGTTTCTTTCACAATTATCTGGATTCAAATCTCTGGTTAAATACATGGAAGTTGAAATATCTTCAAATATTTGGTGTGCCTCTGTTTTTGCAGGTGTCTAGAAGACCAGTTGGGTAATTAAGCCCTTTCGCTTTTGCAATGTCACATACTACCAAGTCAAGAGATTTCAAATTTTGTAGATATTTCAAAAATGCAGTCCCTCATTGTCTCAGTGCAGCTTAGTTTGGGTTGATCATATTTAATGAGAGAATATTAGAATCCTAAAAATAACATTTCATCTGACTGTACAGTAAGAAAAGAAAAGAAAATCTTATACCTTACCTGTAGGTAATAAAAACATTTGAGGACCATCACATTAAGGGAATGTTCCCATTTGTCCTTTTTAATTTTTATTTATTTAAACATTTTTAAAATAATTCTTTACCCATTTGCCCTTGATCACCTGAGTCAGTAGGGAAAATGAACCTTCTGTGCTTGAAGTTAACCCCACCCAACTGATTGCAGTTCACCACATCTGGGAGAAGGAGGTCAAGAGGTAACTGTAGAAAGTATACACTATTTTCAAAGGTAAAAGTACATTACTTTCTAAGCAGATTTCAGGTGATTTTAGCTGCCACAAGTGATCTCAAAAGCAAAATGGCTTTGGCCCCATTCCTGATGGCGAATGTGCTGTGCCAAAGCCACCAGTCAGGCTCTGCCACTGTAGCCTATGCCCAATCCCTTTTCAGACAGCCTGGCCTTCCTTGCTGGTGTTCACACAGCAGGTTTATTAAGGAGCAAGTCCCACCTACCCGGTGTTTGGATGGCTCTCTGGCGGTCTCTGCTGGTGAATATTATATATGCTTCTAGAGGGGACCACCTAATACTAGACTTCATTTGAGCAAATGTAAAAACAAACATTTGAATGTATATGCTAAAATTCTCTGGTGTGAACCAGTCCAATGCTATATAACTCAGAGGGATCACTATATAATTTATATGTAACATAGAGTAGCATGTTAAAGTGAGTTATTCTTACAAGCATTTAAGCATTTTCTTTCTCCACCACCCCCACCCCCCAAAATAAACAAAACAAACAAACAAACAAAACAACCACACCTCACATTTCTCTAATGGTTCTTCTAACAGGCAGTTCCCAAGATGTGCTGTGTGGGTGTCTGTGGGTGTATAGAATTGTGTTGTTAACTTTTTGATTTCCAGATATGAACATCAAACCTCTTAATTATCACAGTTACAAATATCCATTTTAGCAACTTGCTATCTTGTACCAGTAAGTGAATTGACATATCCAGGAGAGCTGGGACGTATGCCTCAACACATACATTTTCCCATTGCATGCTACTAGGTGCATGAGGGTTCTTTTCATGCTTTTTCTTTTAAATTCTTGGTAGAGCGTATATAATCAGTGACATAAACATCATCCATTACTCAGTTCAGCCTTCCCTGAAGTATTAGTATTCTAAACAATCCTATTACCAAAGCATTACTTTGACACTTTATTAAAAGTCCTATAGCTCTAGCATTGCTATCCACTAACACAGTTTTATGCAATTAGGATTATAATGGAAGCTTTATTACAATGATATATAACTTGTATCATCCTAATAAAAGTTCCTGTACATAGCAATGCTTTAATAATGTTGTTTCTGTAACAGTGATTCCTTAGTAATGGAACTTCTCTCATGGCAACTTCATTATTAGGAAATGATTTCAGTAATAGAAATGCAAATAAAGATTTTGAGAGGAGTATTTTATGCATGACTCCATTACTGACCTGCAAGCTTTTCATGCACTACATCTCATCATTATGAACCTACTGTGTAGATTACTATTATGCTTATTACTGTACTGTTACAATTTAGCATTGTATTCTTCCAAATTATTGAAATTAACTGCCGTTTTGAAGTAAAATTCAAGGGTTAAAATAATTTAAATTTTAATTAAATTTTGTTTCTAGAGCATTAAAAATGTTTCACAAACCTTTTCTAATGTTTATTGTATCAGAGATTGAGTGGACCCATAGCATTCAGACTGGAGTGTATATATGTACTCTTGGGTGTAAATGAAGATTTCCCAAAGGAAATGTGGGTATGGAGACTTTTAAAGAAATCAGTTCCCAGATCTTACTTCTGTATGTAGCCTCCCATAAAATCTATCTGCCCGAAAAAGTATTTGTGGCTGAGATTTTCCTTCCCCATCTCCCATTGTTGCCTTTCTCCCACTGTACAACACAAAGGCACACCTCACACCCATCCCATCCCTTACCATGGTCTATTGCTCAGCCAGGGCATCAAGCAAAGGAGCAATTTGAAACATCTTTATTTATCCCACCCCCCACCCCGATCTAAATATTTTTTAAATATATTTTTATTGATTTCAGAGAGGACGGGAGAGGGAGAGAAAGACAGAAACATCAATGATGAGAGAATCATTCATTGGCCACCTCCTGCACGCCCCACACTGGGGATGGAGCCCGCAACCCGGGCATGTGCCCTTGACCAGGAATCGAACCATGACCTCCTGGTTCATAGGTCAACACTCAACCACTGAGCCATGCTGGCCAGGCCTGATCCATATTTTTAAGAGCCAGGAAGTATAGGACGGTGGTTGAGGGTCTGGACTCTGGCGTCAGAGAGTCAGTGTGTGAATCTGCAACCTAGAGGAACAAGTTCTGCTTTCTCAACCTCAGTTTCTGCTTATATAAGATGGAGAGAATAATAATTGTGGGGTATTGTGAAGATTAAGTAGATTCATACGCGTACATGAAAAAGGTATGATTGTAGTACATACTAAATGATGCAATTGACTCATGATCTCCAACTTTATAACATATTTATTGTTTTGATCGACCAAGTACTACTAATAATTATAATGACAACTCAGACATCTTAGTTAACACTTAGAGCAAAATGGTCACAGGAAATTTTGGAAAAGAAATTCCTTTCTCTATATATTTTTTATTTACAAGAGTATGATCAATAAAAAGCTTTTAAGCATAAAATATACATTAGGATGAAGTTCTTTTAGAGAAGTGAAAACAATCATATTATTTTAAATTACAGGTATATGTAAAACCATATGTATATTTAAAATTGTCAATATTTATAATACACTGGAAAATTACATTCTTTGCAACTATTTAATGAAAATTTTAGAGGTAAAACATTTTAGAGGTCACTTATGTGCTGAGGGGTATATAAAATATGTATTTTTTAAATGTAGGTTTGTGCAAGCAAAAATGTTCAAAGACATTGGAATAAAACATTGACTTATAGGAGTAAAGATATAAGTGAAATTATAAAATTACCTTCATAATTTGTTCTCTGAGTACTAGGTATTAAGAATAATATCTCTGCACAGCCAGTGTTGCTTACTGGTTGAGTTTCGACCTATGAACCAGGAGGTCACTGTTCAATTCCCTGTTAGGGCACATGCCCAGGTTGTGGGCTCAATCCCCATTGTGAGGCGTGCAGGAGGCAGCTAATCAACGATTCTCTCTCATCACTGATGTTTCTATCTCTCCCTCTCCATTCCTCTCTGAAATCAATAAAAAACATATTTAAAAAAAATAGCAATATATTCTTTATCAAGTTATACAACTACACAAAATTCTAGATCTTGGGCTCCCCTGGCAGAAGTCATTAGACTCTGTGGACTAGCTTGGCTGAATGCCTCAATGTTTCAGAGAGATTGTGTGTAGATCACAGTGTGTTCCCAAGCCAATTCGCAATGCCCGGGAGAGAGCCTTGCCCTGTGCTGGGGCTGGATTTGTTCTTTGATCTGTCTGTGGAAGAGGCCCTTTTGGAGTGGACCCTGCCCTGAGCCAGAAATGGGGAGGCTGTACTGCTGGGTGGATGCTCTAAGACGGTTGTTCTCAACCTTGGCTGCACATTAGAATCACCTGGGAATCTTTTTAAAATCCTGATTTCTGGGCCTCATCCTCTAGAAATTCTGTTTCTTTGTTATGGGGTGGGGCCACAACATTAGTAACAAAGAAGCAGAATTTCCGGAGGATGAGGCCCAGAAATCATCAGGATTTTAAAAAGATTCCCAGGTGATTCTAATGTGCAGCCAAGGGTGAGAACCACTGCTCTAATAGGTTTGCTTCCCACTGGACAAGGCAGCTATTGCCACTCCCGGGGGGAGCAAGAGAGAATAAGTAGCTTCTGATGAGGAACATGCTAGAAACGGACTATTTTCTACATAAGTAAAAAAGAAGTGTGGGAGAAAATGCACATGCCCTTGGGTGTTTTTTGCTGCCAATTATATCAGTTAGAGATGCACAGTTTTAGTTTTCATTCTTAATTCATGCCATGCCTCAAGATGAAACTTTGGATGCCATTTTCGTACTGGGCAGGCTTCATGTCAGCATCTCTATAGCTGTAACCATAATGAATATACAATTTTATGTGCTGGTTCTTACACTTAACGTTATTTTCCAGACCTTGCCAAGGAAAGTAGTGCTTTTTAGAGGAGTGATATGATAATAGCGTAGCCATATTTATACCAGCTGGCGCAGAATCTGAGGAGAGCATGAGTTTTAGTTAATGTGAGCTGTTATGGCCTGTTCTCATGGCCTTTCGAGATCCAGGTACCAGCTTGTTGGAGACTTGGGTGGGAAAACGCAGCCTGCTCGGAGAGATTGGGGCCTTGGCATCATTTCCTAAAAGTTGTGGACCCTGCCTCAGCCGGTCTGGAGAAGCAGCATGTGTTTACAAGCATTCAAGAGAGTAACCCAGCCCCACCCTGAGCCCTAACCCCACTCCATATGTTCTCCTGCCTCAAGTCAGGAACTCCCAAGGGTTGCATCCTGCGGCCAAGTCAGGAGTGGCATACAGCCTAAGCTGGTTGTTTAGAGTCTGTGTGATGTTTTTGGGAAATATTTCATAGAAGGGTCTAAATTGAACATGAAGACAGCGCTACTTAAAACAATGCGGGGCTGCCTGGCTGGTGTGGGTCAGTGGTTGAGCATCGACTTATAAACCAGGAGGTCATGGTTAGATTCCCAATCAGGGTACATGCCCGGGTTGTGGGCTAGATCCGCAGTGTGGGGTGTGCAGGAGGCAGCTGATCAATGATTTTCTCTCAGCATTGATGTTTCTATCTCTCTCTTCCTCTCTGAAAGCAATAAAAATATACTTTAAAAAAAGTGAAGGGCTAATTGAGTAGTTTTTGTTGGTAGTAATATAAATTAGTTTAATTGTTTTGGAGGAAAATACAGTAATATAGATTAACAGCCATATAAATAGCCATACTGTTTTTACTGATTCTTAAAATTTTATTCTTAGGAAATAATCCATATTCTATATAAAGTATATGTATATTCCACACAAACAATTTATAGTAATATAAAACTGGAAAATTATCTAAATGTTTAACAGTAGAATAATGGCAAAACTTATTATGATATATTAACTAGATGGAATATTATGTAATTGAAAATAAAGTTACACAGATTATGCAAAATATAAAACAGTATATAAGGTATCCCAAAAAAATGTATATACACACTATGAATAATTATAAAGGCAATGTTTATTAGAACATTTCATTTTCAAAATTGAACTATCAGCTGTTAAAATGTGTATACATTTTTGGGGACACTGTATATGAAATAATGTTAGACATAAGAGGAAAAATTAAATTATGTAGTCACTGTGTACATAACTATGAAAAGTAAGACGGTAGGTAGATATTTAAAAAAAAATGGGAAGAAATCAACCTTTAAGAAGAAGGGAAAAAAAGAGCTCAAGGATGACCTAGTCTGAAGCAATTATGAAATTTATTATATTTGCTGGCCTGAAGGGCCAGGAGGAGAAAATAATCATGAGCCCAGAACTCAGCCTTTAAATCAGGGTTTAACCCCTGGGTTCATGTGGAAAGATGGTATTTCCTGCTACCAGTTTTCTTTTTTGATTTTAGATATTTTGGGGGGTCCTAGACCTTGTTGTCTAGAAAATAATGAACTAGATCCAAACTATAAAAATACGTTCTTAAAATCTCAACAGAAGTTTCTACGGAGAAATGAAAAAAAAAGAGAGAAAAAGATTTGTTCAGGAAATCAGATTAGAGTATGCAGTTTTAACTTGACATATTAGGTTGCTTATATATTTTTTTAATATATTTTATTGATTTTTTACAGAGAGGAAGGGAGAGGGATAGAGAGCTAGAAACATCGATGAGAGAGAAACATCGATCAGCTGCCTCCTGCACACCCCCTACTGGGGATGTGCCTGCAACCAAGGTACATGCCCTTGACCGGAATCAAACCTGGGACCCTTCAGTCCGCAGGCCGACGCTCTATCCACTGAGCCAAACCGGTTAGGGCGGTTGCTTATATTTTTTAAAAAATATGTTTTTTATTGATTTTTAGAGAGAGAGGAAGGGAGAGGGAAAAGGGAGAGAGAGATAGAAACATAAACATCAATAGGCTGCTTCCTGCATGACTACTGGAGATTGAGCCCACAACCCATGATGTGCCCTGACCAGGAATAGAACCAGCGACCTCTTAGTGCATGGGTCAGTGGTCAATCATTGAGCCACACTGGCTGGGCAGGTTGCTTACAATTTTAATAAAATATCTTTAAAATCAGAAACTGCCATTTCCCCCCATATATATATATCAGTTTATTCCTCCCTCTAATACTTATTTGCAAAATACCAGGATACAATCATTGCCTTTAAAAATTTCCATGATTACATTTTAATGTAGAAAGTATGACTTCTTAATACTACAGCCTGTTAGTAGCATTTTTTTGTTACCTAGTTTCAAATTATTAGCAGTCTAAAAAGTGGGAGAAATATCTTATCGTAGCTAAATTTTTATAGGTCAGATCTTTACCTAACATTTTTTATTAGATGATCAATAACAGATTTTGTAAGAGGTTTATCACATCCTTAGAAATTTTCTTCATGGAGTCTCTCTTGAGAGATTATCTAAAGAGAAAAACTAAAGAAATCACTGGGAAATCTGCTTCTGGGAATAAAAGGAATCTTTTTATTATCAAAGTTGGGTTGGAAGCAAGAAGAAAATACATTCCTGTGGTGCTTTTATTAGAAATTTGCATGGATTATATATCTAAAGAGAAGCGTTATGGTATTTTTAAAAATCATCTTGAAGATTCATCTGTACGCTTTTCAGTTTATTTAAAATTCTATTTGGCACCATTATCACAAGTAATTATACTAAGAAACTGCTACTTTATTTTGTGTTGCTCATAAAATATCTTCCTATGTGATAGTTGTCAGACATTGATATCTGGTTATCAATAAATTAGGCTGCTTTGTGTATTTGTTTTTGAAAATCCTTGAATTTTCTGATTGCTGACTCATCACTCTGTTATACCCCAACATACCTAGCTCTAACGTGGTGTAACTGTTTGGTATCTCGGAAATAGGCTCCTAAGACAGAATTGTCACCATCATGTAATGTAGTGGAAGGAAAAAAATAATGCTTGGAAAGCACAAGCTCCCAATTGTTTTCCTTTAAGATGAAAATAGAATAAATGTAATGCCTGCACGTTGTTCCATGCTAAAGTAGTGCATTTGGTCTTAGCAGGCTTGGCACCCACAGGGAAACCCTAATTCTATTCTTGAATCTGGGCGTGTCTCAGCTCCCTCATTTCTGAGTGTCATGACCTTGGATTAGTTACCCCTCTGAGCAACAAAGTGGGTGGAGGCTGGATGAGGGTCCTTCTGTCTGGCCTTCCTGACACTCAGGTTTGGCTGGAGACGGAGAGCCCGAGTGTCCTCTGCTGACAGCACCGCCCATCAGGTATTTGTTTTAAATGCATGTTTCCACCAGAACAGAACATTTTAATAAAAACACTGATATGGAACATAACAAGGCTTTTAAACAGAGACTTAGAGCCCTTTTTCCTCATTAAAATCTGTTTTTATTTTTCTTTCTGCGATGCTATATAAAATCTCATCAATATACAGAATCATTCTGAGTCTCAGATTTTCTCATTTTCTCTGGATGAGAGCTTTGATTAGCTTTTTACAAGTTCTTAATTAGTAATTGGCTTGCTGTTTTGGTGGGGTGGGTTTTTTTTTTTGATGTCTCTAATAAGTTTATATTCTATCAAAGAATTCTTTGAGGATGGTCTGAAATGTGCTACTCTGTGTTATGTTACAGAATATTATAATTCAATGTTCTTTATAAAATGCAACCAACAAGTGCTATTAGGATTAAATGTTCATTTCTTCTTTTTGATGCTGGTGGCTGGGGTGGGTTGTTCAGTCTTATCATCATGCCTGACCTAGTTGTGCAGCCATTCCTGTTTAATTAATAGGCATTTGCATAAGCTCTTTTTTCCCCCCAGCAAGCTTTATACTGGTCTTGTTGGTTATCTCCTTTCACCCTCTGAAGGATCAGCAGTGCTATTTCCATTTTGCATATCAAAATACAGAGAGATTAAATTATGTACAACAAATTGATAACTGAGTAAGTTTGGGAACTCAGAGTTCTGGCATATTAATGGTGTTGCTTAAAGCTACAACCTATATAGACTCTATTAATATATACAAGCTCTGCTCTCTCCTCCAGGAGTTAGAAATGGGATTGCCAGCCGCCCAGGGAGGGAGCCCTTTGTAGATTTATGCAGGTGTGGGAGAATTCACTGCTCCACTCCCTCTGGATCCATGAAAGCAAAGTTTTCTCCGCAGAGAAGAGGGTGTCTAAGAACTATTGCTGTGATGTCTGTAATTTGTAATAAAAATTCTAGGAAGCCTGATGGCTTCTGGATAGCATACAGTTTTAAAGAACTGTCCTGTTTCTTTTCATTTGAATTAACCTTCCCCAAACCATTAGAATTTCATTTTTAATTAACTGGCCACAAAATGTCAACAGGTGCAGCTAGAACAAAGCATGGCTTCACTTGGCTCCCCTGCCCATCCAGAACTGAGGAGAAACTTGCTGACCTTTCTGAGCATTTGGGCGAAACTTTTGTGTCTTTTCTACATTGTTTTTTCTTAATTTTCTCACTGTCTTTGTATCTGTATCCTCACTCACTTATTAGGGATAGAAATCGGTACTTGGATATTTCTTCTTTCCACCTCTTTTCCCTGTTTTTGTCTCCGCGCCCCCCCGCCCCCCCGCCCAAAGGTAGAGAATTATTTATACTTAAAACCTTGCTTCTATGTCTTGGATAGGTGTTGATTATATCCAGGAGATACTTGGATCTTACAGAGATTGCCTCAATCATTTAACAGCACCACCATTAACACAAAGAAAAATAAACATTTTTTTCTTCTCCAAATTTACCAAACTTCACAGTCTTATTTAAAAGATGGAATTCTGTGTGTCTCTCACCTATTAAACTTGGAGTAGCCTCTTTCTGTTGTAAATCCTGCTTCCACTTTCTTCTCTTCCCCCACCTAAGTCCTGCCCAAGCTTTAAGGTCTGGGCCAGGTTAAGTCCCATGTCCTCAGGAAGTCTTTGCTGCCCCCTCCTCCTGCCAGATAGACGTGATCTCTCCTTTCTCTGAATTCCCATATTCCTGGATTTGTACCTTTTGAGTTGTCTGTTGTGTGTTCTAGTGATTTCGGTAGCCCTTGAATTACAGATGCCCTGACGGAGCATGGGGAGAGATGAGGAGAGGGGATGAGATGTCCTATTTCATTTGACTCAGGTATATTTTTGGAGACTCAATGTCCCTCTCAGCTCATGAAAAACATATACCCTGTGTACAGTCTGGTGTTTCTGACTGCAAGGATTCAACACAGCACTACAGAAATGGCACAGGTACAACATGTATTAGATCTGTAGCGTGAAATAGTGATTGAGTTTCAGGCATCAGGATCTCACTGTGAGTATTATTCTATGAGTGTTCTTTCTATCTGCCGGGTCTCAGACCTGGGCCACCTCTGCATCTGGTTTTCCTGTAGTTTACTGGTGACTCCTCTCTGGCCTGACACTCATGGGCCTGTCTCAAACACCCTCCACCTTATAATGGAAAGTACCTCATTCTTTCCTTGTGCCACCATGATCCCTTCACTGTCTTCTCTCCAGTGTGAGCCTCCCATGCCTCCTCTCCAAATGACAAAGAAAAACCCCTCCCACGGAGGACATCTCTCTTGCCAGCTTTTCTTGTTCTTGGTCACAAGCCCTCTTACTCACCCCATCCACCATCAGAGCAAGTAAAATTGTTGTTCTCCCTAGGAACCTGCTTTTCCATTCTCTTTGGAAATCCTAAGGGAAAGGAAGTTAGTGGTGACAAACTTACTTGACCTTTGGAACTCTCTGCCTTAGAGATGCAACCCAAGACTTTCAGTACTGGGGGTGCAACTGGACTATAAACCCCAGGAGTTGAGGTGATGGGATGCTGTTTTTATATCTTTCTAGTACAGAAAACTAAATTTTTGCCCAGCCACTGTTGCTCAATGGTGTAGTGTTTACCTTTGAACCCAGGAGATCATGGTTCGATTCCATTCAGGGCACATGCCATTCAATGTCAGGAGACAGCCATTCAGTGATTCTCTCTCATCATTGATGTTTCTCTCTCCCTCTCTCTCTCTCTCTCTCTCTCTCTCTCTCCAGTCCTCTCTGAAATCAATAAAAAAAATAAATTGTAAATAAATCAATCAATTAAAAAAATAAATTGTAAACTCCATAAGAGCAGTCTTTGCTTCTGTCTTGAGTGTGCTTACTAGTATATCACCAATGCTTAGAACAGTGCCTGACACATAGAACTTGCTCCCTAAACATTTGTTGAATAAATGAATGGGTGGGTGGATGGATAGGTGGATGAATGCAGTAAAAAGTACATGAGCCTGGCTGGCATGGCTCAGTGGTTGAGCATCAACCTATGAAACCAGACGTCACAGTTTAATTCCCGGTCAGGGCACATGCCCAGGCCAGTGTGGGGCGTGCAGGAGGCAGCCTATCAGTGATTCTCTCATCATTGATGTTTCTGTCTCTCTCTCCCTTCCTCTCTGAAATCAATAAAATATATATATATTTTTTAAAGTACATGAAGTGATAAAGGAGTGAGCTAAGTAGAAAGGCATGAGTATATTATATATTTTAGTAGTACTTTACTTGCTACTTAGTGGGACACTGTGGCGTGGCAGAGCGTAGGCTAATTCAGAATTAAAATATGCATCTTGGTGTATCGATTTATTTAGTGATGATTTAGGATATTATTTTATGTGAAAACCAATAGATTTTAGAATATATGCATAGTTGACATAACTTTTTATGTGGAGACTTATTCCTAACCATGCTTTCAAACCCTCTCCTTTGCTCTTAGATCCAATTTGGAAGAAGTATTTGCAAAACAAGTACTGAAGTTTTTATCTGATCTGGGGACACCTATAAATGTACAGGAAGTATTGTCCTTTGTTTCGTGACAAAGAGAAAGAATGCTTCTGTCCCTTTCATGTCCCCACAGCAGCATAGGGAACTACTGGTGCTTTCTGCACAAATATTCCCCTTTATAGGACAGGCTGCATGTGCCAATAACAATTTACTTTGGCACTGTAGGACATCTTTGTCTATGCAGTAATTCCACAAATATTTATTGAGTGCCTACTAAATGAAAGGTGGTCCTGGATGCTGAGACTAAAATAGTAATCAGAATACCTCCTCTGCCCTCAAGGACTTACAGTATGGGAGAGGAAGACTCCTGTAAACAGTCAAGTACCTATGCAGAACAGTGTGGAATTAAGCAGAAGGTTTAAGCATGGGGTGCAGTGGGAGCACAGAGGGGTGGCACCTGATGCAGGATTGGGGGTAGAAGAAAACTAAGATCTAGTGTTCACCTCACAACATATATAGTTATCACAATATTACTGACTGTGTTCCATATGCTGTACTTTATATCCCAATTACTATTTTGTAACTGCCCATTTGATACAAGACTTATTGAGGGATCATTTTGTAAGTTATGTAAATGTCTAACCACTATTCTATACTCCTGAAATTAATATTGAATATCAACTGTAATTGAAAAATAAATAAAACGTTTTTAAAATAAAAAAGCTGAGATCACGGGAGAGAAATGGGCATTAGTTGGTAAGGAAGGGTGGGAGGGTTTTGTAGGCAGAGGGAATCACATGTACAAAGGCCTGCAGGTAAGAAAAAGCAGTGTGTTTGGAGAACAGCAAATAATGGTTAATGGTAAACTGTGCATAAATATAGTAAATACTAGTATTCTAATTCTGAATAGGATTTTTAAACATAAAAGTGATAAAATAAATTTAAAAGGAGAAAAAGTTAGATTTGATTATCAATTATGATATTCCACATCTAAATCATCATGAACAAATTTAAAGACAAATGAAAATCTGGAAATTAAAAATATTTTGATTATTTCAGCAACTTTTATGAGAGCAGGGGTTGTCTGTTTATGTGCCACTATATACTAACATTTGACCCAGTGCATGGCTCACAATATGGTTGAATGAATGAAAAGAATCAGTATCCTCAAAAGGTCCTAAAGAGCTAATATAAATCAATACGAAAACCCCTGAAGTAAGAAAATATGAATAGACATTTCACCTTGGAGTCATCCTTAGCTCTTTTATTTTATTTTTTCCCCATGCAGCATATCAAATTCCTTAGCAAATCTTGTTAGTTCTACTTTCATAATAAGATATCTGACCATTCTCCCCCTACCACACTAGCACCTAGTACAAGGCACCATCATATCTTGTCTGAGCTACTGCAGTGCTACCTAGCTGCTCTTCCTGCATCCCCTCTTGCCCATTTTACAATATCAAAAGCAATATTTTCAAATGTGGATCAGAACATGTCACTTCATAGTTCAGAATTTTCCAAAGTCTCTCTATCACTCAATCCCCTTTCATTTCACTGGACTTCACTGTTCTTGCTGTTCTGTGAGCACTTCAAGCACTTTCCCGCACTAGGGCAGTAAGGTCTTAGCACGTCTCATTCCCTAACAGAAAATACTCATTTCCCAAAGAGTTACACGGTGCTCTTCACTTGGTCAACTCGCTCTCTGCTCAAATGTTACCACTGCAAAGAGGCCTTTGCCTAAAATAGTGCTAGCCATCATTCTCTATATATTTAAAATTTGTTCTCTTTCTTCCATATGACCTTCTCAGCCTTACTCTGTATAAACATATTTTAAAAAGTACAGATAGCCTGGCCAGCATGACTCAGTGGTTGAGTGTCGACCTGTGAACCAGAAGGTCATGGTTCGATTCCCGGTCAGGACACATGCCCGGGTTGTGGGCTCCATCGCCAATGTGGGGTATGTAGGAAGCAGCTGATCAGTGATTCTCTCTCGTCACTGATGTTTCGCTCTCTCCCTCTCCCTTCCTCTCTGAAAGCAATAAAAAAATATATATTTTAAAAGGCCATATAACTTGTAGATTAAACACAAGTCTCTTTCATGTAAATATGGAATTGGAATAATTACTGTATTTAAGTACTAGTAGTTGGTCACAATAAAAAAGTACAGTATAATAAGCTGTTAAGTATGAAGGCCAGCAGATAAACCAAATTGAGGTATCAGATCCTCATAGTCATATATTTTTGGTGCAAAAATATAAAATAAATATGTTGAATATATATTTTTTAAATTGGAAGAAAATACTGAGAGTATGATATAGGAAGAAGATACTATAATAATGATCAGGCAAATTTAAGGAATAATCAAATAGAATTTTTAGAAAGGAAAGTATATAATTAGAAGGCCTACACTAAAAAGCAGATAAAGTTAAAGAAAGCATTGATGTATTAACAGTAGAATATGAAGAATTTATAGACATTGTAGCAAAAACTGAGAAAAAGATGGTCAATATAACAGGTTCAGAGTACAAGGGAGAGAAAAGGACAAACACATGTCTAATAGAAATTCTAGAAGAAGAAACTGAAGGATACTGATATTTAGATTCAAAAAGCTCAATAAATCCCAAGTAAGATAAATTAAAAGAAATCCACACCTAGACACATGGTAGCGAAGCACCAAAGAGAAAGAGAGCTGAAAAGAAATGGCAATTATACTGACTTCCACACAGAAAAATGCAAGATAGGAGAAAATGGGCTAATAAAGTGCTGAGAAAACATAATTGTAACCTAAAATTTTATATCTACAACACTTACTTTTCAAAAATGAGGGCAAGATAAAGCATTCATTATATGGGACTATTTACTAGTACTACCTATAGATCTTTAGTAAGTATCTATAGGTAGTAAACAATAAGAAAATGATCCAAGAATAAATGTCTGATAATAGGAAAAAATGGTAAGCAAAAAGAATAGTAGGGACCCTGGCCAGGTGGCTCAGTTCATTGGAGCATCATCCCATACACTGAAAGGTGGCAGGTTTGATTCCCAGTCAGGGCACATACCTAGCTCGTAGGTTTGATGATTCCCAGTTGGGGCACGTATGAGAGGCAACCAATAGATGTTTCTCTCTCCCTCTCTCTCTCTCCCTAAAATCATTAAAAAACATATTCTTGGGTGAGTATTAAAAAAAAGAATAGTAAAGTGTGAGTAGATCTCAACACACATTTGGGTTACAAAGTACTGATAATATCTAATTTATGGGGTTAAAAAACAAAAGATATAATTGAAATACTGAACAACAGTAGTACAGAAATCAGGAAGGGGTGATCAGTGTTAAACATCCTAAGGTACTTGTTTAGGAAAAAGGCAAAGATATTGAATAATATCTTTGTGAATTTTATTGAGTGAAACATTTACTTAAAATTTGTGGGATAACTACTAAAAGTTTAGAAATATAATATGTATTTTTCAAATTAATTAAAAGAGAAAAAGCAATCAGGGGAAAAAAAACAGAGCCTACACTCAATCAATCCAAAAGAAAGCAACAGAGGAGGAAAAAAAGAAACCAAAAGAAGAAACATTAAAAGTAGAATGAGTAAAAAGTCTAAAATAAGATGGGAGAAATGAAATCAGATCACAGAGCCTGTAAATGAACTAAACATTTCATTTAAGAGACAGATTATAAAGGTGGATTTCTTTAATAAAATCCAACTATGTTCTTTTTACATGAAATACCTCAAACACAAGGACATGGAAATATTGAAAGGTAAATAGTGTTTTAAATGTATAAGGTAAATAGAAACGGGTGTGGCTATACTAATATCAGATAAAAGTCCTTTGCTGGCAGGAAGTCTAATCAGAGATGTGTGATTATTTCATACTAAAGCTTCATTCTCTAGGAAGATATAGTTCTATGAGTTTAGATAAAAGCTTCAGGACCTATAAAGCAAAATTTTCCAAACTACAAGCAAAAATGGACAAATCAACTTCTCTTAGAAATTGGTAAATCAAGCTGATAAGGATATAGAAGATGTGGACAACACAGTTACCTTATTTGATCTAGTAACACATGGACGGCATTATAGCCAACAACTGAATATTACATATTTTATGCATATTCTTGTAAGCACCCATGGAATATTTAAAAATTAAGAACAACAAGATAAATCCAAATAAAATATATGGAAGGGACTAATAAAAATAAGTACAGAAATCAGTAAAACAGAAGACAAAGATACTTAGGGAAGATCAACAACAAGCACATGGCAGGGAGTGGCACATACTAGGTTCTTGATAAATATCTGTTCGCACTAAAGCTTCATTCTTTAGGAAGCTTTAGTGTTGAGTGAATAAAAAGAAACAGAAAACTACAAATGTGTGTGTGAAAAAGTCTGAAAGGAAATTCACCAATGAATGCTTACATCTGAGTTGGGCAATTATTTAAGTTATCCTGCTTTTACTTTTTGTTTTTGTTTTTGTTTTTTGTATTTGCTGAACTCTCTATATGGATTGCTCTTTTAATTTTATGAAAATGCATTATTTTTAAGTAAAAAATAGATTTTTGAAGAGGTGGACTAGAGAGGATTATCCTAGAGGGAATATCCTTGACACCAACTCTGGTGAGTGGGGTGAGGAGGTGCAATGTAAGGGTGTGGACTTGCTTTGCTCCTCACTACAGGGATAACTTGAAGCATAATCTCTTTGAACCTGTTCTCCAAAGTGGCAATAATAAAGCCTTCATCAAAGAATTATTTAGATAGGTGACCTCGTACAAAGTACTTAGCACAGTGCCTCGTACTGTAGGTGCTCAACAGCCATTTTCCTTTCCCTGCTTGAGGGAGAGACCTTCCCTATAGCTAAGGAATGTGCCCAGAGTGGAAAGCAAATTTGATCAGTTTGGAATGTGAAACTGGATGAAAGCTTAGTACATGAAATTATATTTGTGCCCTCCTGGAGAGCCGAGAATATTAAGATACGAACCAAGTAACTCATATTTAATAGATGTAAGAATGAAGGTGCAGTATTATCATTTCCTTGTGATAGTCATATCTAATAGTTCTGAAACCAATTCCCAAAATTCATGTCAGACTTATTTTATGAGACATTTAACCATTGCTAAATTAAATTTCATAAGAGAATGTGTCTATATAACTTCTCTGGAGTTAGAGATAGAAATCTGACCCATCATTTCTATTTTCACGGAAAACCATTTAGCAGAACTTTGTTCCAGTAGAAGTGTTTATTGAGTTGTAAGCCTAACACAGTTCATTGGCTGCATGTATTTCCACACTGACATTTTTCTCAGCGCAGATTTGCATCAGTTCATTAGTACTGACAGCAGATGGTAGCACTTTCACACAAATTTACCTTCCGAATTGATCTAAGAAATGTCACTAAAAAGATCCTGACAGTTTTGATGTTCTTCCATTTCTGAAAATGGTATGTTAAATAAATAAGGTGTAGGATTTTAGGTTGGGTTTTTTTTTTTTAACTCCAGCACATAATTCCTAAACCAACTAAAGACAGCTTTCATCTCTGATTCTGGCTGTTTGAGGGAGAAAGTAGAAAATACAGATAATCTTGCCTGATAGCATAAGACTTAATAAATCTCCATGGCAGAAAAGTGGCTTTTGGAGAATATGATCCAGATTGATTGTCTACACTGATCAGATGCTTCAAATTATTTTAAAATTATCTATCTTACTTTGAATACAAATTGTTTGGCTTGCAGGATCAGCTGATTGAAAGTGACTGAAAAAATAGTATTGGCTCAGGTTGCAAAGCTAATTCTGTCACTGCTGCAGCATTAAGATACCCATACCAGTAAGCACATTTTAAAATTACATATCCTTTGTCTTTAGTTAGGGTTAAATCTTTATATCATTACAAGACAAGAAGACTTAATATTTGATAAATGGATGAATGAGGGAATATATGAATTCTAATCACACCAGGAAAATGTTATATTTTCTTCATTATGTAACCATTATTATATTCTTAATAACTCAAGGCCTATGTTTAATAATCTTACACATTTGGAAAAAGGATTTCTTTTGAGTATTTTAAAAATCACCTTCTAGCTGTATTTGAATACTGACTAGTTCATTATTTGGTTAATTTGCCACAACTAAGAAAAGCTGATACACTTGAGAAAGCATTGAATGTTGACTGTATACAGTTTAACCATGCCATTAATTATGGATGCTTTTGACATATTGCTAGAAAAGTGGTCATGATTAACAACATACTTAAAGGATTTATTTAACAACAAGAAGGAGTTTTTGGGTTCCAATTCTCTTAAAACAACATCCTTACTAAGATTCTAACAATAGGAACACAAGTTAATACTGACTTAAATTAGCTAAAATATAGCAACTCTGTTCAATATATTTCCATCACTCCATCCTTTGTGCTATTACTGTCATGTATCTTATCTAATAAAAGAGAAACATGCAAATTGACCGTACCTTCACTACATTTGCAAGCCACGCCCACCAGCCAATCAGAGCGACTATATGCAAATTAACCCAACCAAGATGGCAGCTGGCAGCCGCGGAGCTGAAGCAAGCAGGAGGCTTGGTTGCCTCGGCGATGGAGGAAGCCAAGCTTCCCGCCTGCCCTGGCCGGCTGTCAGCTCCATTCAAGGCAACAAAGTTTCAATTATAGAAGATAAATAAATCCCAGATACCTGCTTCCAGCCAGCCTCCACTGGGAGCTTGGGTGGCTGGGGGGCTTGGTCAGCCTGCAAACAGCCATCAGCCCCTCACCCAGGATGGCCAGGCACCCCAGGGGGGACCCCCACTCTGAAGGAGCTGTGGCCAGCCTGAAAACAGCTATCAGCCCCTCACCCAGGCTGGCCAGGCACCCCAATGGGGACCTCCACCCTGAAGGGGTTGTGGCCAGCCTGCAAACAGCCATCAGCCCCTCACCCAGGATGGCCAG
>NW_005353967.1:21750116-21770652 GCF_000412655.1 Myotis brandtii
TATATATTATAAACCCAACACTACAGTATTGTAATTTTTGTTTATATAATCTTATGTCTATTCAAGTAAATAAGAGAAGAAAAATTACTTAATTTTCTGTATTTACCAATTATGATGCTTTTTATTTTTTTCCTGTGAATTTGAGTTACCCTCTGGTATTGTTGCCTGAAGGACTTCCTCTAGTATATCTTATATAATAAAAGGGTAATATGCAAATTGACCCTAACAGCAGAATGACTGGGAATGACTGGTCACTATGACACACACTGACCACCAGGGGGCAGACGCTCAATGCAGGAGCTGCCCTCTGGTGGTCAGTGCTCTCCCACAGGGGGAGTTGTGCTCAGCCACAAGCCAGGCTGATGGTTGCCAGTACAGCGGTGGTGGTGGGAGCCTCTCCCACCTCCTCAGCAGCGCTAAGGATATCCGACTGCAGCTTAGGCCTGCTCCCCGCTGGCAAGTGGATATCCCCCAAGGGCTCCCGGGCTGCCAGAGGGATGTCTGACTGCCAGCTTAGGCCCAATCCCCCAGGGGAGCGGGCCTAAGCCAGCAGGTGGTCATCCCCCGAGGGGTCCCAGACTGCGAGAGGGCACAGGCCGGGCTGAGGGACCCCCCAGAGTGCACAAATTTTTGTGCACCGGGCCTCTAGTATCTTATAAGGGAGCTCTAATAGCAAGGAATTCTCAGTCTGTTTCCCTGGGCAAGTATTTAAATTACCTTTATTTTTTGAGGGATGGTTTTGCTGGATAAAAAATTCTTGGTTGACATCTCTAGGTTTTTTGTTTGTTTTTTCACTTGGACTTTGAATAGGCCCTTCTGTTGCCCTCTGAACTGCTGAGAAGCTAGTCATTATTGCACTGTTATTTCTCTTTATGTGGTGAGTCCTTTCCCTCTTGGTGCTTTTAAGATTTTTCTTCTATCTTTGGCTTTCAGCCTTTAGACTATAATGTATTTACCTGTGGCTTTCTTTATGTTTCTACTTAGGGTTTGTTGCACTTCTTATATCTGTAGATTAAATTTTTTAATCAAAGTTTAGAAGTTTTAAGTTAGTATTTTTTTCAAATATTTTGCCTGCTCCTTTCTGTCTCTCCTCTTGTCCCAGACTCCTATTACATGTATGCTGGTATGATTGGTATTGTCCAAGGGATGCTGTTCATTTTTTATTTTTATTTTTTCTTCCATTCTGATTGAATAATTTATATTAATATATCTTCAAATTCACTAAGTCTTTTTACTGCCATCTCATATCTACTATTGAACCTATCTAGTGAATTTTTTTATTTCTGTGTTATACTTTTCAAATCTAGATTTTTCATTTGGTTCTTTTCATAGTTTGTATTCATTAATTGATTGTCATTGTCATAATTTTTACCTTTTAACTCTTTAAACAGTTTCTTTAGTTTTTCAAACATAGTTATAGTAGCTGTTTTGAATTCTTTGTAAATGCAATATCTGGGCCCACTCAGAGTTATTATTTTTATTATTATTATTATTATTATTATTATTATTATTTTATGTATTGGTTTTGGTATACAGGTTAGTGGTTAGACAATTATATACTTTACATAGTGTTCCCATTGATATTTCCAGGAGCCCAACTGGCACTACACATAGTTATCACAATATTATTGACCTATTTCCTATGCTTTACTTACTTCCCTCTGACTATTTTATACCTACCAATTTTATTAATGGATTTTTTCTTTGGTATGCTTCACACGTTTCTGTTTCTTTGCATGTCTCAAATTTCATTGAAAGCTAGACATTTTAGATATTATACTGTAGCAATTCTGGATTCCAATGTTTTCCCCTGAAGGTTGTGTTTTAGTTTTTGTTCTTATTGTTTTTGTTTGTTTTAGTAACTTTTCTAGGATTTATCTGCAGAACTTGCCTCTCTGTAACTGTAGTCATTGATGTTTTTGCTATTTTATTTTTTATTCTTATTTCCTGGCTTCCTTGGGGTCACCCAGCTATGTCAATATAGCTTGCTGGTTAGCCAGGGATTGGACAGACTGTGCCCAGGTACCTGTAGCCTGTAAGTCTTTTATCCTTTGCCAATGGATGTGTGTGGGAGTTGGGAGCATGCTCAGATTTCAGTTAATGTTCAAGTTCGTGTCAGCTTTTACTTTCCATCAGGCCTTCTCTTATCTCCCCTGCACATGTGTGTAGTTACCCACCAGCCAGGGATGTCTAGAGAACTTGCCTAGTCCTTCTACAAACTGTCTCCTCTCCAGAATCTCCCCATTAAATTTCTGGCTGGTCTGCTGCTTGCCTCAACTGGGATCACAACATCTGGCTAGCAGAGCTGTGGGTTTAATTTTCTCTTCATTTAGTACCATTTTTGCTATTTATATTGCCGGTGTCACTGGGCAGTAGTGTTTGCTGTCTGTTGCAAATCGGGTCAGCCCTGCTGGCAGCACAGCCACTGGTTCTTATGGCCAGCTCCTTTCTGGTAAAACTTACTGTTGATACAGTGGGTGGAGGTGGAAGGGGTTATGGAGGTATTTCTAGGCCAGAAGGCTGCAGGCTCTCTCTCTGTGCTAGCAGCTTTTTATGAATTAAACATATTTCAAATTTTTTATTTGCCTTTAGTTGATTTTCACAGCCTGGAATGTAAAACAAACCTTTTATTTTAAAGGAGTAAACCAGATCATGTATTTTAACTTTTTCAAAGTAACTCACACTGGCCATCCTGGACCCACTCTCATTCTTACAGGAGCATCCCATACTTGGGCAACCCTTTTTTGTACTCCATCCCTGCAAGACGAATGAATTTATGACTCCAGTATTAAAGAATTCTCGAAAAATCAATAGGTAAGAAACACCATCAAGATACATTGGCGTTAACTCTTATTTTAAAAGTGTAAATCTTTTTATGTGACTCTGGAAGCTAAGCTAAAAAAGAAATATTCTTTGTAATAATAATAATGGCTAACATTTATTGATTTTTACTGTGTGCTAGGCACTATTCTATTCCAGATATATTAATGCATTGGATTTTTATAACGCCCCTATGAGCCAAGTTCTATTATTTTATGCAGTTTGCAGAGGAAGAAGCTAAAGCATAGAAGGGTTAAATGATTTGGCCAAGGTCAGAAAGCTAGTTAAGTGGTGGAACTGGGATTTGAAAATTGAAAAACCAGGCATTTTGCCTTAGAGCCATGCTCTTCATCACTGCACTCTACTACCTTAGCAAATGCTATAAATTTTAGGTGTAAAATTGGAATCATCAAGGGGACTCTGGAGTCCCAGTGCCTTCAACTTTCTTAGTGAGGGATCCTTACACTATTTTTGGAGCTTGAGTCCTTGTCAAGCAATGGGGCAGGCTTTGGAAATGCTGGGGTTTCAAGTGGTGGGAATGCATCTTTGAAGAAAGCCTTGTTTCTTTTATTTTCAATAACTGATTTTCTATCATTCGTCCAAACTACAATGGAAGTACATGGACTTGCCTGTGTTTTCACTTGTTTCCCAGGAATGTCAACTACATCACGTCTTGGCTGAGCATTGTTGGGCCAGTTGTTGGGCTGAATCTACCTCTGAGTTATGCCAGAGCAGCCTCTCAGAATGAATGAAATGTCGACTGGCAAGGTAAAAAGCAAAGCCTGGACTGAGTGTTTGCTGTTACAAAGACCCTGGTGTCCATGTTGCATGTAGATACGTTGTCCCTGCTGGCCCCACCATATATGAAGTTTACTTTCATATTTCATAGGATGATCACTGACTTGTTTCTTAAAACTTTCCAACCAACTAGCACCCAATCATTTAGGAAGCATTTTACTACGCTGTAAGTGACATTCATACAACAAGACTGAGTGGTTTTATTTTAGAATTGATATTTTTGAAATAAGTCTTTACTGCTCAGCTAACCTTCTTTTATTCTCTTGGCTTTTGTTTTGTTCTTGTTCTTCAGATTCTTCTGTTGAGCCGAAGAGCTTAGAAATTTCAGCATGAAGAATGCTGGAAGTTTATGGCTGACCCTGGTTTTACTGGGACCAATGCCATGAGTTTTCAGCTCACCAAGATTTTGACATGGATTATTTTTTTCCCTTGGAAGCAAATGTCTGCAGCAACTGATATACCATATATTTAAAAGAAACACCCAAAGACAAAAATCAATATAAATAGCAAAAAATGAATCCAACTCAATAATAGAAATGCTGACATCATTCAGGCATTTTCAAGTCATTCTTTCATGTCTGAGACTTGTTTTCTTCACCTTTAGTATGAGAATAACAAGATACCTCAATAGGGTTGTGTGAGAGCCACGTGAGCTCATTAATAAATGGAAAAATATTGTAAAGCATTATACATATATTTATTATTTATTATATTATATTCACCTTTCTTATATTTGATTGTTATTCACCCAGTCTGTCAGTAAGTTTACTAGCCAGTAAGGTATGAAGATGAACCTAATCTGGAAGAATTTTTGGTTGGGAGTTGCTTGTTTTGTAACTAAGAGAAAAGTGTAATTGGCTCTTTAGAGCATCTAGTTTAGTGTCTGTTGCTGAGGGATGCACTTTAGAATCACCGAGGCTGTTTTACAAGTACAAATGCTGGCTGCCACCATCTGAAACAGCCTCTCTGGGCGATTCTGATGCACAGACTTTGGGGAACCGCTGGTGTGGATGTGTGGCATTTATCTGTACTGTTTTGGTCTCCTGGAAGGCCGTCTCTGATTCTGTGTATAGCTCCAGCAAGCTGGACTGACTTGCTAGCATGTGTTTTGGCATTGCCCTGAGAGACTTCCCGGTAGTAAGGAAGGCCAGGAGGCAGTTGTTCACAAGGAGGCCCTCTGGGGTGAGCGGTTAGGGTACGGGGTGAATGGAAGAGAACTGTGACAGTTCTTCCAGTCTGTAGGTTAAGGGCTGAACTCTCACAGAGGGAGTGGAAATACAGAAAGGGTTAATTTGAACTGCTAGGAAAGCTAAAAGTAAATTTTAAAATGCTGATCTGCACATATTCATGCTGGGGTGAGAGCCTGCTTACATGCTTGCTGGGCATTTTGGTATTTACCACTTAACATCTTTTCAACTTCTGCAAGGGATTTCTCCCCTCCCCACTCTCCCTAATGGAAACACAGATTTCTCAGCAAGCCATTTCTCAAGGCAGGTCATTCTGGGGGGCAAAAAAAAAAAATTAATGCATCATCTAGATTATGTACTTGCCTAGAAATATATTTTGCTAACAGTTTCTGAGATGATAGTAGTCTATCAATTTGGGGCCAGTGTGTAGGTTTTGTTTAAGTTTTAAAAAAAGTTTTTTTTCTCTCTGATTAATGGAGACCTGAAAATTCATGAGTGGAGGGAAAAGTTCTGAAGCGCTCGGGGAGGTGATGGAGACCTCCCTCCCCAGATGGATCCCTCTCCTCCGCAGCTGTTTCCTTCAGACTGTTTTTCACTTAAAATTTTTTTTTTTTAATTTTTGGTTGATAAAAATTTTCATTTTTAAAAATGCAGTTATATAGCAGATTGTCATCCCAACAGTTATAAAACATTGGAAAGAAATTCATTTTGTCAAAGTATCAGTTCTTTCTCTGGAAGATGAGGCCTTTCCCTCTGGGATTCCTCTCCAGCTAATATAAGGCAAAGCCCCTTCAGTCAGAAATCAGGCTGGTTAAAGCTGCTACCAGCCAGCCTCCTAATCTCTGTTGTTGTGTGACCTTGGAGAAGTTGTTTCACCTCTTTGGTCCTCAGTTTAACTATGTGGCTGGTGAGGCCCACTCCAATTCTTGGGTCTGTGAAACACAGAGAAATCTGTGAGTCTGGTTATCTGTTCTCTGTGTGACTTCGGCCAATTTTCTTAATCTCCTGTAGTCTTTCACCATTTCTATAAAAAAAAAAAAAAAAGCCTACAGTATCTATCCCAATCACCTAACAAGGGCACAGAGATCAAAACAGTAAGTCAGTCTAGATGTGCTTTATACCCAACAGTGCCACATGGAGTTAGGGGGACCGCGGATCATTGGCCCCTGCTCCCGTGGGGACCCAGCACACCTCCTCCTTCCCACCTCATTCATGCCTGACTCCTCCCCAATGCAAACGGGCTTCATATCAGGCTGTTCTCCTCTGCCCACATCCTTACCTGACCCTTGTGCATGCTGTTCCCACCTGGAAATGCTTCCCTCCCTATCCCTCTACCAATTCTCAACCTAGCCTCTAAGGTTCAGTCTTCACAGAGCCATCACCGACCACCCGCTGGGAGAGCTCTCCCGGCATTACTCACTGTACAAAGTCTTATTAGCATTTAATTGTCTCCCTTTCACTCTGGTTTCTCTCCTTTCTTAATTATGGGTAATAAGTGATGTAAGGTGATGACCCACTTTTGGGGCATGTTCTAAGGTGGCATGTAGGGAAGAGTTGCTGTTTGCCCTGATTAGTGGTCCATAGAAGGCTGGGTCTGGGGATTTGAGCGGGTGGACCAGTTCATTGAGCGACCAGTGGAAGGACCAGAAGCTGTGTTGATCATTGGGAACTAGCCTACAAGCTGGAGGTTAAAAGCACAAGACTAACCACCCCTTCAATGAAAATGTAGTAAAATAAAGGTAAAAAGATTTCAAAACTGGATTTTCACCTCCATTTCTCCCAAGATTGATACAGTTTTTATTCATACTCTCAAGATATTAGGAAATGGAGATCTGCATGGTCAAAACCAGCTCTTTATATAAATCCGGGAGCTGATATTCCAATGAGTTGGGGTTTTTTAGGATTAAAATTTGAAAATAAGAATATGCAAACATTCACTTCAGCAGATACTTACTGAGTTCCTCTTATGTACTGAGCCCTAGGCTAGGTGCCAGGGATGGCAAACAGAAAGACACGACCCTGGCTCATAAGAATGCTACAGTCCAGTGAAGACCAGGGGAAGACTCAGGGGCAGTAAGATGCAGCCTGTGGCGGGCATGGAAAGCAAGCACGAGGGAACGTTCGCAGAGGAATGTGAGTGGAGCCACAGCAGAAACGGAGGAGAGCTCTTGAAGGTGCAGATGGGGAAGAGGTGAAGAGAGGCTGGCTAGTGGGACTGGGGCCAGGTCTGGAGGAGCCTTTATTGCCACACTGATCATTTATATTTAGCCTGAAAACCACAAAGAGCCACTGAGGGAATATTCAAGTAAAGGAGTTAAAGGGATCACATCTGCATTTTAGAACGAACCTGTATTTTTCAATATGACTATTTCATATAACTAAGCATAATACACTTGAGTCAGTTTTCTCACCAGCAGGTACTAGCCCATTGGCTTTAGAAGGTACAGGAGTGCAGAAAGGGCTGGGAGTATGCCAGGGACACTTTTCAGTTTTGCCTGGAGCCTTCCACAACAGAACCTGCCAGTGTCCTGAAAGGCCTAAATCCTGGCTTACTGTTTCACCTGGGGCAAGTCACTGCACTCTCTGAGCCACTGGTTCTTAATGGAAGGAAGTGCATTAGATGAAGTGAAATCAATTTATTGGTTTATGACCAGTATTTTGTGTGTGTGTGAAATAGAGTATGTCTGGGAAGAACATTCTGTGTGTTTCCTTTACTCTCACAATACTACCATGCTCACAGCACTTCTGGTACCAGATATGTGGGTTTGCCACACATCAAACAATGCTGTAACACCCCTAGGTGTCCTACAACACACCAGTTCTGTCAGTTCCGATACTACCTGTCTGGAGTCAGTGTCAGATCTTGTAGGTCAAGATTTCAATCCCACAAGGCTGCCCCCATCTAAGACTCCAGTCTCAAGTCCCAGGTTGTCACCTGTATTTTTAACCAATCAGCCTTAAATTGGGGTTCCCATGACCACCTCCTTGGGTACAATAATTTACTAGAATGGCTCATAGTACTCAGGGAAACACTTATATTTACCGGTTTATTATATAATAAATATGAAAAATAGGAAGATGAAAAGGTATATAGGGCAAGGTCCAGAGGGCCCCACATGCAGGAGCCTCTGTCCCTATGGAGCTGGGGTGCATCGCCCTCCCGGTGTGTAGGTGTGCTTACCATCCTGGAAGCTCCCTGAACCCTGTGCTTTGGGGATTTTATGGAGGCTTCTGCACATCGGGCATGACTGATCATTTACTCCACTGCTATTCCAGGTCCCCTTCCCGAATGATGGCAGATGGGCTGAAAGTTCCATGCTTCTAATCAGAGCTTGGTCTTTCTGGTGACCACTCCCCATCTTGAAGCTATTCAGGAACCCACCAAGAGTTGCCTCATTACAACAAATGTCACTCCTTCCACCCAGGACTTTCCAAGGGATTTAGGAGCTCTGTGTCAGGAACTTGGGGCAGAGACCAATATATGTATTTTCTATTATTTCACAAATACATAGGAAAAAGTGCATTGCACAAATAAGGTTATTGTTATTATTGTTTTGAGAAGCTTTGGTTTCAACTACATCATTCGTGTGTGTGTGTGTGTGTGTGTGTGTGTGTGTGTGTGTGTGTGTGCTAGGTTGTGATGAAATTGTATTTCTAACTCCAGAAAACAATGGGATATTTGAAAACTAATAAATAGTCTCCCTTCCAGTTCTAAGACCCCCTGACTTCCTTATATTGCTGACCAGTAGCTTGCTGAAGATTGTTCTAGAAGGATATATGCACTACTTTATTATTGTGCACATGGCACTGGGCTACTTTAATATGTACATAGGTCCCCGCAGCTGCTCCCCTGGATTTTTACAGGGCGAGCTGTAAAAGTGCTTTCACATTTTTGTTCTTATATTTGGTCGTGTTCTTTCAACCAGTAATGTAAAGCCCTTGCTTTCTATGCAACTTTTGTGCTGTCAATAGCGACACCTAGTGGAAATATAGCACTGTTGCAGGTATCCTGTATTCTCCTTAGAGCTGAAAGTAATTTTAGAGATCACCAAGTCCCATTTTGTAAATTACTTAAAAAAAAACGGGAACTCACATGCATTCATTTATTCATTAACTTTAAATGAGAATAAAGCCTATAACTTCTTGGATTATTTTGAGGCTTTTAAAGTAGTACCCAGAAATCACTGTTAATCATAACAGTGAGAAATTTAACAAAGCATGACGATAGGTTAATGGGAAGTCACAGTCTAGATTATCTACTGCCTTTGGTGCACTGTTATTTACATGTGTATGCCAGACCTTCAGGGTTTAGCGTGGTGCCTGGCACTTGGTAGTACTCAGTCTTTGTGGAGGGTCTGTATATGTGGGTTGGCACTGAGCCCAGGGAAAGGGTCTCCTTTCTTCAGGCGCCAGGGACTGGACCTGCTTTCCCCATTGGGAATTGCCACCTACTCCATCCTTAGAGAAGATTCCTTTCCCCTGACACCAGCAGCAGAATGGGATGTGGTCTCCTAAGCCCCATTCCTTCAATAGGTTCAGAGACAGAATGTCCAGGCTTTTCCTGCTTATTAATAGGGAGCTGGCTAAATAAAATGTGGTTCTGTATTGCAATTAAGGGGAGTTAATTCAACCCCATGTATCAAAATAGGCAGTGCTCATAAACAGTTAAAACAGAAAAAAAAAAACTAGATGTAAATGGTGCAATCAATACTATTTTATATAAAAAATACACCAATACCACACGTTTTCTATAGTCCATATATAATGTAGGTTAAAAAAAAAAGGTCCGGAAGGATGCATGCCAGACTTGTAAGAGAAGTTAGTTACCTAGGAGGGTGGAGAGTGGGAATTTGGACTGGAAGTTAAACTAGACGACCGAGGCTTTTTTTGTAATGCTCCACTTATCTATCCACAGACTGTGAAACTTGAAGTTCATTTTTGAAAAGGATTTTAGTCCTCATAGATAACTTGGAAGCCATAGAAACATTTGAAGAAAATTTAAAAATTGTTTAAGTATACATATCACCCAGGGAAAGCTGCAGTTAAAATGTTGATATATTTTCCGGTACTAGTTTAAACATATCTAATTAGGATCATTCTGTGTTTGGTTGTACAGCCTGATTTTTCCCATGTAACATTATATTTGGAACATTTTCCCATGTCATTTAGTAGTCTTTGAAAAAAGCAACTTAAAATAACTAGTATTTCTTCTAGATACAAATGTACTAAATAACTCTACTATCGGGGTTTTAGGTTATTTCTAATTCCTCTCTGTTCATTTACCATCTATTCATTGAGTTCTTATTTCTTGCATTGTCAGGACCTGTGCTAGGGATATGGTGGTTAGTAGAGCAGATGAGGCCCCTCTGTCACAGAGCTTTTTTTTCAAAATGTCATTCAGTCAGAAATGTGTGCAGGAACAGTTGCTATCTTTAAGTTTTCTATAGTGCATATATAATGTATGTAAAAATAAAAGGTCTGTATTTAAGGGAATGAGCAGATCAAAAGATATGGAATGTCTTAAGACTTTTGATGTCGCTAAATTGTGCACCAGTAAGGCTGCACCAATTTACATTCCCAGCAGCAATCTGTTTTACCATTTCCTAAAATCTTTGGAAATAATTTCCTTTTACCTTGCTTTTATTATTGAATCGAACCTTTTTCTCTTCCTGTCTTGCTAAAATATGCATGCATTCTCAGCTTTGTTCCTTCCCGATGTTATACATTTCTCAATGGTGCTGGGTTAATTTTTCATCTTGTGCATGGTCCACACGATTGCCCACATCTCCACTTCCCTCCAGTCAGAGCTGACTGTCCATGTACTGGTTCCTTTACAACCAGAAGCATTGAGTTAAAAACTAGAATGTGTATGTAATTCAAAGAATTATTATGAGAAATTTCATACATACTCAAAAGTAGAGTACAATGAATCCTCACATACTTAAAATCAGAATCAGCAATTACAATTATTGCCATGTTTGCTTCATTTAACCCCCTTAACTTTATATATATTTGTTCAAACATTTTAAAGTTGTAGCCATTATGTTGTTTTTACAAGTGCATTCGGAATGCTTTTTATTTGCTGTATTCTGTCCTTTTACTCCATTCGTAGCTGTTAAAATCTTTGGGGTTTTGTCCTCTGCTTTTACTTCTGAGGATGGGGCTTTATACCTGAAGCTGCCAACCAAAGAGAAAAAAACCTTATTCTAAGCTGGATAAATAAATTCGAAACAAAGCTGTTGGGGAAAAAAGGTATGACAAAACTATTTCATATCACTGTTTCTAAAGCAGGTCTTAATGGACAAATGTTTCAACAAGTAAATTTCAACTGCTCTCAGCTGTTACTGCAGTAAGAAATTATGTGGCTTACTCTACCCATTATTGTACACATTTAAGTATTAGCTGGTTGCTAAAAGAAGAAACAAATTTAATATATTCATTAGCATTTAAACTTATTTGAAAATGTTGGTATGCTCAGTATGTCCTATACTTTTAACCCAGCCAAGTAACATGACTCCTTGTTCTATTTTTCCCATTTATTTTTTCTATTTTCCCCATTTACTTGTTGATTTTAGAAAGGGAGACAAACATTGATTGGTTGTTCCACTTATTTATGCATTCATTGGTTGATTCTTGTATATGCCCTGACAGGTTCAAACCCACAACTTTGGAGTATCAGGATGATGCTCTAACCAGCTGAGCTACTCGGCCAGGGCCTTATTTTTTCTATTTCTAGTTAACTACAGTGATAAGTTTTAAAGCTAAACTTAAACAAATGAACAAACACGCCCACACTGAGTAGACTAGAGAACAGAATTTGTCGATAACTTGTATCACAAATAATTAAGATCACTGGTAAGGACCTGCAGAGGGAGCTGGTACTTCTGACTGGAGTGATCTAAGGCCATGGTTTCCTCTTCTGAGGGAGGAGAGCTCCTTAGCAGCACAGGTGCTGTTTGAGCTTCAGGTCCTCAGTGTCTGTCAGTCACTTAGCCATAGGCCTAGTGTCTTGGGTGCATCCTGGAGACAAGTAGGAGCCATCACTGCAGGGTGTTTTCTTCCTTCTGGGCATGTTTCTTTACAGGTTGACAGAGGTCTCAACACTGTAGGGGACCGGAGGCTGCAGGCAGGCAGCAGTTATTGCCACCCTCTCCTCCTGGCCAGGAGCACCTCCTCCCTCCAGCAGTACCTGTGAACTTAACCGCACTGCCCACACTTGAACCCAGCATGGGGCCCTCCCTGGGCTTTTCTGGTCCAGGCCAGGGGAATGAGGCCCAGCGATCTCAGGGGCTGGGTCAGGTATGCCAATCCCAAAGCATCTGGTCAGCCTTTGGAAAGGAATACCATGTGCAACTAACTACACACACTACAAGTGCTGGGATGGAAACCAAGTGCAGCCAGCCTATTTCACATTTAACAAGGTGTTCATAAATTTACACAATGCTGTCAAATATGTTAAAAAAAACAAAAACCGGCCTCTCTCCACTCCTGTGGAAATAGATAACCGCTCAAACATTTGACAAGGATAAACATGTGTGAAATGAGCAGCAGGGGAAACGCCACACACCTCCTGAAGCTGGATGAGGAACGCACATTTGAACAAACTGACACTGGGTTTCCATTCAGAACTCATCTTGATCTTATGAGAAATGGGAAGCCCAAAAACATTTTCCAAGCACCCTAACCCAACACTAACTAGGCTTTGGTTAAATGGAAATCAACCCATATTTACTAATGCTACCAATAGCAGTTTCTCAGACTTAAGGCTAATGAGCCTCATTGCAGACATAAAATTTTTCCCCCTATACAAATTGTGAAACAACTCATGGACAACGAGCCCCCATGGACTCAACACCCAGCTTCAACAATTATTAAAACACAACCCATCTTGACCATTACTACCTCTTCACTTCCCTAATTGTTCGTAATAGATACTGACAAACTCAGGATCCACAACGCTTTGTATACCTGGTCTTCCCTTGAACAAGCTTTTCTTCTATGCCTGAAATCCACTTTATTAAATCATCCAATGCCTCAATTTTGCTGTCATAACCACAGAAGCTACATGGACACTGACCTTTAGATACTAGATAAACAGAGCAGGGAGCAATTTTAGTGTAGTATTTATATTGGGTCCCAAGATGCATCCAAGGTGATTCCTACCAATCTAGATTCATTTATTTTTAAAATATATTTTTATTGATTTCAGAGAGGGAGATTGATTGGCTGCCTCCTACTGGGGACTGGGCTCGAAACCCTGGCATGTGCATTGACCAGGAATTGAACCGTGACCTCCTAGTTCATAGGATGAACCTCAACCACTGAGCAAGGCCAGCCGGGCAAATTTTTTAAAATATATTTTATTGATTTTTTTAGAGAGGAGGGGAGAGGGATAGAGTTAAAAACATCGATGAGAGAGAAACATCGATCAGCTGCCTCCTGCACACCCCCTACTGGGGATGTGCCCGCAACCAAGGTACATGTCCTTGACTGGAATAGATCCTGGGACTATTCAGTCCGCAAGCCAATGCTCTATCCACTGAGCCAAAACGGCTAGGGCCAATTTTTTTAATTTACTGTTATTTTGCTTATTCAATGGATGGGGGGAAAACTTTGCCACAAATCCCATTTACTCTAGAGAATTCTGAATTAACTGTTTTCCCAATCTCCTAAAATTGGTAAGTTATACAATATAGTCTGTGGTAAGGAAAATAGACAAACACATTTTAGGCATATGAAAATTTATTACTACTGTGATTTCACCATCAAAACTTAGGATCTTGGTCTTTCCTTCTTGCCTTTGTATAAGGCCAAAAGAGACACATTGGCTACTTTGACAACCTTAAAGCGAACTCCAGGAATGTCACCAACAGCATGACCTTTGCGACCAAATCCAGCAACCAGAACTTCATCATTTTCCTGGAATAAAATCGACAGTTTATTCTGGTATCGGTAGCAATCACTAAAAAGATTCATCATATAAGATAACTGGGGGGAACAGCCCCAGGAACAGAAGCTACATCAGACTTAAAAGCACTTACCTCAATAAAATTCAAACAACCATCATTGGGTACAAAGGCTGTGATTTTTCTTGCCATTCTTGATCAGCTGGACCCTGACACACTTCCTGATAGCAGAATTGGGCTGTTTGGCTTCAACCCCCCTGAAACATAAACAGCACAAGAGTTGATTTTCTGAAAAGTGAGACATTTTAGTTCATTCAGCACAAAACGTATTAGAAATTGTACTGTGCCTACCTTTTCTATCTATTCCTAAATTGCTAAATGCCTGTGATTTCAACCAAGTATTTCTTGTCTTAGGGTCATTAGCACAACAGGAGAAAGGGGCCCCTCTATAGTTGTAAAATACGAAAACAGGAAATTCTGAATTTAGATCTTGACTGTCAAAGAATTTGACTGGATATGAGAGTATGATTTATTAAATAAAAAACCCACTGAGTACTGTAAATTCACGTGATGTGGTTCAACTTTAGCTGTAAACCTCTCAGGTAGGAAGATGTGATTGGCTGCATGAAAAAGTTCATGGACGTCAACTGCTCAGAACCGTCCCCACACGTCCTGCGGTTTGTCCCTTACTTCTCCCCTCCACTCCCACCCGATTCCTCAAGCTACTATGAAGGTTTATTAAAACCCTTGGTCATCTGGCCTCCGAACCCTCATGTTACCAACTCTCAAATAACGATGCTGCAGCTACGCCGAGACCTGGGGTTTCCACCACGACTGCTTTAAAGGTAGGAGTCGCCCCAGCAAAATAAAATGAACTTTCACTTACACTTTTTCCAGCACAATCCCCTTCGCATGGGACGCGCCTCCGAAAGGGTTGGCCTTCAGCGCCGTGCCCAGGTGGGCCTTCTTGTACTGCTTGTCATGCCACTTCTGGTCTCGCCGGTGGCTCCGCAGCTTCCGGGCCGTGCGAAGACCGCGACACTTGCCTGAAAGCCACAATCCCCTCAGTTCCCCCGAAAAGGCGCCCCCGTCCTACTTGGCGCTCCCATGGGTGCATCCTTCCAAAGGCCCCAGGCCCCGCAGCAGCGTCGGCCGCCCAGCTCCCCTCCCGCCGCGGGCTCCGCGGCCTGGGCCGCACAGGGCCCCATCGGCCTCGGGCCATGTGGCGGCGGGCGCGGAGGTTCCCCGGGCCTCCCGCATAGGGCCTCCGCGCGGCGTCCTCCTCTCCTCTCCGCTCCGCTCCCCCCCGCCCGCTGCCCCCGGAACCCCGGCTGCTGGTTGCGATCCCCTCCACCCGCAGGGACTCCTCACCCATCCTGCTGGCGCCACGGGCCTGAGCGAAAGAGAGAGGCTGCACGGGAAGCAGCCGCAAGCCCCCGCGAGCAGGCCCCGCCCCGCCAAGGACCTCTGCGGCTGTCTGCGCCGCGCCTGACCCGAGTCTGGAGCCTCGCAGTTGAAAGACACAAATGTGCACCACTTTCCAGAACCTACGTCTTATTTAATCTTTTTGAAATTCAGGGGTATATAACTTAGATCGGAGTTTATTTCTTTTTATGTGGATGCCGGAGGCAGAAGGCACATGGACCCACTCACAGTGCGGCACTGGCGCGGTCGGCAAAGCCACGGGGGCGGGGCTAGGGGCGCTGAGGGGGAGGAAGGAGAGGGCCCCGCCTGCGTCTGGGAAGCGGCGCGTGGGCCATGTGCCTAGACTAGAGTGTGGGAGCTTAGACCTCCGCGCCTAACACCCACTCGCAAGCAGCATGGTAAACGGACATAGTTGTAGTGAGGTCATGGGATGCGGTCATCAAAAACCAGAGATCTGGAAGTAGACCGGGCCTTAAGCCCCAAAGCTGCCATTTACTGGTTGGGCGACCTTGGGCAAGTCATTTAATTAGCTCTTTCAGTCTCGGTTTGTTTTGTAGAGTAAGAGTTGGTTGCGATTTTGGTTCATCCCAGAACTATTTTTTAAGTTGTCCTCTCTGTGCCAGACATTGGGAATACAACAGGTAACAAGAGTGAAGGTTACTCTTACCAGGTTTATATTCTAGGTGTGAGAAGGCAGGAAGTATGTATAAATATATTTTTTAAACCAACAGAAGATAATTTTACATAGTAGTTAGTGCTATAGAGAAAGTACAATTGGTTAGCAGCGGTTCTCAACCTGTGGGTCGCGACCCCTTTGGCGGTCGAACGACCCTTTCACAGGCGTCGCCTAAGACCATCCTGCATATCAGATATTTACATTACGATTCATAACAGTAGCAACATTACAGTTATGAAGTAGCAACGAAAATAATTTTATGGTTGGGTCACAACATGAGGAACTGTATTTAAAGGGCCAGAAGGTTGAGAACCACTGGGTTAAGGTGATACTGACTTGGGGGGTGAGACTGGCTACTCTTGATAGGGTTGATGAAGAAAGCGTCTTTGTGGACCCTCAGCTGAGCTGACATCCCTGAAGAGGGGGAGTCCCTTGGGCATGTATGGTGGGTAGATCCGTCCAGGAAGAAGAGTTCCCAACAAGTCGAATGAGCTGGAGCCTTTCAAGACCTGAAGGACCCGGGAGGGAGGAGCAGGGTGAATGAGGCCTGTGGTGCTAGGGGAGACTGTTAGGAGTGGAGTCAACAGAGAATGAAAGAGAAGGAAGTGTAAACCGGAACTAGAGACAGTTTTTGCAAGGAATTTTTCTATCATGTGTAGAGGAAAGGGGCTATATCTGGGGAGAGGTGTGGAGCCAGGATGGGTTTGTTTTATGGCATTTTCGTATGCTGATGGGGTTGTCCCAATAGAGAAGAAAAAATAGATAATTCACTTGAGTAGACTAGAGGGGAGCCCAAGTGGAGGAGGTGACCTCAGGAATAATAACAGTTTATCTGTCGTTGTACAGAAGGCAAAGTGTAACTAAGTAAATGGGAAGATTGCTCATGGGAAGAGGTAGAACTTCTGTTTTGAGCAAAGTCATCAATGAAGAGAAAGAGCAGGGAAAAGAAGTTTGAGGCGAGAGAGTACGATGTGAAATCATCTAGGTCAATGCTAGCCTTAAATAGTACTTTGTGACACATACTATTTTAGGTGCCTTACGTTTATTAATTCATTTAATTCTCACAATGCTGAAAAGTAAATACAGTACCCCTGTTTTGCTAAGCTATAGTTACTTAGTCCATTTGGGTTGCTATAACAAACTACCATAGACTGGAAGGCTTATAAACAGAAATTTATCAGAGTTCTGGAGACTGGGACATCCAAGATCAAGGTGCTGACAGATTCAGTGTCTGTTAAGAGCCCTTTCTGGTTCATAAATGAGTCTCATTTTGCTATAACCTCAAATGGCAGAAGGGCCAAGGCAGCTCTCTGGTGTCTCTTATTTATTTTTTGTTTTGTTTTTTCAAATTTTATTGAGGTATAATTGACACATTGGGGTCTCTTTATAATCCCATTTATGAGGGTTATGACCCAATCACCTCCCAGTGGCCTTGCCCTCTAATACCATCATATGACCCTTGCCAGTGTGACTTGGTTGGTTGGAGTATTGTCCAGTGCACCAAAAGGTTTGATTCCTGGTCAGGGCACACCAAGCTACATATCTATCAATGTTTCTCTCTCTCTCCTCCCTCCCTCCTCCCCTTTCTCTAAAAGAAAAAAATTAATAATCATGTCCTTGAGTGAGGATTAAAAAACAAACCATCTTATAGGGATTAGGTTTCAGCATATGTTTTCCCTTCTAATCTAGGAATGTGAAAAGATAGATTGACAAAGGAATGTGGGATTGTGGAACAGTTCTGAGGGCCAATTTGAAACTAGCTATGAAGTTACATAAATCAGCATGGTTTTTATCTTCTTCAGGTTCATTCAGTGTAGTGACTGGGTAGATGGAGAGTTGGATTTTAACAGGGTTTGGGGTAGGATCTCGTCAGGTGTTCGGGATAACACTCTAGCCATCTGAGCCACACAGGCCAGGGCAAGACTAAAGTATTCTTATTATAACTTGCATGTCCATGGCTTACTAGAAGTATATGGAAACCAGTAGACACCTTGTCACAAAAGAATACTGTCTGTAGTTCTTGAAATGTTGGGGGAGGGGCAGGAAGGAGAACAAGTTTCCCTCTTTGCTAGTATTTCCTCCCAAGTAGGAGGATTTAAATTAGTGTAACTCCTTATTTCTCTGCCAGTTGACTCATTCCAAGCCAGGTGAGGAGGGGTGACTTCTGTGATAAATTGAGGAAGAATAAGCTAGGCATGTTCATTCAGCTCTTCTTTATTTTCTTGTGGGGACCCAGCTTGCCCACTGAGTGCATTTCTCCTGGTTCTCCCGGGGCAGCTTCTCTTCCCTATGGAGGGTCCAGTGCTGCCAGGATAGTCTGCCATGTCTGTCTTCCATCTTGTTCCTGCACTGAACTTTGCCCTCATTCTGGCCTTGCGCAGTAATGAAGGTGGTATTTGCTTCTCCACTTACCTTATTTCTGTTGGTTTAGCACTCAGGTGGGGCAGTAGGTATTATTATTTGATTTCTCTCAGAGCCTACCCCCGTCAACTAAGAAGAAGGTTTGATATTTTGAAATTAGATCAGTTGATGGGGAGGTTTAGGCTAAAGGTGATGCCTTCACACTGTATAGGGGAGAAGCTAGCTTTTCGGAAGGATAGCCAAAAGTTTTAACAACGTTGACAACTGATAATGGAGCATTTATAATAGTTGGAAACAATTCCTTGTGCTGTAGCTGTAAAATTGGAGGCATTAGTTGCTATGGAAATGTGACAGGAAGTTAAAATAACAGCTTTAAGTGAGGAAGAAGAAGCAGTAAGGGTAAGACCGATGATTACATGCTCTGTATAACTACTAGTGATGAATATTGAGTGCTTCATTTTACCTGATTAAATTATTAAACATAATTTTTCCTCTATCCAAAATGAATGAGATCTCTTATTTTCTCATTCTAGCTACTTTTTGGTACAGTGGTTATTCTCATATCTATTCCCTGGTGGAACGAACTAAAGAAATACGTATGTAGTGCCATATAATCTTACTAATATTCAGGCTTCATCTTTAAAATCCTTGTTATTATAATTAAACTTCTGTGTAGGATGTAGAGGGGCTTGACAATGCTGTTCTTTGATATCCTTTGTGAAGTTCCGGGGAGTTATCATTTTAATATGCATATTAAGTTATTCCTCAGGTCTTCTCTAACTTGGCTGAGAACCAAACAAAATAACATAGGCTTCTATTTCAGCGGGGAACTTTGAGTTATAAGAAATGAAAGATAATTTTTCTCACTAGGAAAAGAAAGATACTGTTACTCACTTCCTGGAATATTATGTTTTAGAATCTCATTCCCTGGAGAGGTTTAAGAATCTGGTAGACAGGCCAGATCTGTTCTGTCAGTGAGTTCAGTTTGGACTAATTGATCTATGGTGATGAGGAATGGCTGGAGGTCACTCTTTTAGTCTTTGCATTCCTCAGCAAAATGAAGATCACCAGGATTATTTCTAGGCTAGAGGCCTGGGGCAAAGATTTGTGCACATTGAAAGGAAATTAATTAGAAGAAATATTTTAGAGGCCAGGGAGGGACCGCAGAAGATTGGCCCACAGGGGAGGAACTGGGGGAGGTTGGCTCCAGGGCGTGTCTGGCCCGCCTCGCCCAGTCCTGATTGGCCAGACCCCAGCAGCAAGCTAACCTACCTGTTGGAGCATCTATCCCCTGGTGGTCAGTACCCATCATAGTGACTGGTTGAACAGTTGAACGGTTGGAGGGACAATTAGCATATTAGGCGCTATATATATAATTTAAATGTAATAATATGTAAATTATAATATATAAATTTAAAAACTATAAAAGTAAATGAAAATTTTTCAGTGTTTTATACTACAAGAGAGAAAAAGGAGGAGTGAGGAAATAGAATAAGAGAGGAAGAAAAGAAATGAGGTGTTCTGGACAGGAATAATTTTTCCACAGATTTAAACCATTATCTTTTTATCTTGTTCCTAGCAGTCCTTACTGATTATGAAAATAACCCAAATGAATGAATCTGTAACCATTTTATAGATATCATTTTTGTGCCGATTTTAAAATTTACTTAGGTTTTAAGTTAAACTTTCCAAATTTAATTATTTAGCAAACAACATCTTGGATTTTTACTGAGTAGTTGGACACATTGCTCTCTTTGAAATTAAGTGTGCTAATTAATTTTTGTCCAAAGAATTCATATTGCTCTTCTTATAAATGATGGTTTAAAGTATAGGGCAACATCAGATAGCATATATTCTCAATACAAGTTTTGTTTTAGTGAATTTTAACTCTGATTCCTGTCTGTTGAGGTGGGAATCCTGCAGGTACTAGGTGAGAGCATTTTTGAGAGTGGTGGAGGCCTCTTTCTCCCTAGGATCCAGTTCTGTTAGGTTCTCCCTGTCCCACAAACCTCCCTTCCAGTCCATGCCTCTATTATTACACTAAATTTGTTATCTAGAAATCCCTTTCAATAAAGGTCCTTTTGTACTACAAGTGAAAGAACTTCCTTCAAGCTGTGTTAAGAACAAAAGCCAAATTATTGGAAGGGCACTATAGTAGCTCATAGATCCCAGTACCAAGGGATGCACACTGACCTCATGAAGTGAAGGTCACTGGTTTGCTAGGTGCAACATCCTAAAGGTGTTCAACAAGCAATTATGAGAGAGAAACCAAGATGGTGGCATAGGTTAACACCGGAGTTTGCTGCCTCGAACAACCACTTCAAAAATACAACTAAAAGACGGAACGGACATCATCCAGAACC
>NW_005353967.1:21772279-21787932 GCF_000412655.1 Myotis brandtii
GGGGTGGGAACTGGGAGGAGGGGAGTTATGGGGGGAAAAAGAGGAACAAATGTAATAATCTGAACAATAAAGATTTAATTATTTAAAAAAAATTAAAAAAAATTAAAAACAAAAAAAAACAAGCAATTATGTGTTCACATTTCTACACATCACTGGGCTGAGAGCTTCTTGGAGGCTAGGACTGGGTCTTTTTTACCTTGTATTCCTGACATCTAGCACATGACAATGAATGCTTGTTTAATGGACAAATTTGTGAAAGAATAGGCTTCCTTTCCCAGTTTAGCTTGACAGCAGGAATGTAAATACTAGTATGTGCCACTAATTTGATACATTATCCATGTTCCAAGAAGTCAAAAAGGAATCTAAAGTAAGAAACATTAATATTTAAATCAAAAGCACTTATAAGTATTTCATTTACTAACTTGATTCTAATCAACTCAGCAGTTGATTTGATGAAAATTGGTAGAAATCATGGCAGCAGTGAGGCTTTGAACTTGATAAAGAGTCTGCATCACAAAAAAAAAAAAAAGAAGAAGAAGAAGAAGAAAAAGAGAGTCTGCATTAGTCTTAATTCTCCAGAAAAAAAGAAAGAATAAGAGATACATATTTATTTATATATCTGTTCATCCATCCATCCATCTACCCATCCATCCATCCATTTGTTCATTCATTATAGGAATTGGCTCATACAATTATACTGGTAGAGGCTGAGAAGTCCCAAGATCTGCAGTCAGCAAGCTGAGACTCAGGAGAGCTGAGGGTGTGGTTCCAGTCCTAGTTTGAGTTTGAAGGCAGGAGAAGACTGATGTCCCTGCTCCAGGACAGGTCAAGAGAGTTAAGTCTCCCTTACTCCATCTTTTTGTCCTATTCAGACTTCCAGTGGATTGAATGAGGCCCACTCACTTTGGGGAGGGCAATCTGATTCACTTAGTCTACTGATGCAAATATTAATCTCATTGAGAAACATCCAGAAACACTCCCAGATAATGTTTAACCAAATATATGGGCAACTCCTGGCCCAGTCAACTTAATACATAAAATTAACCATCACAGAGTCATACCCCCCAACAAGGAACAAGAAGTACACATATACTGTGGCAGTTTGCTAATGAACTGATGTAACTTGGGTTTTGTCCTTTTGCATTTTCAAACTACTGAATTTTTAAAAAATACATTTTTATTGATTTCAGACAGAAAGGGAGAGGGAGAGAGAGATAGAAACATCAATGATGAGAGAGGATCATTGATCGGCTGCCTCCTGCACTCCCCCTACTGGGGATTGAGCCCACCACCAGGCATGTACCCTTGACCAGAATCGAACCCCAACTCTTCAGTCCGCAGGCTGAGGCTCTATGGCTGAGCCAAACCAGCGAGGGCCAACTGGATTTGATGGAATTCTTGAGTTAGTTGATTTTTCTAATTATAGTTGCCTAAATATTTAGGCCCTGGGAGTCATAACCATGAGGCGTGAAGTGGTAATTGATTATGTGACATTATTCGGTAACTTTTATTGAGCATCAGCTTAGCTTCTAGGTTTATTTCAGTTACTTAGACACAATCCCTACCCTCAAGGAGCCAGGCCTTCTGGTGAGAAAATGCACTGTAAATAAGCAACAGGAAAATAAATGTCTCAGTACAACTAGTGATACATATTATGGTGAGAGTGAGGAGAATGCAGGGAAAGTTAGAGCAGAGCCACTGATGTGCAAAATAGCTTGGCATGTGGAGGGTGTTGAAAAGCTGAGTGCCAGCCAGTGCTGGAGCATGGCTGGCATAAAATGAGGCGAGAGAGACCAGCGAGGGCCATGTCGTGCAGGCTTTTGTAGGAGGGGGATGGATTTGGATTTTGAATCAGTGTGTAAAGACCTTTATAATTCATTTGAACAATTGACGAATATGATTTTTCAGTCAGAGAGTAATTGGATGAATAAAGACAGGTGGTCTGGCAAATGCTAAATGCTCCTTAAGGCAACTATTTCCCCCGTGAGAACATAATTTAATATGATTATGGGAAGATAGATTTTTATATTCAAACTTCCAGGTAACATTTCATTTAGCAATATATGGTAAATCAGAAAAGGAAGCAAACCCAAGGTATTTTCGGTTGGAAAGAAGGCAGCATGCATATATAACTTCCTGTTCTCTTATGGAGATCGCTGAGGGGATATTTTACTAGTACATGTGCTTGTGCATTTTCTGTGTATCTTGTGAGTGAGTCACTAACTGCTCCTTGTTCTGGCATATCTTTAGGATGTTTGTAGAGTGAACAGTTGAAAGGTAGAAATGATATCTTCCTTGGTAGCAAACAGCAGGTTTGCTTATAGCCTTAGAAACTCAGGGTTTTTCTCTCCTGAAATGAAACCCACTGCTCAGCATCTGAGCAGGCAGGTACCATGCCAGGCAGGTGATGATACCCTAGTGCTTTACAGCCTGCAAGCTATCATATTAGCACTTTTTGTTACTGCTTTTTTCCTCCAAAGTCACAAGATGAGCTATTCTCAAACAATCACATCTTAACTGTGACTTCTATTCTAAAACACGTGTGAAACCTAGTAGCTTCTAAATATTCTGCCTTAAATATTTTTAACCAAGTGGGAGAAGACTTCAGCAACAGAAAAAGTGCTATATTAAAATTTTAGCATCATCGAATCATGAAATATATTAAAATGGTACTTGATTTAAAATAAAAAATGTTATGTATATGCTTATGCATGAAAATATAACCAAAGCAGATTTATGTAATGTTAAGGACTAAGGGACTAACACTAAGGTTTCTGAGCGTTCACAGAACCATTACCAACACAGTACAGGATCACCATGTACTTGCGCTCCCACCTCCTCCTGACCAGGGATTTGGGCAGCGATGTGGTTAAATACTGCTGCTAATGTCATGGGGGACCATATACTCCTGCTCTGGCGGCTGGAGGAGATTTTCTGTATTTGCCCTGACCAATAGAGTGGCCACTAGCCACACATGGTTACTGAGCACATGAAATTTTGATTAATCCGAATAGAGATGTGTATAAATGTAAATTATACACCAGATTTCAGACTTAGGGTAGAAAAGGAAGATACATATCTTATTAATAATTTTTAAAATTAATTATGTTTGACATAGTATTTTAGGTTAAATAAAATACAGGGTGAGGCAAAAGTAGGTTTACAGTTGTTGTATGGAAAATATCACAACAATTAATAAATGATAATGCAAGAATAAACTCTGTTTCACATGCAAAAGTAGGTTTACAGTTTCCGTACAACAGCTGCAAACCTACTTTTGCCCCACCTGGTATATTATTACAACTAATTTAAACTGTTTATTTTTACTTCTTTCAATGTGGCTACTAGAAAAATTCAAATTACATATGTAGCTCTCTTTATATTTCTGTTGAGCAGTGCTCTTCTAGGTCCTTGCTACTCAGAGGGCAGTCTTTAGGTGAACAGCATCAGCACCATCTGGAAGCTTGTTAGAAGCAAAGAAGCTCATAAATGCCCCCCTCCGAGCCTCCCAGACCTCCTGAATAAGATTTGCATTTTAACAAAATCTCATGTGATTTGTATGCACATTAAAACTTGAGTCCCTAAGCCCTAGCTGGTTTGGCTCAGTGGATAGAGCTTTGGACTGTGGACTGAGGGTCCTGGATTTAATTCCGGTCAAGGGCACATAGGAAATTATGATTTTGTGGGGGAAATATTTGCCTAGGTTGTGGGTTGGATCCCCCAGTGGGCGGCATGTAGGAGGCAGGCGATCAGTGATTCTCTCTCATCATTGATGTTTCTATCTTTCCCTCTCCCTTCCTCTCTGAAATCAATAAAAATATATTTAAAAAAACAAACAAAAAACTTGAATCCCTAAGACTAGGATTGCTTGATTTAGCAGATAAAAAATACAAGATGTCCAGTTAAATTTAATTTTTAGATAACAAATGTTTATTTAGTATAGCATACCCCAAATATTTCATGGGATATATTTATTATTAAAATTATTGTTATTCATTACCTGAAAATTACTTATTATTATTGTTTATCTGAAACTCATATTTAACTGGATGTTCTGTATTTTTATCTAGCAACTTTTCCTAAGACTTAATTCCTGATTTGTCTTGCTACCTGAAATTTCACAAAATGAGGAAAAGGATGGAAAGGTCAAAGGAGAGATGAAAGGGGGAAGTTGGGTGAAATAAAAGAACTGAGAAAAACAGGGAATAAGATGGGAAGTAGGAATAACATAGGGCATGGAAAGACCACATTGATAATTTTTATTAGTAACTTCCTTATTTCTGCATTCTCCCAGGTCCCCAAGTTATCATCCTTTAACTCCTCATTTTCTATATGGCTTCCAAGAGCCATGTTGGGAGAATGTGTGTGTGTGTGTGTGTGTGTGTGTGTGTGTGTGTGTGTGTAGTAGTAGTAGTAAGGATGGATTGCTTTCCTACAACCCATCATCTCTGAAATGTCACTTACAAATAGCACCTTTCAGCTATCAATATTTGGCCTTTAAAGACTTCAAGGTTCTTAAGTGCCTAAAATGCTGACACTTTCATTTTGGAGGATTTTCTTTATTGTGGCATTTAAAATTTATTTTTAATGTAAAACCTTAGAGATGTTGTTGTTGTTGTTTTTAATGATTTTTAGGTGGGGGCTGGAGGGATTGGAGGCTGACAAGGAATAACAATAGATATTCTTTATTTAACTAGTCATGGAAGGGAGAGGGAGAGAGAGATAGAAACATTAATGATGTGAGAGAATCATCGATTGGCTGCCTCCTGCATGCCCCCTACTGAGGATTGAGCCCAAAACCTGGGCATGTGTCCTGACTGGGAGTCAAACCATGACTGGTTCATGGGTCGATGCTCAATGCTTAACCACTGAGCCACACCAGCTGGGCTATCTCTGGTATTTATTTATTTATTTATTATTTATTAAAATTTTATTTGATTATAGTAGGAACACCTAACATAAGATCCACCCTCTTAACAAAGTTTTAAGTATACAATACAGTGCTATTAACTATAGGTACCATCTTGTACTGCAGATCTCTATAATTTATTTGTCTTGCTTAACTTTCTGTCTGTTTATTAACAACTTCCTATCAGCTTCTGCCCCACCCCATGGAAAACACCATTCCACTCTTTGATTCTATGAATTTGATTATTTTATTTTATTTTTATAGTTTTAAAAAATATATATTTTATTGATTTTTTACAGAGAGGAAGGGAGAGGGATAGAGAGTTAGAAACATCTATCAACTGCCTCCCGCACACCTCCTACTGGGGATGTGCCTGCAACCAAGGTACATGTCCTTGACCAGAATTGAACCTGGGACCCTTCCATCCTCAGGCCAATGCTGTATCCACTGAGCAAAACCGGTTAGGGCTGAATTTCACTATTTTAGATACCTCATATAAATGGAATTATGTACTGTTTGTGACTGGCTTATTTCACTTAGCATAGTGCCCTGAAGGTTCATCCATGCTGTCACAGAATTCCACCATTTAAAAAAATTTCCCCTTTTTTTAAAAGGCTGAATAATATCCATTGTATGTGTATGCCACATATTCTTTATCCCATCATCCATCAACAGACACTTCAGTTATTTCTAAATCTTTGCTATTGTGAATAGTGCTGCAGTAAACATGGGAGTGCTCATATCTCTTTGAGATTCTGATTTCAGTTCTTTTGGATAATTACTTATAAGTGCAATTACTGGATTCTATGGTAGTTCTATTTTTAATTTTTTGAAGAATCGCCGTATTATTTTCCATAGGAACTGCACCATTTTATATTCCCACCAAAGGTGTCCAAGAGTTCCAGTTTCTCCACATCTTTGCCAACACTTGTCTTTTGTTCTTTTGATAATAGCCATCCTAACAGGTATGAGGTAATATCCCTTTGTGGTTTTAATTTCATTTCCCCCTTTTGGGCACCTTTTCATATACATGTTGGCTATTTGTATGTCTTCTTTGGAGAAATGCCTATTCAAGTTTTAAGGCCCTTTTTAAAATTGAATTATTTATTTATTATTTTTGCTATTGATTTGTTCCTTATATATTTTAGAATTAATCCTTTACCAGGCATTTTCCCATATAATCCTTTTGAAAATATTTTCTCCCATTTGATAGGTTGTCTTTTCACTCTGTTGATTGTTTCCTTTGCTGTGCAGAAGCTTTTTAGTTTGATGTAGTTCCAGTTGTCTCTTTTTGTTTTTAGTGCCTGTACTTTGGTGTCATAGTCATGAAATTATTGCCAAGGCCAATGTCATGAAGCTTTGCCCCTATGCTTTCTTCTAGGTTTTAAGTATTTAATCCATTTTTATTTGATTTTTGTGTAAGGTATGAATAAGAATCCAATATCATTCTTTCGCATGTAAATATTAAGTTTTCCTAGCATCATTTTTGAAGAGACTGTCTTTTCTCCATTGTGTGTTCTTGGCACTCTTATTTCTAGGCTTTCTGTTTTGTTCCTTTGGTCTAAATACCTGTCTTTGTGCCAGTAGTGTACTGTTTTAATTGCTCTAGCTTTGTAATGTATTTTTGAAATCAGGACGTGTGATGCATTCAACTTAGTTCTTCTTTTTTCAAGATAGATATGGCTATTCAGGGCCTCATTTAGTCTTCACAATGATTCTTTGAGTTAACTACTTTTGTCCCCACCTGCAGATGGGAACACTAGGCTCAGGAGGAAAAGGAACTTTCCCAGTATCACATAACTAGTCAGGACTGGAGCTGGGAATGCCCTGGAGTGCTGTCCGACTCCAAAGCCAGTGTTCTTTACTATTATACTAGAGGCCCAGTGCACAAAAATTTGTGCACTCAGGGGGGTCCCTCAGCCCAGTCTGTGCCCTCTCACAGTCTGGGACCCCTCGGGGGATGTCCACTTGCTGGCTTAGACCCGCTCCCCGGGAGATCGGACCTAAGTGGGCAGTCAGACATCCCTCTGGCAGCCTGGGAGCCCTCAGGGGATGTCCACTTGCCAGCGGGGAGCAGACCTAAGCTGCAGTTGAACATCCTTAGCGCTGCTAAGGAGGCGGGAGAGTGTCCTGCCACCACTGCTGTGCTGGCAGCCGTCAGCCTGGCTTGTGGCTGAGCAGAGCTCCCCCTGTGGGAGCGCACTGACCACCAGGGGGCATCTCCTGCATTGAGTGTCTGCCCCCTGGTGGTCAGTGTGTGTCATAGTGACCAGTCATTCCCAGTCGTTCTGCTGTTAGGGTCAGTTTGCATATTACCCTTTCATTATATAGGATAGAGGCCTGTTGCATGGGTGGGGGCCAGCTGGTTTGCCCTGAAGGGTGTCCTGGATCAGGGTGGGGGTCCTGCTTGGGTGCCTGGCCAGCCTGGGTGAGGGGTTGAGGGCTGTTTGCAGGCTGGTCACACCCCTTTCAGGGTGTGGGTCTCCACTGGGGTGCCTGGCCAGCCTGGGTGAGGGGCTGATGGCGGTTTGCAAGCTGGTCAAACCCCCTTCAGGGGGGGGGAGTCCCGCTGGGATGCCTGGCCAGCCTGGGTGAGGGGCTGATGGCGGTTTGCAAGCTGGTCAAACCCCCTTCAGGGGGGGGGAGTCCCGCTGGGATGCCTGGCCAGCCTGGGTGAGGGGCTGATGGCGGTTTGCAAGCTGGTCAAACCCCCTTCAGGGGGGGGGAGTCCCGCTGGGATGCCTGGCCAGCCTGGGTGAGGAGCTGAGGGCCATTTTCAGGCTGGCCATGGATGCGGGCTGGAAGCAGGTATCTGGGATTTCTTTATCTTCTATAATTGAAACTTTGTAGCCTTGAGCGAGCTCAGGGCAAGCCAGGGCAAGCGGGAAGCTTGGCTTCCTCCATCGCCGGGGGCAGTGCAAGCCTCCTGCTCGCTCCAGTTCCGTGGCTGCAGACATCTTTGTGACGTACTGATGGAGTGAGGGTGTGATGGCTAATTTGCATATTACTCTTTTATTAGATAGGATTTCATGTTTCTTAGCAAATGGAGTCATGAAATGCAGGACGAAAGTGTGAACTAGGACACAATCAGGTAAATTTCAGGATTTTCACTTTTATTTACCTGAAAAAATGCTTGTAATAATGTATAGTTCTTGGATTTTTTGAAGAGAATTTAATAGCTTCCTGCAAAACAATATGAGATTCTTATTGAATTAGAGTATCAAAACAATGCCAATTTCTAAACAGGGCTTAATTGGCAGATTTCCCCTAAAAAATCTGCTCCCTAATAATCTGTTGTTGAGATGACTAATCAAACAACCTAAATAGACCCATTGGTTTCACCCTGTTTTTTTTTGAAATCCTGATTTCAAATGAACCAGTCCCAGGCTCCTCCTTTTACCCTCCCCCTATTTAATACATCCTAGGAACATTGCCTTTTTATTGGTTAAATATGTGGTCAGTCACATAGTATGAAAAGTACTGCCTCTTCTCTGATTGCATTTATGCATTAACAGATGTGCTTGGTTTGAAGAAACGGATTCATTTCTTGATGGGAAGAAAAATCTTGTTTAGTTTTTCATCTATTTTTGTATGTGTGGGATTTTCATTAACTTTGGAACAGATATTTGCCAGGAAGAATGTAAGGTGAGAAATTGCATGTTTTTTAAGTTCATGTCTGTGAACTTCAGTGTAAATGTGAACTTAGGTGGTTTATATATTTTTATATTGTTACACAGCTACATTTGTTATTCAAAATGGATATACTAGATTAGATAATTCAGAAGCTACTAAAATCATTGAACTAGAATTTATAAGTAAGAGATAAAGATATAATCTTTATTATAAAAGGGAAGTGTTATTTGTTCAAAATACTCAGGAGACATTTATAATATGTACCAAAGTATACATTTATGAAAAAATTACTTAAATCAGTGTTCAGATTTCTTTTATACTTACAAGTAAATGTTATTTTCCATTTCTCCTGCTAGTATTATGTGAGAAGAGAGTAAGGAAAATGTTTAAAACCTCAGAAATGTATAACCTGTCCCTCACAAAAAGGTGTTAAATAATTTTAACTGGTAGAAGATAGTAATTGTGTGGAGTACATAGTATTTAAAATGAACAAGCAAAATTTCTATTTGTTTTATTTGTTCTTTTTTTTGCTTCTTTATATACCATTTAAAGGGACATGTAGAGATTTTTCTATAAGGAATAATATTCAGAACCTGAATTACTCATTTCAACAAATAAATTTAGTATGAATACAAAGGATGGCAGCAAGCAGGATGATTGCCAAAACTGTGTTAAAGAATCCTTAAGTCACCAGCTGATAAAAACTTCAAGCACATACATTTTTTAAATTTGTTTTCCCTCATTGTTTCCAAATCAATTAGTACTTCCTTTAGGTTCACCTTCTAATAATAAGTGATCTATACTCCTTAGGTGGTTATAGTTAGCAATGTTTCCTCACCTGGTTTATACAGAAATGACTGACTTGTGTATTATTACACTGGTAAAATGTACACCAAGAACTATAAAAATCCCATTTTTTTTTTTGAAACAAGGTTAATGGGTTTAAATAATCTTATTGTCAGAAAGGACCCAGAAATCTCATAAGTCTGATCATTTGAGTGTAATAATTTGGCATATTATTTCATTACTAGAGGCCTGGTGCATGAATTCATGCATGGGTGGGGTCTGTCAGCCTGGCTGGCTTTCGGGGCCTATAGGGGCAGCCGGCTGGGGGCGGGACCGCAGGAGGTTGGCCAGCCACAGGAGGTTGGCTGTGGGAGTGCACTGACCACCAGGGGGAAGCTCCTGTGTTGAGCGTCTGCCCCCTGGTGGTCAGTGCACGTCATAGCGACTGGTTGACCAGTCGTTTGGTCGGTCAGTCGCTTAGGCTTTTATATATATAGATGAAGAAAACAATGGTTGTTGTTTTGTGAATGTTCTTTCAAATTATGGATCTGAAATTAAAAATGTTTTTCAACTCTATGGGTTAATTTAAGGTTCTTAAGTCTCCAGGAAGGGTATATTATAAGCGTGTATTATGTATAAAATATCATAATAACACATGAGTATATTATATGTTTCCTAAGTGTAGAGAGAGTAGGAGTCATCGTTCTTCCTTTACATGTTCTTTCCTCAATTTGGGTTTATGCATGAAAGAAAGGAAATCTTTTCCCTCTCACACAGCATCCTGTGTGATCTCTCATTTCCACTTCCCTTTCAGAGTTTGTTTGAACATTAATTTGTTAGTTCATTTTCATGGATGTAACACATGTGTTTGTAATACTTAGTACTTTTAAATAGTTGGGCACTTTGCCTAGGTGTTGGTTCTACAGTGGTGACCAAAAGCTCCTACCTTTATGGAGTTTAAATCTAGTGTGTGTGGGGGGGTGCTTATTAATATTATTACAAATAAACTGTGAAACATGCCGTGAAAGTAAAGTATGGGGGGTTATGAGAACATATAATAGGGGGATGTGAACTAGTTAGGGACAGTGTTCCTGAAAAAGTGATATTTAAGCTGTGATCTGGATGATATGGAGGAAATAACTAGGAGTTAGAGGGAAGTGGAGGATGGAGATTATTTCAGGTGGAGAGAACAGCAGGTGCTAAGACTCTTACAAGGGAAGAAGGTACATGAAGCATCTGGGGAACTGAACTAAAGAATACCAGTGTAGCTGGAGCAAAAGGAGGGAAGTAGTGAAATGAGGTGAGCACAGCTGGCAGGTTGAGGTCTTTCAGGGCTTTGTAGGCCATGGTGGGAATGTGGTCTTTATCCTCAGTAGAGCCATAAAAGGGCTGCTCACTTTCACCCTCATGAAGGCATACTTGGGAGACTTGTACTGGAATACCTGGTAAATAAAAAATATGGCCCCAGCCACTAGAAACCTAGAGCTCTAGACACTTTTCTGATATTACAGAGATCCCTTTTATTGGAGAAAGGTCTGAATACTTTAACAACAGTGTAGGTTTAATTATTTTTAAACCAGTAAACAGTTTATTCACACAGATGATTTTTTTTTAGTTCCTACTTTAGAGATTCTGTAGTGATGCAAAAATGCATATACTAGTATATTTTGTCTTTGGTTGAAATTATGGCTTCCCATAAAAACCTCATTAATTCAGACTTATGGTTGTGGGTAAGGCCTTGCTAAATTTATTTTAAAAAGAAGTATAGCAGCATTATTGTATGTTAATGACCATAGATACATTGAAATTAAAATAAACCTGTGATATCTCCTAAAAGCTTTCTATTAGTAAATATATGGAAATTTTCAATTAGTGGAACAAATTCTCAAGCCAAGCATGTTAACCAAATGGTAGCTGATTCATTTATTAATTCATTCATATACTTTTATTCAATAAACATTTATTAAAATCTTCTGCTAAATATTTCCAAATAACTTGATACATTTTTATCTTATTTAGGTAAAATATATCTCATAATTTTGCATTTTATTTGTTAAAACATTTTAAAATTGAATAATTAAACCTGTATTATGAAATATGATTATTGAATAAAGTTCAGTTAAAGAAATTTTAAAAATCTATTTGTGTATGATGATATTAGAAAAGTTGGAGCTCCTCAATAAGTATTTTCTGGGCATTAGTGTTTCTTTCAAATGTTCAGTTACTTTTTAACTTGCACTGCAAAGTTTCGAGTTTAGGTAGATAGAGATCTTTGGCTAGAGCATATCTCTATTGTAGTTAAATGATTATGAGACAGGAGTTTTAGGTGTAAGATAGGACAGGTTTAGGAAATTTTAGAAATTTTGGAAATTAAGGGGACCATGGAAGGAGCACAGGGCTACAGAGCAGCAGAAGGTATATTTCCATAGAATTGGGGAGCTGGAAAGCTGCAACAGGTACATTTCCATAGAATGAGGGAGCTGGAAACAGCAAAAGGTCTATATTTACAAAATAAAGAGAAGGAAGCCCTTCATTCAGAAGGAGAAGAAGAAAGCCCAAAGGGAATAGGAAAACAATAGGGAAGGGAGGGGGGAGAACCTCACATGTCCCTTGTGAGGTTCAACAACCTTTGAGAGGAGTTACTATAGTAACCAGTCTGGGAGAATAGTGACCAATCAGAGGGGATATCAAGGCAGGAAGATCTGCAGCCTTTATAAGTCATAGGAAAAGGGAACTCAGTGGGACACTTTACCCCTCCCCACAAGAGAGTCCATTCTGTGGGACTCTTTTCCTCTCCCCATGTGGGAGTCTGTACTTATTCTTCAATAAACCTCCACCTTTGCTATAGCACTTTCTGTCCCTGGATTCATTCTTTGATCCCGGCAGACAAAGAATCCGGGTTCCAGTCCAAAAATTCCGTATCAATTACTTTGATGGAGCCTCACTTTTGCTGTTCAGGAAATTAAATTTCTTAGTGCTCCTAGATGTGATTGGGCTCAGAGGACTGATTCATGCTAGTCCAACTCATGAGAGACTTTATATAAATTAGAATGCTATTGTATAAAAGTTTAAAGAAAGGCATCTTTTTAAAAAGAATAAATTAGAAAAATTTGATCAAAGTAATGCATGTACATGGTTTTTAAAAAAATCAGATGAGGGGTTGGAGGGGTGCATGGGGAGTGATTAACCAGGAACTTACATGTATATATGTATAGCCCACAGACACAGACAATAGCGTGGTGAAGGCCTAGGAGGGAGGGGTAGGGTGGAGGAGGTCAATGGGAAAAAAACCAAGGGGACATCTGTAATACTTTCGATAATAAAAGTGAATTTTTAAAAAATCAGATGATGTCAAGACACATAAATCATAGAAAAAAATTTATCTCCTATTTAGTCAGCTTTTCTCTAGTAACAAACAACTTTAACATTCCAGAATCTATGATCTCAAACATTTATTTCTTGCACATGCAGATGTTACATGTTGACAGATATAGGTGAGCTGCATGGCCCTGCTTTAGCTCTGAGTCCCTTTCCAAGACCCAGATTGAAAGAGCAGCCCTATTTGGGCATGCCATTATCATGGCAGAGGGAAAAGGGCAAGAGGTGGCAGACATATGTGACTCCTTTAACGTGACTGCAGAACTGGCACACTATTGCTTCTGCTCACATCCCACTGGCCCAACCAAGACATGTAGCCTAGTCAGATGATGGGGCAAGGAAATATTCTTCACCTACAGGCGGTGCTGAATGGTACATGGCCAAGGGTACATCTCTGGGATTGTTTCCAGGAAGTTGGGAACAATCATACAATTCCACACTGCCACAATAGTTACACAATATGCATAGATGATTTCTCAATTTATACATTTTAGACCAGTGGTTCTCAACCTTGTCTGCACGTTAGAATCACCTGGGAATCTTTTTAAAATCCTGATTTCTGAGTCTCATCCTCTGGAAATTCTGTTTCTTTGTTACTAATGTTGTGGCCTCACCTGTGGGAGTGCACTGACCCCAGGGGGCATCTCCTGCATTGATCGTCTGTCCCCTGGTGGTCAGTGTGTATCATAGTGACCAGTCATTCCCAGTTGTTCTGCTGTTAGGGTCAATTTGCATATTACCCTTTTATTATATAGGATAGAGGCCTGGTGCACAGTGAGGGCCGTTTTCAGGTTGCCCACAGCTCCTTCAGGGTAGGGGGGTTCCGCCCTGGTGCCTGGCCAGCCTGGGTGAGGGGCTGAGGGCCGTTTTCAGGTTGCCCACAGCTCCTTCAGGGTAGGGGGGTTCCGCCCTGGTGCCTGGCCAGCCTGGGTGAGGGGCTGATGGCCGTTTTCAGGCTGGCCACGTCCCCCAGTGACCCACGTTTCCAGCCTCTCCTTTTTTTTTCCGGTGGGCTGGAAGCAGGTATCTGGGATTTATTTATCTTCTATACTTGAAACTTTGTAGCCTTGAGCAGAGCTCAGGGCCAGCCAGGGCAGGCAGGAAGTTTGGCTTCCTCCATCGCCGGGGGCAACCCAAGCCTCCTGCTCGCTCCAGCTCAGTGGCCTCTGCCATCTTAGTTGGGTTAATTTGCATACTTGCTCCTGATTGGATGGTGGGCATGGCTTGTGGGTGTAGCAGCGTGGTAGAGTGATGGTTAATTTGCATGTTTCTCTTTTATTAGTGTAGATTATTCACTAACCAGCCAGTTACTATACTATATTTTTTTCTTTGTACAACAGTTATAGTATAGTAACTGGCTTGTCAGTGAACAATATAGAATGGCTAAAATTAAACAGACTGACTACCAAATGTTGCAAGAATGTGGAGCCACAGAAAAGCTCATCCACTGAAATTGATTGGGAGGTTTTTTATTGTTGTTTTTGTTTGTTTTCTTTTTAGTTAAACTTCTATTACATGATAGCCATCTACTTCTGGATATTTATTCAAGAGAAACAAAAACATATTCCACATAAACCCCTTCACACAGCAGTTCTTACATCTTTATTTGTAGTAGCCCCAAACTAGAATCATCATAAATGTTTACCATTTGTATAAAAAATGTGGTATATCCATACAATTAAATATTTATTAGTAATAAAATGGAATGGAATATTGATGCATGTAACAGCATTAATGAATTTCAGTCATTATGTTAAGACTGAAAGAAGCTAAGCTCTAAAATCTACACAAATAAAAGAGAAACATGGTAATTAGCGTACAACCGCTACCCTTCCCATTGGCTAATCAGCATATCCTTATGCAAATTAACTGTCAGCCAAGATGGCGGCCAGCAGCCAGGCAGCTGGAAGCGAACATGAGGCTTGCTTGCTCCAGTGACTGCAGACTCCAACGTTCCCCACCTGACTTGCCGCTGCTCTGTGCATGACAGGGGGCGGCGCCCCAACTCCCCAATCAGCCCTGCTCTGAGCCCGACCAGGGGCTGCACCTAGGGATTGGGCCTGCCCTCTGCCACCCAGGAGCAGGCCTAAGCCAGCAGGTCGTTATCTCCTGAGGGGTCCCAGACTGTGAGAGGGCACAGGCCGGGCTGAGGGACCCCCCCCCCCCCCAGTGCACAAATTTTTGTGCACCGGGCCTCTAGTATGTTATATGATTCTGTTTATAATACTAGAAAATGCAAACTAATCTAAAGTGACAGAAAGCAAGTCTATAGTTGCCTGTGGCTGAAGGTGAAAGGAACATCTCTCCATCGCTAAAGTGCATGGGGAAACTTGGGATGTCTCTTTATTGTGGCAGGTGTAATGGGTATATGCTTATGCCCAAATGCATCGAATTGTACACATTGAATGGATGCATTTTTTTATACTTAAACTATGCCTCAGTAAAATTTGTAAAGTGAAACAATAATTTCATGCCTGCATGAACTTATTAGTAGTGACATCATGGTTACCAATTTGTCATCTTCATAAATTCTTATCCTATGTAATAAAGAGGTATTATGCAAATTGACTGTCACGCCCTCACAAAAATGACTGTCTATAACCAGGCTGGCAGGGGGGTTAGTGAGGGACGACCAAACGACTGAACAAGCAGGCTGCGTGGGGTGGCCAGGCCGGCAGGGGTGTTAGTGAGGGACAACCAAACAACTGAACAGCAGGCTGCGTGGGGTGACCAGGCCAGCAGGGGGGGGCTGTGAGGGGCAACCAGGCTGGCAGGGGGGGCAATTTGGAGTGACCAGGCCTGCATGGGGGCCAGTAAGGGGTGACCAGGCTGGTGGGGGGGCAGTTAGGAGTGACCAGGTTGGCAGGGAGGGGGCAGTTAGGGGTGACCAGGCAGGCAGGCAGGTGAGCGATTAGGAGCCAGCAGTCCAGGGTTGCGAGAGGGATGT
>NW_005353967.1:21797408-21819714 GCF_000412655.1 Myotis brandtii
AGGGCCCAGGCCGGGCTGAGGGACCGCCCCCCCCCCCAGTGCACAAATTTTTGTGCACCGGGCCTCTAGTATGTTATATGATTCTGTTTATAATACTAGAAAATGCAAACTAATCTAAAGTGACAGAAAGCAAGTCTATAGTTGCCTGTGGCTGAAGGTGAAAGGAACATCTCTCCATCGCTAAAGTGCATGGGGAAACTTGGGATGTCTCTTTATTGTGGCAGGTGTAATGGGTATATGCTTATGCCCAAATGCATCGAATTGTACACATTGAATGGATGCATTTTTTTATACTTAAACTATGCCTCAGTAAAATTTGTAAAGTGAAACAATAATTTCATGCCTGCATGAACTTATTAGTAGTGACATCATGGTTACCAATTTGTCATCTTCATAAATTCTTATCCTATGTAATAAAGAGGTATTATGCAAATTGACTGTCACGCCCTCACAAAAATGACTGTCTATAACCAGGCTGGCAGGGGGGTTAGTGAGGGACGACCAAACGACTGAACAAGCAGGCTGCGTGGGGTGGCCAGGCCGGCAGGGGTGTTAGTGAGGGACAACCAAACAACTGAACAGCAGGCTGCGTGGGGTGACCAGGCCAGCAGGGGGGGGCTGTGAGGGGCAACCAGGCTGGCAGGGGGGGCAATTTGGAGTGACCAGGCCTGCATGGGGGCCAGTAAGGGGTGACCAGGCTGGTGGGGGGGCAGTTAGGTGTGACTGTCCGACTGCCGGTTTAGGCCCAATCCTCGAGATTGGGCCTAAACCGGCAGTCAGACATCCCCTGAGGGGTCCCAGATTTGAGAGGGTGCGGGCTGGGCTAAGGGGACACCTCCCCCCTCCGTGCACGAATTTTGTGCACCGGGCCTCTAGTTAGATAATAAAGATTGAGTTGCAAAGTGAATGGTGCATTTAATTTGTAATTGGTTCCATATAATTCTAAAGCACTTTTCTATGATATAGATTTAATAACTCTTTAGCTAAAATTATGTTTTGCATATAGATCATGATATGTAATATATGTATTTCTCTAATTGTAAACATATTATGAGTTTATATGATAGTTCATACATGTAGCATAAAATTTCACTGTAAAATATTTTATTATGTTTTATTTCTTTGAAGAACATATATTATTTTTTAAACCATAAATTTATTGTTAAAAAGTGGATGTTTTTGGCAGGCTAAAATTCTGCTTTTTACTCTGAAAATTTATAAGCTGAAATATCCTCCTTAAAACTTCACATAATATCTGAAATGTAAATATTTGTTCAGCATCTTTTAATTTCATATTTTTCTTGTTTCAGCTCTCGAACATCTTCAAATAAAGAAGTGGTTATAAAGAGTGGTAAGACCTACAGTTGCCCTTATGATTCCTTGGGGGATTGAGGAAGGGCTTTGAATGTGATGGCCTTCCCTGAACACTGGTGCTTGCACCAGGAGTCTCTCCTATGAAAATCTCTTAAACTTGTGTATTCTAAATTATGAGTCAAAAGAGGCTCAAGCCTGGTATATTTCACAGTGATTAGCATGTTATTATCACTGTGATACCCGACTGGAGCCGAAGGTCTTCCCGGGATCATGTCTTTCAAAGTTGAATAATAAAATCATGAACAAAAACGACTAATGAAACCAACGTTTATTAGGAGAAGCCAGTCCTGGAAAAGGTGTAGCTGGGGTTCCAAGAACAGCCCAGTGTCCGGAACTTCCTTTCCATGTTACAATTGGGAGTAATTTAGTATCCAAGCGAATTAAAGTCTAATAGTCCATGTGTGGAAGCCCACATGGCCATAAACCAAGTGGACGCAGGGATGTGCTCTCCCACCACAGGAACGAACATCAGGAACCCATTGCATGCCAGGGAGAAGAGAGAGAACAAGAGGAAATGCGCAACTTTTAATTTAGGGGGTGGGTAGTCTTGCTAGCTCTTAATTGGTCTTTTCAAAGAATTCTGCCTTAGCAATATCCTTTGGATTGGTTTATGTGCTGTCAGAGCACGTAGCAGGAGCCCTGCATGAGCTCTGGTGCTCTGAGTTGTTCTGAGTGGCTATGAGTTTATGTATTTTTTTAAAAAAATTTTATTTGCCCTAACCGGTTTGGCTCAGTGGATGGGGCGTCGGCCTGCGGACTGAAGGGTCCCAGGTTCGATTCCGGTCAGGGGCATGTGCCTTGGTTGCGGGCACATCCCGGGTGGGGGGGGTGCAGGAGGCAGCTGATCGATATTTCTCTCTCATTGATGTTCCTGTCTCTATCTCTCTCCCTTCCTCTCTGTAAAAAATCAATAAAATATATTTAAAAAAAAATTTTATTTGACTATGTCAGGGCTGGTTCCTGCTTGAACCCTGCCCACTGTACTAACTGTTGGGAACTTAGTCCCTAAGTTCCTCCTTTATCCTCTGCTTACTAGTAACAGGTGTTGGGCCTGAGCCCCTCTGCCTAGGGCTGGACCTCCTGGGATGCTGGGTCTTACCCGAAGAAGCCATGAGAGGTTGTGGGTTTATAAGAATGAGTCTTTATTGCTGAAGCCAGTGGCCATATAACCATCATACAAGAACAGTTCTCACAGCAAAGTCCATACAGGCAGGCAGCCAGACACCAGCTGGTAAATGCATATCTTTCCCTTAAAGCAGCATTAGTCTCTGTACCCATAGCTGAGCAGCCACACGCTGCCTCCTAGACTTACTGTCTCACATCATAGTGGTACCTGACCTCTCTGACTCAGCAGCTTCTCCTGTCTCTCCTGCCCAGCTGCTCTCTCTAGCAGACTTCTTCTCACTCCATCCTCAGCCGACTCTAGCCTACTCCAGCCAACTAGCTTGTCAGTAACCTACTTTTATTTATTTTTCTAAAATATATCTTTATTGATTTCAGAGAGGAAGGGAGAGGGAGAGATAGACAGAAACATCAATGATGAGAGAGAATCATTGACCGGCTGCCTCCTGCATGCACCCTACTGGGGATCGAGCCCACAACCTGGGCAAGTGCTCTCGACTGGAGTCCAACCTGGGACCCTTCGGTCTGCAGGCTGACGCTCTATCCACTGAGCCAAACCAAAGAAGGCTTCGTGCCAACAGTGACATCAATCATATTGACTACAGAAGGACACAGTGTACCATGTGTCCTTTACCCACTCATGGTATCTTGGCCTGATCAGAATTCCCAGGCTCAGAGTCCTTGGACATTCCAATTAGACTTATGCTCAGAGTGGCCCTTGGTATTCTAATATATTAATAACAAGGCCTTAATGCTCCGACCGGCCTTGACTATCCGGGGACCTGGCATGGTTCCCACATAGGCCTTTCTGCCTTGTTATTGATTATCTATATGCTGCTGTCTTAACAACATCCATACATTTTAAAGTTCGTGTCATCGGGAGTACCCTTCCTTCCCCGCCCTGTTGGGGTGCTTTAGTCTATTTCCTTTTCCGTGGTCCCACCCCTGTCTACCTAGCTTCCTTCTGTCCCCTCAACTGATTTACATGAATCAATTGATGACATTCAGCCTTTGTACTCCTCTCATTTATTTGACAGATCAACAAAATAATGGAGATATGAAACCAATCCAGAATTTCACAACAATACCAGTCACACAGGTATGGATATGTTAGGGAACTAAATTATGTCTTTAAAAATTTTAAGCATTTCAATCAGGTCAGAGCCACTGTGAAAATATAAGTAATTCTATTAATAAATAATATTCTGCTTGAGCTTTGGGTGGGGAAATGTATTATGGTAATCTTATTGTTGAGAAAAACTAAAGTTTCACTTCTCTTACATATTTCATTACAATAGTTTTACTTTTTTTTTTTTTTTAGTTAGTTTTACTTTTGTTGCTTTCTAGATGGAATCACTATAGGACCATTTTATCTTTGGTTACAGGCAAGCTTGCATTGCTGCTGACTGTTAAATTTCTCTTTGTACTTACAATGGAGGAATTGGTATGGAGTAGTTATCTAGATAAGTGGATCTTCTTTCAGATATATCCCTGTCTTTGTGACCTCCAGAGTCAGGTATGGAAGTGCTTTGTCTTAGGCTTCCTGGAAATCAGCAAAGGTTTCATAAGAATTAAAACATACTAGTTTGCTAGTTTATGTATATTAAGTAATCTGGAGCTGGCACTGTTCAAGACAGTAGCCATTAGCCACATGTGGCATTTTAATTTAAATTCCAAAGTAATAATGCTAAGTAAAATTAGAGGTTAAGCTCTTTAGTTGCACTGGCTACATTTCCAGTGCATTATGCCACACCAGCCTTTAGACAGTATAGATATAGAACACATCCAGTATTGGAGATTGTTCTGTTGGACATAATGGTCTGGAGAATTATGCTTGATTTCTAAAAACCTCTTGTTTTCTTTAACATTAATTTCTTTATTTAAAGTCCTACATTATTTGGGTTCTTCTGATATTATTTTCTGATGAGATTACTGCAATTATCATGACATGATGAAGTTTTTAAATTAATAGACTTAAGTTTACAGAAAAAAGTGAACAAAAAGTATAGAAGGTTCTTATATACCCTCTCAATTCCTCCCTCCTCCAATTTTTCCTATATTTAACATCTTTCATTAGTGTGGTACATTTGTTAAAATTGATGAGCCAATATTGATAAATTATTATTCATTAAAGTCTATAGTTTACACTAGGATTTATTCTTTATGTTGTACATTCTGTGAATTTGAACAAATATATAATGTTATCTATTCACCATTACAGTATTATACAGAATAGTAGTTTCATGGCCCTAAAAATCTGCATCCCTGCTTTCTGCCCCAGCAAGTGACGTTTTAAAGTCTATATTGATAATGGTATTGGAAAAATTGGGTTTTTGTTTGTTTGTTTTTTAATTTGGTCTTTTCCATTTTTGGTGCTTTGTGGAAATGGGTTCATGTACCTTTCAAGTATACTTATCTTGTAAGGCTTGCTATGATCTGGTCCACTTATCTCCTTTGCCCCACAATAATATGGATTCTGGATAGAGAGATCAGTTTCAATAGTTTGTGAATTAGCCCTTTTGCTTCCAGAAAGCATTTTGTCTCTTATTTTGTTTATTTGGTTAATTAGGCCCTGAACTACAATCTGAGCAGACAAGGGCATTTAGTAAAAGAACCTTGGAATGCATTCAGCCATGACAGCCCAGTTAATATCTCCATGGATGGAATCCCTTGCATTCTCTTTTGGGCCAAAAGAATAACAATTAAGTTTAAGAACCAGATCTGGCTGGACCTTACAGAGGAAGCTTTTGGCCAGAAGGCAACAGTGGATGCTACCAACTCAAATTGCAGTGAAGAAAGTGCCAAGTAAGTTGACCATTTCATCAGATGATGCCTTTTGGGTGATTGTAGTCTATTAACTGGACCGTCCAGTTTTCTGTCATTTCAGAACAAAGAAGTAGGTTCCTTTGTATATGACCTGACACACATCCATCAGGAAATTTTTAATAATCTACAATGAAGACCAAGTCAGAAATTAATTTTTAAAAATGTGTTAGTTTTTTGTCTCAGCACTTTTCTTCTGAATCCTTTAGCTGATTATTACTGTATCTTGTGGGAAATCAGGGCTCCAAAAATGAAAGTTGTCAAATGCATTCTGAAAAAGAGAAAAGGATTCCAGGCATGATATCAGTTCCAAACGTGAGATGTCAAACTGCATTGGTCTCATCAGGGAGGAAATTTGATATCACAGGGCAGAATCATTCCAGTGGGTGAATGGAGAAGACTGATCCTGTATATACCCAGGAGAGGAATTGCTGGATCCTGCTCAGTTCTGAAGTTGCGGAACATGGTCTGTTTAAAAATATGCTAGGGTACCTTTAAATGGCCAAATGTCAGATAATTCTTTTTTTTAAAATGAAATTTATTGGGGTGACATTGGTCAACATGAACATATAGGTTTCAGGTGTGGGTTACTATGTTATAAGATCTTTATATTGCACATGTGCTCACCACCCAAAGTCAAATCTTCTCCCTCCTTCTCTCCCCACCCTCTTCCCTCTGGCAACCATCACATGCTGTTTGTGTTCATGAGTTTCAGTTTTATATCCCACATATGAGTAAAATCATATCGTTCTTACCTTTTTCTGACTTATTTCACTTAGCATAATGTTCTCAAGGTCCATCCATGTTATTGCAAATGGCGCTATTTCATTCTTTCTTATGGCTGAATAGTATTCCATTATGTATATGTACCACATCTTCTTTACCCAACCCTCTATCTCGGGATACTGGTTGTTTCCATTTCTTGGCCACCATGAATAATGATGCAGTGAACATAGGGGTGCATATATCTTTGCAAATACATGATTTTGAGGTTTTTGGGTATATACCCAGGAGAGGAATTGCTGGATCAAAAAATTGAGAACAGATAATCCTTTAGGACATTTCAAAATGATTAGAATAATTACATTTGATTTGACATAAGCAGATTAAACAAATACGCCTTTAGAGGAGGAAATCAATTGCCAATGCCTTTCTCTGCTTTTCAGTTGTCGAAGCAAAATTTTTTGCTTGTATTTGTTTTGGTCCAGGGGGAGGAAGTCTGGCATGTCCCACTTATTTCCTGAAAATCTTCTTGCTTTCAATATTTACTGGTATAATGGAGGATTTTGGAAGATTCTGTTCTGGTCTGGTTTAGATGGGCTGAATGCATTATATAAACCATAACATACTGTGTGTGTGTGTGTGTGGTCTTTTTATATTTATATACTTTGGCTGAAAACACTTTTTTCTTGAACTTCAAAAATTCTTGATGTTGGGTAAAATGGCTTATATTAATATAAACTTACAAGTTTTATTACAAGTCTTAGTAAGTACCTTGTTACTCAGAATAAAGCTCTTATTAGGGAACTATGGAATTGTAAGCATCCAGGGTCCTCCCAGATTTGTTGATTCTGTTATAGCTGACTATCAGAGACTCCAGCACTGCTGAGAGTTTAGGAATCTTTCCTCAGGCACTAGTCAGTTCCCTACAGGGCTCGTTATTGGCAGTCAGCTGCTCAGAGAGAGGCTGATTGCCTGGGAATGTCTTGCCTATCCATGTCTGACTGACCCTCCTTGATTCCATTTATTCTGATCTGAGGCTATTTGTGGGGAAGAACAGAGCACCATCGGATTTTGCTGGGCTTTAGAAACCACAATGATCACTGGGATCCCACAGAAAGAATGAAAACTTGGCTTCTAATCCGAGTTCTGCCAGTGAGCTCTGTGACTTTACAAAACTGGAGCCACAATAGAATCATAATCTGTGAGATGGAGGTGATGGCATCTATTAACTAACAGCCAGGAGCACTTATAACCATGGTCCAGGTGTCGTGCATGGACTTCACAAGCTTGATGTTTGATATTCCTCACAGTACTATTGCCAATAAGTCCCCGAGTCACAGGTACTATTATTGTCCATGTTCCAGATGAGAAAGTCAAGGCATCTAGAGCTTAGAAAACTTGCTAAGATTATACAGCTTATATGGTAATAGGGCTGGGGTCTAAAACATCTTTAATGATGACATTCAACCTCCTCGTTCTTGGCCCTACTTCTTAAGGTAGTGAAAATCAAATAAGGAAATATATGGATAAGAACTTTGAAAACTTGTCAAGTGTTACTCAAAGTATCTTACTTAATGAAAGCCTAATATGCTGAGTGTCTGGTCATCTGGTCGTCCATTCAACCAATCAAAGCGTAATATGCTAGTGATATGCTAAGGCTGCTCAACCACTCACTATGACGTGCACTGACCACCAGGGGGTAGACCCTCCGGCCGGTAGGTTAGTTTGCTGCTGGGGTCCAGCTGGGACTGAGTGAGATGGGCCAGACATGCCCTGGAGCCCTCCCTGGCTGGCCAACCTCCCGCATCCCTCCCTGGCCCTGATCATGCACTGGTGGGGTCCCCCAGCCTGGCCTGCACTCTCTTGCAATTCAGGACCCCTCAGGGGATGTCAGAGAGCCAGTTTCAGCCCGATCCCGCAGGCCAGGCCTCTAGTATGTTAGAAGACCTTCCTAACATACTAGTGATAACTAGTGTAAAATAGTGTCTAGTTACCTGGCGGAGAGGCCCAAAGAAGTTTTGGGTTTCACAATGCAAACATTAATGATTGGGTGGAACCTGACTTTTTTCTTCTTGGTCATCGCTCTAGAATTATACTCAGGGCAAGAACTGAGTGTGCAGCATCTGCTTCCTCCACGGGGATAAGGGAGGCTTCCCAGGATGTAGGTGGTCAAGGACCAGCTGCTGAGACTGAGTGTCTGTCCCTGACTCCTGACTGAGCATGCAGTGCTGGCTAAAAACTCATGTCCTCAAGAACCAGAAAGGGAGTTGCTGAAAGAAAAAACTTAAGCAAGTTCATGTAAGGTCAAAAGCACAGATTTTAAAAAGATGAACATGTTTTAGTGCTTGAAAACACAATGTTCAGGGAAAGGCAAATTGTTGGCAGACAGATTTCCAATGGAAGTCTTGTTAAATAGTCAAAGCCCTACAAATAGAGCATAATCCTAGTATCTGTCTATATTTTGAATTAGGCAGTTATAGTCTGAAGAATTCAGAATCCATTTTAAACATGGGAGGTAGGGAGCTTGGAAGAGTAAAATAAGCTCCTTTTTGAGTGACTTGCTGGGTTGCATTTCTCCTGTGTGTATCGTTTACCACGCATTGCCTGGCACTTAACGGTTGCTCACCGAATGGTCATTGAATTTGCTTTGTTAAAATCAGGTCTCATGTTCTTTTTAAAAAATTGATTTTCTGAGAGGAGAAGGGAGAAGGAGAGATAGAAACATAAATGATGAGAATCATCAATCGGCTGCCTCCTGCACGCCCCCTACTGGGGATTGTGCGAGTGCCCTGACCAAGAATCCAACCATGACCTCGTGTTTCATGGGTGGATGCTCAACCACTGAGCTACATCAGCAGGCCTCATGTTCTTTACTCTGCTCGGAGCATGTTAACAGCTTTCACTAAAACCAGGACTGCTGGAGAAAACTCAAGTGTCAGAAGCGTGGGGGCTGTTGAGCTTCTCTCTCAGGAGAGGAGGACAGAGATTAGGGCATCTCAGCATGGCTTTGCTTTAGCAGCGGTTCTCAACCTGTGGGTCTCGACCCCTTTGGGGGTTGAACCACCCTTTCACAGGGGTCGCCTAAGGCCATCGGAAAACACATATATAATTACATATTGTTTTTGTGATTAATCACTATGTTTTAATTATGTTCAATTTGTAACAATGAAAATACATCCTGCATATCAGATATTTACATTACGATTCATAACAGCAAAATTACAGTTATGAAGTAGCAACGAAAATAATTTTATGGTTGGGGGTCACCACAACATGAGGAACTGTATTAAAGGGTCGCAGCATTAGGAAGGTTGAGAACCACTGCTTTAAAGTTTCCTTGTGCTTCTTTGTAACCATCATCCTGCCCTCCCACCTCTCTAGGTAACCACTGATCTGCTTTCTGTCATTACAGACTAGTTTGTGCTTTCTAGAATTTTATGTAAATACAATCATATAGTGTACGTTCTTTACCTTTAGCTAATGATTTTGATATTCTTTGATGTGGTGCATGTCTCAAGGGTATGTTCCTTTTTATTGCTGAGTAGTATGTACGTCATATGCATATAACACAACTTTTTCATCCATCCACCTCATGATGGAAATTTGTTTTTTTCTCCTCAGAGTGGAATAGCTGGAACACATAGTAGGTATATGTTTAGTTTTTCTTTTTTTAGTGTAAATCAAATTTTATTTATTTTTTCCATGCAATAAATATTAATATTTCAAGAAAAACTATTTTAAGTATAATGTTACATGCTGTTTAGTTTTTAAAGTAACTGCCAAACTTTTTTAAAGTGGTTGTACCAGTTTCCTTTCCACCACCATTGTGTGAGAGTTCCAGTTACTTCACATCCTCACCAACACTTGGTATGGTCAGTGTGGAACTGTAGAGAAAATATTTTTGTTTCTGCATGGCTAGTAATTTCTGAACACCTTTTACTGGGACTTGGGTGAAAAGATAAGCCTCAGGCTAGTAAGAGATTTTCCTCCTTAGAGGAATGTGTTTACAGGTCAAGTAATAATAAGCTCAGGGCTGTGGAGACATTCCAGGGCTTGGAAACCCAGAGAGGCTTCTGATCTTCCCCTTGGAGACATACATTTACATACCATGGTTTTGGACCTGCAGCCATTTGTCCCTTTTTATAATTGATTTTTTTTTTTTTTGAGAGAAAGGAAGGGGGAGAGAGAGAGAGAGAAACATTGCTGTGAGAGTGAAACATCGATTGGCTGCCTCTGCACACTCCCTACCAGGGATCAAGCCCACAACCCAGGCATGCACCCTGACCAGGAATTGAATGGCAACTTTTTTGTGCATGGACGATGGACACACAACCCACTGAGCCACACTGGTCAGGGCAGCATTTGTCTTTTTCCCCCTCTAAAGTCTATTTTATTGATTTTACAGAGAGGAAGGGGAGAGGAATAGAGAGTTAGAAACATCGATGAAAGAAACATCGATCAGCTGCCTCCTGCACGCCCCCTGCTGGGGATCCAGCCTGCAACCAAGGTACATGCCTTTGACCAGAATCGAACCTGAGAGCCTTCAGCCTGAAGGCCGATGTTCTATCTATCCACTGAGCCAAACCGGTCAGGGCCCATTTGTCTTTTTTATGGTGAACTATTTGCTCCCATCCAAAGACTAATGAAACTCACCTGCTTACATTCTGTGGTAGATACCTAGGATTCTTCCCTTCTCTCTTCCCAAAGAAAATTTTTGGCACCAAGGAAGCAGATGTGTCTCTCCTCTCTCAGGAGGTGCTGCGGGACTGCTGCCACTCTCCTATGTAAACTCCCAGATTCACAATGTTACGGGACAGGAACCAGGCCCAGAGCATGTTTGCCGCGGGCTGGCCAGTAATGTGGGGGTTCTTGATTTTGTGCAGGAAAGATTTCACAATATGAGTCCAGGTGATTTTGAGAGTACTTTCAATAACGCTGGGACAGTGAAACAAGGGAGGTCTTAGGATAGAAGAAGCAACAGGCAGGACTGCTTTGGTTCACTGAGAAGTCAGAGTAAAGGAGGCCTTGGAGACAGGTTCAGGGGGTTAGCCTGGGATGAGCTGCAGCTGCCTAGTGCTCCCCTGGTTGCAAGACCCTTAGAATTTAGGAGATGCATGCCTGAGAGGTGAGAAAGGCTTGGGCATGATCCTGGGAGGGAAAGCATGCTGGGGTCCTTCATCGTGAGGGTTTTAAAGCCTGGGAGTTTTGGGGAGGATCTCAATAGAATAGTCATCAGCTTTATGCTGATGCAGCAGAATGGGATTTACTCCCCAGACTTCATCGGTTCTTAGGTGTGCTTGGCACAAATGGCACTAATTGGATTTTTGTTATTTATCTCCCTGAGTAGGATGATTTAAGCTATTTACCCTCTGGTTGGGGAGAAGTGCAAACCATTTACTCTTTAAGTGTCCTTGGTTAGGGAAGATAGGATTTGGTTATTTACTAGATGACTGTAAACTGCGTGGCTGTTTAACTGTCTGTCTCAGTTTCCCTGTTCCGCTTGTCCTGGCTTACTAGCCTGTCTCAATAATTCTGGTGCTCCTCACCTGCATTACCAATCCCAACATGTGCAGGGTGATATCTGGGTCTCAGCATGTGGTCAGGGGGAAGAACTGGGTTAAAAGGGAACCAATGTGGTTATTGTTATGAGTAAGTAATAATTTGCCTCTGCTCTAGGAAATCTCAAGTTAACTTTCAGGAAAATGTGAATAAATATAGATATTAAAAACTGAAGAGTAGAAAACAAACAAAAAAACAAAAAAACCCTGAAGAGTAGATATTTTTAAAAAGTTTGAGTCATTCTTATTACTGCACCATGGTATCTTATAGTGGGTTTATTTTATATTTTCCTGATGACTAATGATGCTTAGCATCCTTTCATGTACTTACTGCCATTTGTATATCTTCCTTTATGAAGTGCCTGTCTTTTGACCATTTTTAAGTTAGGTTTTGTCAGTATAACAAATGTCTAAACCTGTAAAGAATTTTGATGACAGTTTACTTGAGCTAATTTGATGACATAAGCTGGGGAACAAGATCTCGAATGCTCCACAAAATAACAGCTTTGCAGCTTCTTTGAAGCATTTGAAATTGAGGGAAAGTAAGAAAAGTTCCAAGGAAGTGGGGGGAAAAAGCAAAGTGGTGATTGAATTACAGAATCCTATATAATAAAAGCCTAATATGCAAATTGTCCCCTTGGGCGGTCATTCAACCAAGAGACCGGGAGTTTGACCGCTTGCTATAACATGCACTGACCACCAGTGGGCGTTGCGGAACATGGCAGGCATTGGTGACACGCTGCGACCTCTCGTTGGCTACCGGGGGGGGGGGGGGGGGACAGGGACAGAGGTGTGGTGAGAATGTGGAGTGTGCTGAGCTCGCTTTCATTCCCCCTGCTACCCTCCCCAGGGACACCAGGACTCGCCCGCCAGGGAAGCCCACGCGCTCAGGTACTGGGTGCCTGTGAGGAGCCCATCCCACATCCACGTGGCCTCTTCTGGGTGAGCCAGGCTGCAGCTGCCGGGACCACAGGGGCCAGTAGGGCTCCCTGTGGGTTTGCGCAGGAGCCGGTCTGTGAGGACAGCCGGGAGAGAGTGCGCTGCCCACCCACTTCTGTGTGGTGCTGCTGGGCAGCCCAGAGGCCCATGTTGCGCCCCGGCCCATGGCGTTCGGCCACGCTCACTGCATCTCCACGTGGGGACTCAGGCACTGTGACTCAGGCGGAGTGGGGCGTGCGGGGGGCTGGGGGCCCAGGTGCTGCCCAGGGCTCAGAGGTCAACTGTGACCTGCCCTTCCACACCAGAGGCTTATGCTTTGATCGCTGGTTAGGCCTAAGGACAGCACCCATGCACGAATTTCATGCACTGGGCCTCTAGTATTTAATAAGATTGTGCGTTCTCTTGAGGATGGTTACACTTATTTCAAAGTTGTATTAACCTAGATCAGTGGTCGGCAAACTGTGGCTCGAGAGCCACATGCAGCTCTTTGGCCCCTTGAGTGTGGCTCTTCCACGAAATACCGACTTCTGTGCATGGGTCACGAAGTTTCAATTGCACTGTACGTGAGCGCCCACGTGTGGTATTTTGTGGAAGAGCCACACTCAAGGGGCCAAAGAGCCACATGTGGCTTGCGAGCCGCAGTTTGCCAACCACTGATCTAGGTGCACAGAAACAATGTACAGGGCTTACTTAAGGCAAAGATAAACTTTTTACTAACAAGTTATATGCCCAGGGCATGACTGCCCACCTTGGCCGGCCCAGTTAGGAATTTATGATCAGATTACCCTGTGAGGTTACTTTCCATAGAACCCCTTTTTTAGTGCATAGGTTGTCTTATTATTGTTGAGTTGTTAATGTTATTTATTGTATTCCGGATACAAATTCTTTATGCGTATGTGTTGTGAATATTTTCTCCCATTCTTTGGCTTGTTTTTTTTTCTTCCTAATGATGTCTTTTGAAAAGCAAAGTTTTTGAATGTAATAAAGTACAACTATTGATTTTTTTTATGGTTCATACTTTTGTGTTTTTTCAAGAAACCATTGTTTATCCAAATTTGCAAAAATGTTCTATGTTTTTCCTACAAGTTTTTTAGTTTTAGTTGTTACATTTAGGTCTATGATTTATTTTGAGGTGATTTTTTAGTATAGTGTGAAGCGCTATATTGTTTCTGTTTTCTTAGGTTGTCTCTGAAATTTGACGACACTGAAAATCCCAAAGGTCTTGAGATAAGGTAGGTATGGATACCACTTTGGAGTTCTATAGGTTCAGCACTTCAGGTTAGCTCCATATAATTTATTCATTCAACATGTAAGTACCAAGGGCCTGCTCTGTGCTAAGCAGTGACATGTGAAATGTCACAGCTACCTAATTACCCTGAAAAGCTGGTGGTGTTCTGTGATGGGATCTTATAGTCATGCTTTCTTTAGTTTTTACTAAAGCATCTGTAGTTTCCTCATTTAGGGACCTAGAGAACACATGAACACACGAACGTGAGAATGTGTAACCATTTTCACCTGAGCAAAGAATAAAATATATTTAAAACTCCAAGAGCTGAGGCTCCGGTTTGAAGTTATTTTCTGTATGGCTCTTTACAGTGAATCACACATCATTTAATGATAATGAAAAAGTGTCTGTTAGCTGAATCCCCCAGTGGACAGTTGGCACAGGCTTACGTTTTTCTGTGTTTATGTATGGAAGGATATATCTGCCAAAAGTGATTTATCTAAGCAGTTGGGAACTGTTCTAAGGAAGGGGAGAGGGCAGCAATTTTAAGGGATTGCATTTTTTCCTTATAAAAATACTAGAGGCCCAGCACACGAAATTCGTGTGCGGGTCCGGTCCCTAGGTCTGGCCTGCAATCAAGGCCGTCTTACCCAGTTGCCCGCAGCCGGCCCCACCCCCCGCCACCACTTAACCCCAGTTCCCCGTGATCGGTGCTTGATGGCCAGGGGAAGGGACCCAGAGGTTGGCTATTCCCACCTGCTCGCCGCCCCCGCCCCCACAGTGGGTGGCCATCAGGTGATTGGAGCCTGCCAGCTGGGGAAAGAGACCAAGAGGTGGTCAGTGCACCTCATAGTGCCTGGTCCAGTGGTCGTTCTGGTCATTCTGCCATTAGGGTGAATTTGCATATTACCCTTTTATTATATAGGATAATGTTCCCCTTCCTGTAAGACCAGGCTTTCAGTGGAGGTAGTGGCTTTGTCTTTAACATTACTTGCAAAACCAGCAGAACTTGTTAGGAGCAGTCTTCCCGGAGCTGTGTTCTATGAACTACTCCTGGTCTGTGAAAATGTAAGATTCCTCAGAAGAGGCATTCTTTGGTCAGACATGTTTGAGAAAGACTGCACACCATGTGCGCCTCTTGGAGACTCACAGTGCAAATTTGTATTTAAATAATATTTTTTATTCTCACCCGAGGATATGTTTTTATTGATTATAGAGAAAGAGTAAGGGAGAGAGAGAAACATCGATGTGAGAGAGAAACACCCACCAGTTGCCTCTCATGCACCTCGAGCGGGTATCAAACCCACAACCTAGGTATATACCCTGACCAGGATTCGAACCCACACCTTTTTGGTGTATGAGACGATGCTCTAGTCAGCTGAGCCACTCGGCCAGGGCTAAATTTGTATATGAAGGTTCTGTGAAGACAAGCTCCTTAGGAAGATGGTTGTGCTTGGTGACTTTGATTCACCTAGTGTTTACCACCTTCAACTTTGGAAAGCTCTCTCCTCAGAACACTTGTCTGCATATAATGGAGCACCAATGTTTCACTGCCCATATTGAGGTAATGCATGCCACTACCTTTCAGAGAAACTTTATGAGAAAAATAGAATCTCACAACATATCTAAACACATATTCGTATCTGTTTGATATAGAAATGAATATTCTTTTATTCAAATCATACCCCCCCCCAAAAAAAAATAGCTTTCTGACTGTTTTATTCCTGATGATAAAGATATATGGCAGACACTGTCAGTACCCCATCCATATCCCCTTGGGTGTTTCCATTTGAGAGCACTATCGTCCACCAGCTCTACTTTCAATTGCCAATCTTTCTTTGTCTGAAGGTTTCCTCTGGCCAATCAGACCCACCACCTCCCCTCCCTACCCCAGAAATCCTCAGCCAGTGACTGACAGGTGTAGAAATATCCCAGCTCCCTCACCTTCTGGTGATAACTCACAAGCATGTGTTCCCCTTTGGAGCCCAACGTCCCAGCGTTCGCCATAGGCATTAGGCCCGTTGCCCACGGTGGAAACTCGCTTGATAATGTGTCCTTTTGGCTGCCTTCCATTCTTTTTTTATTTCTCTTCTCTCCGTTCTACATCTTTTGAATGACTAAATTACCAAATTAATTTTGGACCATCTTCCAAAAATACTTCTTGTATTTATATTCTTGTCTCAGGGTCTGCTTCTATAGGAGCCCAAGCTAAGACAAGGTAATAATACATGTCCATTGATAACAGAAAATTCAGAAAATATTGAGATATAGAAGATGAAAGTCATCCATAATTCAACCACAATTTATAATCACCATTAACATTTTGATCATGTATTTTTTTATGTGAAAAATGATCACAGCAAATGTACATTATAATGTGTTTATGGCTGGAGAATATGCAATTCTACAATAGCTAAGAATCAGGGCTCTTGTCTGCAGATTGAATTCAATGCCCAGCTCCAATACTTACTCTCTGAGTGAACTTGCACAAGTTATATATTTAACCCCTCTGTATCTTAGATTCCTCATCTGTGAAATGAGGATAATAATATTATCTATCTTTATTGTTGTATTGGAGATGAAATAAGATGTATATGAAAAACATAGAGTACTCAACACAAAGAGCCATTGCTGTTAATTTTGATCATTATTTCTTTAGCTAATTCTATATTGATGTCCACTTAAGTTTTTCTCAATGTTTTTAGCAATAATAAAATCAAGTGTTAATTCCAAAACAGAAAAAAGCCAATATTTTTGTGTTTTTCCTTTTGTAGGAATTGTATTGCTACAATCTGGGGGGCTGCCTGGTCTTTTGCTTTCATTCCCACCCAGCAGGAAGCTCTTGTTCAGAACCATCCCAGACTCTCTCTTTGAGCCACTTCTTCTATCTGACAAAAGAGGGCGAGATTGCTCTGTTTATAGATGATGTTCTGTGTCAGCAAGTGTAAAAGTGCTTTGGGGGTAATACTGTTTTATATTTGTTTTCAGATTCACTCTTACCAATTACAACAAGTTTTCTCTGCAGAGCTGGTTTAGTTTGCACCGAGTTGAGATTATTTTTAATAATTCAATCCAAGCAACTTTTAATGCAACTGGCATATATGCTCCGTCAAGTTATTCCTACCACTGCCAGCACGTCAGCAGCCAGCAGCAGTATGATGCCCTCTTGCTGCCCAGCGACATGGATGATATGTCAAGCCTGTGGGAGGTCACTTTCATTGATTTCCAGGTAATAAACTATTATACATGCTCCTGCGTGTTTTGTGCCAAAGAAACTCAGTATTTGTTTGAAAACACCTGACATAGAAACATAGGTGTTCAAGGGAAAAAGAGGAGTGGATATGTTTAAAATAGTATTTCTTTTTCTTTATCCTCCAAGTCTAACGTGAGAAATGGAATAGGATAGTCTTTCCTCTCCCTGCATACTCCCCATCCCTCTTGATTTTACATTTAGGTTTATCCATTCACTAACAGATTATCAGTGAGGAATGCCAGCAATCTAAGCCCCAGTGAGGCTGTGGCCCAAAGCCCAGTCACTGACACTTCCTGGAGTGAGAAGCCCTTCTAGGGAAAGGAATTACCAGACAATTATTTTATTTCCTTCAGGGAGTGGAGCAGTGATCCTATCAGGGCAGATAAGAAGTATATCTATAGTGTGAGTGACAGCTTTGGCAGTTAGCGTAGGAATGGAGCTGTCAGCCAGGGAGTCAAAAATATCTCAGAGATCCTCTTGAAAGTATTTGGGGAAAGGCATGGGGGCATAAGAGGTTCCTTTTCACCACCAGGATCTCAGGCTCAGAGATGTCTGTCAAGTCCTTTTATCCTGTTTACCTGTGAAAAAAGCTTTAACTTGTTCTTGCAACTCACTGAAATAGCAGGCAGGGTTGTCCCTTTTCCAATCTTTCACATATATATTTACCTCCTCCCCCCAGCTTGGAGAGGTATGGTGTTGATGAGAGGCGATTTGGCATAGGGAAGGAGCTTGCATTTTGGAGCCTGACAGTCCTGGTTTCCAATTACTTCTCAGCCACCTGGGCAAGTTACTTCACCTTCTCAATTTCAGATCTATCTTTATGGATGTAAAGAATTCATGGCCTAATATATGTAGCAACACCAGGACCGTGTCAGGCGTGGATTAACAATACTACTTACGAGTCCTATCTGTGTGTCAGCCTGTTGCAGTTATTTTTCCAGTGAGGTGACTGGAGCACTGATTTGCATCATTTTTCAAAATGACATAACTGGTAAATGGTAGAGACAGAATTTGAATTCTGGACTGTTTGGCTCAAAGACACTTTAATACATATCAAACATATATTTAATCTATTTAAAATATATATATATATACACACACACAGTGTATTTATCTTGCCCCTTTAAAACAGAAGTGGGCAGAAAGGGCAATGAGGTGGTAATAATGAAAACAAGGAATAACTCACACACAGTTTCACCTAATTAGAACAGAGGAAGTGACTGATTTTTACAAAAATATATTTTTATTGATTTCAGAGAGGAAAGGAGAGGGAGAGAGAGATAGAAACATTAATGATGAGAGAGAATCATTGATCGGCTGCCTCCTGCATGCCCATACTGGGGATTGAGCCCACAGCCCGGGCATGTGCCCTGACCGGATATCGAATCGAACCATGACCTCCTGTTCATAAGTCGATACTCAACCACTGAGCCACACCAGCTGGGAAGAAGTGACTGATTTATGCCTCCACCTTGTTCCAGAAAGGACTTAAGATGACTCATACACATACTATAATAAACATAACTTTGCAAAATAGGCAAAGACATGAAGGTTAAGAAAACCAAAGGAAGAAAAGATGAGTTAGATCTGGTGAGGTTGGTACATAGAACCACAAGACCATCTGTGCGCCCTGGCTGGAGAAGGCTCAGTCATTTGATCCTGAAGCTTTGGAGCAGCCAGAATAAGAAAGACTCACCCAGTTACGTGCTCGTGGGGTCCATAAGAATACTAAAAGTGTGTGTGTGAGGAGCACGTCCATCCCTGGTGCTGTGCAATAAATAGGTGCCAACATTTTGGACAGCAGCCTTGGTGTGAACACAGCAATCTCCAGTCCAGAAAATGGATGGAGAACATATCTTTCAGGCAGTCTCTATAGATACTGTTTGATTCAACCAGGTCTTGTTAAGAATGACATGGCAGTCAGTGTGAGGACATTCTCTTGGGCTAGCGTTGCAGCATCAGTGAGTCCATCATTTGTAATTGAGGAGCTTGACTCTTCAGGCACTGATCTGGAGACTGGCCACTTTACCTCTTCATTGAGGGGGCAGGCCAAGGGTCGCAGAAGCCGGGCCAAAACTCTCCTTCAGAAGCTGTTTTGGATTCAGTCTAGAGCACAGACAATTGGACGAGCAAGGCCCCTAAGGTCTGTGGCGTGATGAGTGGCTACAATCACTTTAGCATGGAAAAATGCTACCGTGCCCACTTACATCATAAAAATGAATCCTCAGTAAACCACATGGATAATTCAATTTCCTGATGTACTTCTTTCAAATTAACTAGGTGACTGAGTGAAGGGACACAGTGCAGCGTTCTAAAAGCCAGCTACATGTGGGGCCGCCTTCCACAAAAGATTGCTCCCTTCAGAGTAGTTGCTCTGCAACCTTGTTTCTTTCATTGTGATAGTATTTGGATGTCAGGGCCAGTTGTTGATTTGAGCTCTCCTTGTTCCCACTAATTAAACCACTTCATTGTGCATATAGGGAAGCTTTCCTTTCTATTCTCTGGGTAGGATGCAAGGAAGGACTGCTATACAGCTCTTCCAGAAACAGTACCCAGTTGGTAGGGCACAACAGATAAAGAGGGAGAGGTAGTGATGGGAGGGAGAAGAGACAGACCACACCAGGAGTTATGTAGTAAGCTAGGAAGTGACTCTGAAGCCAGACTGCCTAGGTTTGAATTATACCTTTACTATACGTAATGCCGTGTGACTGGGCAAGTTACTTAACTTTTCTGTGCCTCAGTCTCTTCATCCATAAAATAGGACTAGAATAATAATGTACTCACAGGCTCCTGTAAATATTAAGTGAGTTAAGGCAGCATTAAACCTTAAATAACTGTTAGCTTTTATTATTTTCTGTTTTATGTCATTGGAAATCATGTTATCTTCCCTTAAGAGTCTTCCTGTCTAATTTCTATCAACACAATCAAAGGTAGACAAACTAAGACTTAAAATTCTTTGTGAAATTTATACTAAAACATAAAATTTGAGTGTGTTTGAATTTTAGAGACACTACAGCAGTTGTGGTTTTAGGTGAATGAGAACATTTCTTAGAGTTGGATTAAAAGAAGTTTTATTTTAGATCCTTGGAATAAAGGTTTTATTTCAGAGCCTTGAATTTCATGAGCTTCTTAATTATGGCAGTCATACATCCTAGAGGAGTTTCTGGGTCAGTCGTGATTTAAAAGTCAGTTTCACTGTCCTGTAAGCACACTCACACTTTTTAGATCATGGGCTTAAATTATTTCATAAATATGGGGCTAATTAGGGGTCCAGAACCCCAGCCTGACTGGGAAATATATCTTAGGAGAAAATTTGTCATTTCAGCTCTTCTTTTTCTTTTCTTTTTTTAAAATGTATTTTTATTGATTTCAGAGAAAAGGGAGGGAAATAGAGATAGAAACATCAATGGTGAGAGAATCATTGATCAGCTGCCTCCTACACATCCCCTACTGGGAATCGAGCCCGAAATCCGGACTGTCTCCTTGACCGGAATTGAACCCTGGAACCTCCAGTCCACAGGCTGACGCTTTATCCACTGAGCCAAAACAGCTGGGGTGTCTTCTCTTTCTCCTGACAGATCCAAGGCTTTACCATGAATGGGGCACAGTTTGCCAAGGCCCGAGACTGTGCCTCTCCCTTCTCACCAGCTATTCTGATTGGCCTGGCCATGTCCTTGATCCTGCTGCTGGTTCTGGCCTACGCCCTACACATGCTCATCTACCTGCGGCATCTGGACAGGCACTACGATTTCATCACCTCTCCGGCCCACTTCCCCCAGCTGAAAGCTCCAGATGCAGCAGAAGAGAAGGAGCTGCTGAGGAGCCAGGGAGTTGAAAGCTATGAACTGAGAACCCAACAGATCTGCAAAATGTACGTGTAGTAGCCCAGGCATCCTCTCCTAGGAAGTCCACAGGGGGCTTAGAAAGGAGTTGTTTCTATTCTGTGTTGTTGGACTTCTGATGTGCAGTTTTCACCAAATGGCTTGATTTTTAAAAAAGTAAATACATGTAAAAAATACATAAGTATCCACTCACCTACTGAAGTAAACTTGGGGCAATGAAAAGGAATTGTCAGGAATCCCACAAAGATAAATATGATGGTTCATTGCTCCAAAGCTACCTTGAAAGCAAGCGGATGTTTGAAGTTAGGGAGATGAAAAAAACACAAAAACACACACCAATGCAATATAAAGAAGGGAAAACACTTGTTCCTTCTTGCCTGTGCCAGTTTGGATGTGATAAGTGTAGAAATAATAAATCCAAGGTTATCTGGAAGATCTGAATTTAAAATACTTTGTAACATAGTTTGCATTTTTCATAAATTATGTCACAATTTTGTTTTAAAAACTAGTCTTTTTTTCTCATTCATAGAACTGTTTAGTGGGACTCCTATCAGTATAGTAGATCACTTTATTCAAGGGTTTTCTTTCTTTTTTTTTTTAAGAAACTAAACTTTAAAAAAATATATGTATTTTTATTGATTTCAGAGAGGTAAAGGTTGTTTTTTTTTTTTTAAGAAACTAAGCTTTAAAAAATATATGTATTTTTATTGATTTCAGAGAGGAAGGGAGTGGGAGAGAGAAACATCAATGATGAGAGAATCATTGATCAGCTGCCTCCTGCATGCCCCCTACTGGAGATCGAGCCCGCACACAACTTGGGCATGTGCCCTGACCAGAAATCAAACCGTGACCTCCTGGTTCATAGGTTGATTCTCAGCCACTGAGTCACACCAGCCAGGCTCAAAGGTTTTCTTGTCACTTATTTTGCTATTCAGAGGAAGCCCAGTTCAATCTGTGAAGTAAGGGTAGTAATCCTGGTAGCATTTTTACCTTTTCTATCTGGTTGTGATGTGAAGGTTCACCCTACTTGTCTGATTTAGACCTCCATTAGCTCCCCTGGGTGCCACTTGAAACAAACAACTGAGCTAAGTAAGAACAGTGTATTTGCTAGGCAAACACAGCTTCAAGGCAAATCCCCTGAACCCACTTCCAATGAGATAGTATCCCCTAAACTCTTCTTTAATAGGAAATCTGTTGCCACCACTAATCTTCTGTCCCCCATTTTCTTCCACATGGATTTCCCCATAATCTTTTTCAGTTCTTAGCAGATACTGGAGATTGGCTCACTCTGCATCTTCACCAAAACCTCTCTAATAGGCCTTCTGTGTTAAAGAGATCTTAACTATAAAAGGTACATTGCATTTCCCTAACGAGGTTTCTATACATGACCTTGCTTCAACTGATACCCTTGCACAAAACGTAGAATGCAGATAGGAACAACATGGGA
>NW_005353967.1:21819830-21842762 GCF_000412655.1 Myotis brandtii
TCTTCAGGGCAGTTGTGCAGATGGGTAATCTAGTCTCAAGATTTCTGATAGAACAGTCTCATGTTGGACTTTTTTCTGGCTGCATTCTTGGTTGTGAATATAAGTTTGGTTCCAGCCCTCTCAGAATTCTGTAAGCTCCTAAAACTGTATGGTGAATTCCTTTCTGTTTTAATAACAGAATTTAATTAATTCTGTTTTAATAGATTGTGTAGTCTACAACCAAGAGTCTTGATTTATATACTTATTAGTACAAAAGATGATTGTAGGGAACAGACCTTCAAGAAAATGTGAATCTGGGATTATCTGACTCTGTTTGACTTAAAACCAGTGAGGATTCTGTTAGCATTAGAGAATAGAAAATTGATAGCCCATACCATTCCTTCATGAAATAGATTTGCACTGTGGTCGCCTTGATGGTCCAATGGTGGTACAGATGGCTGCTGTGTTAGGTTATAGGCCCATGAAGAGTAAACATAATTTACTGTTCAAATAGGGGGTCACTTTTGAAAGTGAAAGGGAGTGTCAACAATCGCAAGATAAGATACATAAACAGGATGGTGCCACACAAGTTGGGATATAAAATCACCCCAGGTATGGGTGATACCCTGAGGGAAGGCTGGCTCTTTCTATCTGGGCTGGTAGGCTTACAGAAAGAAAATAATAGCTCAGGATTTTAAATTTGCAGCTCAAGGTGAAAAATCTGGGGAGTTTCTGTGACTGATTTACAAGGATCTCTCATCTCTTGTCAAGGGGCTGACAGTTGAAAATCAGACCGAAGTCTGATCCTGCAAATTGGTAAACTGCATTGCAGGTAGAATTCATAGCTTGCCAGGCCTCTTATATGAACACGAGAGCATTGATTACAAAAGAGAGGAACCTTGTAATAGGAATGGTAACTTTTGGGAGAATTTAGATGACTTTAAGGAGGTTGACCCTCCAAACTCCACTGAGGTTTTCTTGCTGGCAGAAGTAGCCCCCAAGAGAAGAGTCTATTCCCGCCTTGCTTGAAAACTCTGCGAAGGGCCTCACCAGAGGTAGTTACTTGGCTAGTGTGTGCCATTTTTCTTCAATGCCTCTAGGCAAGTAGAATCATGTTCTAGCATATCCCAGGGAACCAATTGCAAAGTCAAATCTGAGAAAATAAAATTGCAAGGGTAGGAGAGACCAAGATGGCGGCATAGGTAAACACCGGAGACTGCTGCCGCAAACAACCACTTCAAAAATACAACTAAAAGACGGAACGGACATCACCCAGAACCACAGGAAGGCTGGCTGAGGAGAGACTCTTCAACTAGAAGGAAAAATAACAGCACACCGAGGCTCAGAGGAGGCGCAGTGTGGAAAAAACTCAGGTGCGGAGGTGCGCGCGCAAAGCGGGCTGGTGGCTGAGAGCGCGGTTGTCGTTTTAGGGGAGTTATGGGGGGGAAAAAAAGAGGAACAAATGTAACCTGTGCAAAATAGATTTAATTAAAAAAAAATTGCAAGGGTTTGCTAATTTATGCAGCAAAAGACTTGGGGGAATATATGTGGGAATGGATTCTGAAGGTGCTAACTCAGAGAGTGAGGTGTATAATTTTAGATTGGGCTGAATTTTTTTTGAGATAGTTTTTCTTACTAGATTTTGGAATAAATGTGCTGATTTGAACAACTGGGAATATTTTTAACAATTTTTTTCAGTTAGTTGATTAAAATTTGGACTCAACAGTGGCATACACTAAATGAAGTTGATACCAGAAATCCCTTGGCATGATATAGAGAAATAAAATAAATTTAATAACTTAGAAAATTGGGATGTAGGAATAAATGTATCATACTCTCCCCTACATAATTATTTTCCTCTGTGAAGGCCTAGAAAACATTCCTTTTTGTCATAACACTGTATAATACATTGGGAACATAGCATCGGCATTTTTGAAGCACTGTAGTGGCTGCCTCTGTGGGCTATAGGGGAAGGTAGGAGATACTATCCTAGAAGTGGAATCCTTAGTCTCAGTAGGGATGCTGGGATTCTGGAATGGCAGAGGTCAATTAGCAGCCAGCAACCTTAAAGGGCTGAAGGGCAGGAGTGTTAATCAGATTAGATTATGTTTATTAATAGTAAAATAATTTATGAAAAATCCACTGAAGTGCTGCTGCTGCCTCTTCTTCTCTTTCTCCTCCTCCTCCTCCTCCTCCTCCTACTCCTCCTACTCCTCCTCCTCTTCCTCCTCCTTATTCTTCTTCATTATTATCATCATCATCTAATTCTGGTTTAAAAAAACCTTACTGAGCCATCATAGTGTCTTCCTAGAGCTGAGACTGATTGTAACTAAGACTCCTTGAATGAAATAGGGACCTCGTAAAAAAGGATTTATGGTCTTCATATCTAATGTTGAGCATTCTCATAAACAGTTTTATACTTGTCAATTGGTTTCTGTATTTTTACATTACTTATGGTGTGTTCTGATCTTTGGTAAAGAATTTACACTGTTTCCATGGATACCTTTATTATCAACCCAACAGATATGTGATTATTGCCCTGAAATTGTTATTACAGGAGAATAGCCTAAGAGATGTCCGTCTTCCTGGGACGTCTGGAACAATATGGCAAAGAAAATGATGTTTGATAGGAGGAGAAGTTGACCAGGTAGGTAATGTGGAGAAGGACAAACATAGCAAAAGGAAACATATATGTAAATACTGGACTTTACCATGTGCAGAGAACTATGCAATACATGTATGTGGGTAGGCACATATAATGTATTTAGAGGAATGAGAGAGGGAACAGATGATTCCAATTCTGTTTAGCACTCAACTAAATAATTAGAATCTTGACTTCAGGTAATGGCGAGGCCCCCAAGAGGATTCTAAGCAAGATAATTACATGGTATGTAAGTGTGTATAGAATAAGATAGAAGTGCCAATCAGGAGATTATTGCAATAGTTCAGACAAAAAATGATGGGACCTAAACTAAGACAATGGGGTGGGAGGAAAGAGCTACAAGAGGTATGTAGAAGGTTGGTTCAGTAAGGCTTGGCAAACATTGGCAAAACACAAATGACTGGTAGGTATCTTATGTGGGGTGCTGGGTGGATGGTGATGCCAGTTTCTATAATCAGGGAGAAAGGGATGAAAGGAGTGGGAGTGGGAGTTGGGACCTGTAGGCAGGTCCTATAGTAGAATTCCAAGTATGAATCTGGGACCATACGTGTATAGAAAGGTCTTGACTAGAAAATTGGAAATGTAGCAGAAGCTGTCACCCACATACCTTTACCATTTCAGTGTATCCTGGTGGCCCCTTTTCCATTGCCAATAACTACCCTCAGAGGTAGCTCTACCTGTGTTCATGGAAGGTTAGAAGCACTGAAGAATTAATGCCCTCCTTGGAGTAGTCTTCATCCAGTGACTCTTAGGAGTTGTATATAAATACTCCAGTCATTTTCCCCTTGACTGAGATCATTCTGGAGTGTCTTTTACACCATTTCCTGGAGTTCCCAGCAAGACTAAGCTTTTGCCCATTGTGATATCTTGCTTGATAATGTTCACTTTATTGATTCCCTTCTCTGCCCTGATTTACTTTCCTGCTTTCCTAATGATATTTCCTGGTGTCACCTCCAAAATAAAGGAGTTGTATGCAAATTCTTTTCTCAGGAGCTCAAATTAAGTCAAGCACTGATGGGCATAGGGGGAAACGAGGTGGTAGTGATGATGGAGAAATGAATGAGATCACCGGAGGAGAAAAGATAGGCTGATAATAGATTTCGGAGGACCCATCATTTATGGAGTCGGATGAGGAGAAATCAGAAAAGGAGCTAGAGTAGGAGCAATCTGAGAAGGAAGAAGTCAAACCATGAAAAGAGTAGTGTCTCAGAAATCAAAGGAAAAAACTTTCAAGATGAAGGGAATAGTTAGTCATGTCAAATGCTGGAGAGAGGTCAAGCAAGAAAAGAACTGAAAAATGTTTATTCCTTAGATTTAGCCAATAGGAGATCATTGATGAACATCATACTTGGAGATAGTTTAAAGTATTTATTCCCCTGGTTTCCTCCCTGGGGGAATACCTTGGACTGGTTACATTGCTTCTGTCAAGACATGCTCTGCCACATGACTCTCTCCTTCTGGCTTTTAGTAACTTCTCCTTCCCTTGTTCCTTTGGGCTCAGAGATGGTAACAAGTCCATTGCTATTAGCCCCAGGTTACTATACTGTTCCTTATGGGTCTCCTATACCCTAGGTCTTTCGGTTCTTCTACTCTTCAGCCTGGTTCGCCTTAGTCCTGCCAGACATCTAGGAGAGTGTTGAATTTCCCTGAATGTTCACTTTATTGATTCCCTTCTCTGCCCTGATTTACTTTCCTGCTTTCCTAATGATATTTCCTGGTGTCACCTCCAAAATAAAGGAGTTGTATGCAAATTCTTTTCTCAGGAGCTCAAATTAAGTCAAGCACTGATGGGCATAGGGGGAAACGAGGTGGTAGTGATGATGGAGAAATGAATGAGATCACCGGAGGAGAAAAGATAGGCTGATAATAGATTTCGGAGGACCCATCATTTATGGAGTCGGATGAGGAGAAATCAGAAAAGGAGCTAGAGTAGGAGCAATCTGAGAAGGAAGAAGTCAAACCATGAAAAGAGTAGTGTCTCAGAAATCAAAGGAAAAAACTTTCAAGATGAAGGGAATAGTTAGTCATGTCAAATGCTGGAGAGAGGTCAAGCAAGAAAAGAACTGAAAAATGTTTATTCCTTAGATTTAGCCAATAGGAGATCATTGATGAACATCATACTTGGAGATAGTTTAAAGTATTTATTCCCCTGGTTTCCTCCCTGGGGGAATACCTTGGACTGGTTACATTGCTTCTGTCAAGACATGCTCTGCCACATGACTCTCTCCTTCTGGCTTTTAGTAACTTCTCCTTCCCTTGTTCCTTTGGGCTCAGAGATGGTAACAAGTCCATTGCTATTAGCCCCAGGTTACTATACTGTTCCTTATGGGTCTCCTATACCCTACTGGGATCTTCATAAATGGTCCCTTTGTACATAAACCCTCCTTAAATTTGAGAATGCTCGCTTCCTGTTGGGTTTCAGTCTTATATAGAGGTTTACACAAATTAAAATTTATTTGTTGCTTTGTTTGTTTTATATCTAGTAGTTTTTCAGAAAATTTAAAACAGCTATTTTAATAAGATGGAAGAAACTTGAATATGTTGTAGGGTAAGACAGTAGTTCTGAGGTTGTGGTGTTTTGTTGTTGTTTTTCCCTGCTGTAACATGAACAATGATGTCCGTATGTGGAATACACTGCCTTAGACATGCCCACATATCCTTATGCTTTGCCCCAACTTTCCATGTGTAACTGAAATAGGTAGCTGCAGACAATTCCCAGGTAACAAACCTAGGCTTTCTCACTGACAAAGCATATCACAATGTAAGAAAGCCCTTGGATATTCTTTAATTCATGCAAACAGTATAAAAACAATTGCTAACAAGCTGCATGGGCACCACATCAAGTTAATTGCCTCTGTAGCTAGGAGCTCCTGGGTTAGAAGGGAGGAACCAGGGTGTATACAGATTAAAAGTATATTCTAGAGAGGAGAGAAAACTGATGGAACGAAGTCCTCAGAGAAACCTTAATGCTACAGATTTCCTTGTGGGGCTGGTGGAGAAGCCACTTTGTCCTTCTCAGTGGAGGCACACAGCCTTCTGTGAGAATCCCGAAGAGCCGTCTCTTCTGCTCTGTTCCTGCTTGTGCTTTCCATGCCCTAACACCTCAGAGGTAGAAAGATACAGAAATGAATAAATCCAGCTTTTCTGTCACTTTTTTGGGATAATCTGCCTTTATATCAGATTTTTCTCTAATAAGCGTAAGGATATGTGGGCATGTCTAAGGCAGTGTATTCCACATACGGACATCATTGTTCATGTTACAGCAGGGAAAAACAACAACAAATTGCAGTGTTTGCTGTATGATGCTTTCAGTTACTGAGTGCAATGGCATTTTATAAGGACCAAAAGGTACTAGAGCAAAATTTCTAGTTCCAAATGAATGGAATTGAAAATGTGGTTTGGACCTTCTGATATTTTATGTAGGAAAAATAGGACAAATGTAGGTGGTCTGATTTAGTTGTTTATAATGGTTATTATTTTGCAACACATGTAAGCCTGATGCTGGCCACCTGGTTATTCCAAAAGCCTATGGCCTTCTGGCATCAACCTATTAGTTTATTCTCCTAATAAAATGGCTTGAGTCCCCTTAGTGTGAGAAATAAATCTGATCCCCAAGACAGCTGAGAATTAGCAGGAGGGTGGATTGGTGACTTGAGCTGGAGTGACTTATTTTTGTTTCTTCAATAGTTCAGGTTTCCGGTCTCTGTTGATTTTCAGTTACCCCTCTGGTGGCCTCACCTTCTCCTATTGCTCTCAGTTCCTGCAGCTGCTGTCTGACATTGACATGAGCATCACAGACTTTTTCTTTCCTTTTTATTGAATTTATTGGGGTGACACTGATTAACGAAGTTATACAGGTTTCAGGTGCACAGTTCTATAACATATCATCTGTACACTGTATTGTGTGTTCACCACCCCAAGTCTCCGTCCATCACCTTTTATCCCTCCTATATACTCCTTTACTTCCCTCCAACCCCCTGACCCCCATGCTATTGTCCACATCCATAAGTTTTCTCTCTCTCTTTTTTTTCATTTTTGCAACATGAGCATCACAGATTTTTTTAATGAAAGTTAGAGAAAAATAGGATAGCTATAGCATAGGGAAGGGAATCATTTCAAATTCTCTTTTTATGGATGTTTAATACTATTCCCTATCATAGGGAATTTCTCACCGGCCATCTTCCTCTTTTGACCTTGAACTTTCACCATCTTGGAGACTTCTGTTCTTCTTCCCCCACATTCCACACCTCGCCCCCCACCACACCTCAGTCTTAGAGGCTGGGTCCTAAAAACCTCACTTTTCATAATCAATTTTGCTCAGTATGGTGTTGCTCTTAAAGAAAAGAGCCTTTCTCCCTCATCAGAATTCTTTCTTTTTAATCCACCCACGTCAAACTCAGCCACTTTAAAATAACAACTCTTCATTTTTGATATCCCTCCCTCCCTTTCCCCTCTCTCCCCTTCATCTATCCATCTGTTCATCATCCATTCCTCTGTCCACTCATCCATCCTTTACATATGTAAGATGAATGTGGTTTTACAATATTAAAAAACTTAAAAGATGTTTTAAAAGTCTGTAGAGAGTGGAACAAAAGTAGGTTTACAGTTATTTGTATGGAAAATAATACAATAATTTATAATACAAGCATAAATTGTTGTGTGTCCTCACAGCTGTAAACTTACTTTTGCGGCCCCCCCCCGCCCCTGTATATTAAGGCCCTGAATGATGCATACTCACTCTTCACTTTAAAGTTATAACAAAAGTTTAGAAACATGAAGAAAATAAAAGTTTTTGTTCTTAGAAAAATACTTAACCATAGAATGCATGTTATTACAAGTTTTGGTTAAGAAGTTAAACTTTATTTCCAACTATTCTCAGTGATAAAGTGTTTCCCAAAATGTTCTTTATTTTTTTATTTTTATTTTTTATCCAGCAATGGATCATTCTGAGTAAAACTCATCTGGCCCTGAGTTTGTTGTCACATTTATGTGAGGCATTAGATTTAGAAGCCTAGTCAGAAGTATCAAGTTCTTCTCCTTAAGCAAGACACAGTCTTGTTCCCACGTCCATGAATCTTTCCAGTAAGATCTGAACATCTCTCTAAGTGTTATTAATTTTTCTATTCTTTAGGAGGGTCCAGGTCCAGGAAATATGCTTGTAGAGATTTGGATAAATGTTCTAATCTTAATTAGTCTCCCTCCCTTTCCTGAGCTCCCAGGCCCTCGATTCCATCCCCCTTCGTGTTGAGGGTGTGCATATTTGGAGACCGAGCCTGATTTCCCAGTACAGCCCCCCATCTCACAGTGATAGTTTCTGAATGCAGACTACAGTGAAGACTGAATGGCTGAATTCACTTCATGTTTATATGCCTTATGGGCAGAATTCAGGACTTGCCAACCTTCTCCATTTGTTTGGAGTTTACGTTTATTTCATTCTGCAGCTGCAAAAGGGTTTTATGTTTGTTTTCAGGGAAATCAACTCTGAACTGACCTTAGTAAGTGTAGAGACAGACACAGATTTTGAAACACATACTATTTAGAAGACCCTCATTAGGAAAATGAATATAAAATCACAAATATAAATTTGGCACAAAGACGATTATGTATTTAGAAAGATAAAACAGATTATAATTAAAAATATTAAAAGTTGGCTACATTTGAAATAGCTTATTTTTATAGCTTTACAAAAATATACAATCCTAAGAACCCAATGTTAGGGACCCTTTGAGGGCTATGGAAGAGACCTATACAAAGTGTGTGTGTGTGTGTGTGTGTGTTTTTATGGAATTTTACAGAGATTTGACCTCATATGCAACTGTGGACATTGGTTAAATAGTCTCCATGAGCTTGTTGTCTTCATGTCTGATGCTAAAATTTGAAGTCTGCATAGAAGACAACTTGGAGGAGAAGATGGATGTGAAGTGGGGGAAAGCAGGATGAGCTAGAATTCATAAAGAGGAGTTGGGACCATGAGAAATAACTGGGACCTGTATCAGTGTTCACTGCCTTCAACCTTGATAAAGTAGTGCTCTTTGTCACAGAGCTGAATAGATGACCCAGGAATTGATGTTGAAGGAGGACCCAGGAGAAGTGTGGCAGCTGTAGGCCTGGGTGGTGCCAGGTGCCAAGAAGATGAGTCAGCAGATAATGATAATGTGCTTGAGCTACAAATGCACCGACTCTACCTTTTTTTTTTTTTAAATCTTTATTGTTGAGATTATTACAGATGTCCCTCTTTTTCCCCCCAACAGCTTCCCTCCACCCAGTTCCCACCCTGCCCCAGGCCCTTGCCACCCTATTATCTGTGTCCATAGGTAATGCATACATGCATATAAGATCTTTGATCTCTTCCTGCTCTCTCTCCCCCAACCCCCTGACAGACCCTGTCCCTCTTAGCATTGTCAGTCTGTTCCATTTCCATGCCTCTGATTCTATTCCATTCACCAGTTTATTCTGTTCATCAGATTTTTTATTCATTTGATTTTTCATTCAATTGTTGATAGTTATGTATTTGTTGCCACTTTATTGTTCATATTTTTATCTTTATCTTTTTCTTCTTCTTCCTCTTCTTAAGGAATACCTTTCAGCATTTCATATAATACTGGTTTGGTGGTGATGAACTCCTTTAGCTTTTTCTTGTCTGTGAATCTCTTTACCTGACCTTTAATTCTAATGATAGTTTTGCTGGGTAGAGTAATCGTGGTTGTAAGTTATTGCTAGTCATCACTTTGAATATTTCTTGCCACTCCCTTCTGGCCTGCATAGTTTCTGTTGAGAAATCAGCTGACAGTTGTATGGGCACTCCCTTATAGGTAACTAAACTGCTTTTCTCTTGCTGCTTTTAAGATTCTCTCTTTGTATTTTGCCCTTGGCATTTTAATTATGATGTGTCTTGGTGTGGTCCTCTTTGGGTTCCTCTTGTTTGGGGTTCTCTTACAAGTGCTTCCTGGACTTGTAAGTCTATTTCTTTCGCCAGGCAGGGGAAGTTTTCTGTCATTATATCTTCAAATAGGTTTTCAATATCTTGCTGTCTCTCATCTTCTGGCACCCCAATTATTCTGATGTTTGTACGCTTGAAGCTGTCCCAGAGGCTCCTTACACTATCTTCATATTTTTGGATTCTTTTTTCTTTTTGCTCTTCTAGTAGGGTGTTTTTTGCTTCTTCATATTTCAAGTCGTTGATTTGATTCTCAGGATTCTCTAGTCTACTGTTGAATCCCTGTATATTATTCTTTATTTCAGTCAGTGTATGCTTAATTTCTGACTGGTCCTTTTCCATTTTTTTTTTTTGGCATTCTCCCTAAGATCCTTGAAAGTCTCATTAAGTCCCTCGGAGGTTTCTAGAAGATTCTTGAGTAACCTTATAACAGTGGTTTTGAATTATATATCCAGTAGTTTGCTTTCTTCCATTTCTTTCATTTGTGACATGTTACTTTGTTTCTGAATTTTGGCTGCTTCCCGGGTTTGTTTCTATGTATTGGGTAGAGCTGCTAAGTCTCCTTGAGTTGGTAGAGTGGACTTGCGTAGTAGGTGTCCTATAGGGCCCAGTGGCTCAGCCTCCCCAATCAGCTGAGGTGGACACTCTACATGCACCCCTTTATGGGCTGTGTGCACAGTCTTTTTAAAAAAAATCTATTTTTATTGATTTCAGAGAGGAAGGGAGATGAAGAGAGACATAGAAACATCAATGATGAGAGAGAATCATTGATTGGCTGCCTCCTGCATGCTCCCCGCTGGGGATTGAGCCCACAACCCAGGCATGTGCCCTTGACCAGAATTGAACCTGGGACCTTTCCAATGAGCCAAACCAGCTAGGGCTGTGTGCACAGTCTTGTTGTAGTTGAGCCTTGATTGCTGTTGGTGTCACTGGGAGGAATTGACCACCAGGTCAATTGGCTGTGGGGTCCAGCTGTGACTTCAGTGGAGGGCTCCTGTGCAGGAGACATCCTTATGGAGTAGGACTTGCTTCAGTGGGGCTTTGGTGCTCACTGAGTCTGCCCTTTGAGTGTGTCGCTTATGGATGTGAAGAGTTGTAATCTGGTATGGTCTGACACTGACTACCAGGTACACTGGCTCTTGGGTCTCCAGGGAGGTGCAAAATCTGCCACTGCTTGGGATCACCCAGCAGGAGCTATAGAGAGATCTGCAGATTCCTCCTCTTTGTATCAGGTTTGGAAGTGCCCAGACGAGGCCCAGCTGTAAAGGAAGACAGGCTGGTGCTGGTGCTGGGTCTTGGGCCTTTTATTGATAGGATTGGGGCTCCCTGACCCAGCTGCAGCTTTTTTGACAGGTTTTAGCCTGAGAGAGGACAGGACATTCATATGCATATCTGCTGCTCACAGCTTGCGTAAGGTTGTAAATTGGATGGGGCGTGGTCTAAGGGATCACCAGGGCTGAGCAAACAGAAATGCTGCCAGTCAGCCTGCAACCAGGGAGTTCCCAGCACTGGAGCAGTGACTACTGTGAGCACCTCCATCTGGAAGAAAGCCGCCCCTCCCCCGCACCAGAGTTCCTGCCCCGATGCCAGACAGTCGTTTCTCCTCACATGTGTCTGGGTCCCCCAGAGTCTTGCCCAACATTGGAGCTCAGAGGAAGTGGAAGTTTGTAAGTTCAGTTCATGGCGCTGGCCTTTTAAGAGGAATAGCTAGGTCTCCAGCAGCCTGTGTGTCACTGAGCCCCAACCCCCACTGGTTTTTACAGCTCATAGTTCTTACTGCCTATAGGGACTTCTTTTCCCAGCTCTGAGACTCTGGGCTGGGGGTCTGGTGTGGGGCTGGGACCCCTTGCTCCTCTGGGCGGCCTCTGTAGAGATGATCTCTCTTTGATTAAAAAAGTGGCACACATAGGTGCCAGACCAGCCCATTCTGCACCTCTGCACCTCCTACCAGTCTCTGTTTGCTTTCTTCTTTACTTCTCTAGTTGTGGAACTTCCATTCAGCCAGCTTTCCAGCAGTTCTGGGTGATGGTTGTTTTGTATTTTAGTTGTAATTTTGATGTGGTTGTAGGAGGCAGCATACAGGTGTGTTTTTTTTTTTTGCCATATTGGTTCTCCACTCAGACTCTACCTTTTGAAGGTTAAAAGCGAGATGGCTGCTGCTTTTCTTCCACCTAAATCTCATACAGATAGGTTTCTCAAACATGGTCCACCTTAACCAGAAACATACAGGGAAGTGAATCAGCCTATCTTTTGGACATATTCCAAAGCCTCCATAGCCTACTCATTGTCAACTTGGCACCCACATACATCTCTGAGAAACTATACTATTTTAAAAATAAACATATTAACAAAGTTATACTTCTGCCCAACTACAGAGTGTACAACTGAAAATATTCTAACCCTTTCTCCAAAGTGAATACTAATTTGTATTTTTGGTCATATTCATTCTTCTTGTAGGTTATTCAGCCTCCTACTTTGATATTCTATAACTTATACTATGATATAAGGTTACAACTACTACACATCTTATGTTAGATGGTAGGGGAATGGGAGAGAGGAAGAAAATAAAGATTTTGTATATACTATGTTCATATCAAAATAAGGAAGAAATACTTATAACTACCATACTCCTCATTTCTACAATTAGTCACATGATCTAGTATAATTGCCTTTTTCTACGAGTTGGAGTACCTTGAATGTGGGTAACCTAAACATTTATTCCTCGAGTTTCTGGGCTATTACATTTTGCCTGAATTGACTTGTTGCAGTTTTCCATTGACTTTGGCCATAGAATAGGAAAGTACTAACAGGCACCCAGGGGTCCTCTCTGCCCTCATTGTGCGGTGGCAATCCCATCCCCAGGACCAATGAAGTGAATCCAGAGTTTTCACACTATTGGCATTTGGACTAGATAATTCTTTGTTGCAGGAGGGGCTGTCTTATGCATTATAAGATGTTTAGCAGCATCCTTGACCTCTACCCGCAAGGTGCTAATAGTGCTCTCCTGCAGTTGTGACAACCAAAAATGTTTCCAGATATTGCAAATGTCCTCTGGATAAAATTGCCCCCAGTTGGAAGCCACTGGAGTAACCCCTTTCTTTGCCAGTAGGTTCATAGACGTACAGACCCAAAAATGGCTGTGTGGTCGTCTCAACTTCCAGTTCAATGCAATCATTGTTTTCTCTCCTGATGAAAGCATTCCTCTCTTGGGAACTAAGACCTTCAAGCCAATTGAGCCTAAAGTGACAGGACTGGAAAGTAAAAACTTTGTTATCCAAGGAATGTTAGCTGAGATTGCACACAATAGGGATACTTTGTTTTCTACTTTGCTTTTCTTTTTTCATTACAGCTTCATTGAGATATAGTTGACATACAACATTTTGTAAGTTTAAGGTGTACAGCATATTGATCTGATATATATTGCAAAATAATCACCACCATAGCATTAGCTAATACTTCCATCATGTTGCACAATTACCATTTATTTTTTGTGGTGAGAACATTTAAGATGTAGTCACTTAGCATTTTATAAGTATATAATTCAGTATTATTAGCTATAATGAACACATTAGATCACCAGAACTTATTCATCTTATAACTGGGCATTTATAGTTAAAAGAGATAACTTTTAAATTGCCATGGTCTAAATGCATCATCTCATATCCTGACAGTGCTTTCAATGCTGTTCTTTGGATGGAGTCTTCTCTTAGACTATTAAAACTAGCTGCCTCTGTTTTCCAGCTTTTAGGCTCTAGTGTTGCAAACTCTCTCAAACCATTGTTCAGCCTAGTGAGCCCATGCCCTGGGTTTGATCCTTTGGTTCTCTGTATCCTATGACTGCGTATGACAGGAGGGAACCAGTAGGGAAATAGGAAATAGCTCTTTTCCTGGGTTTTACAGCAGGGATAGACTAAGCCACGATTTCACATCACTTTTTAAAAATATATATATTTTTATTGATTTCAGAGGAAGGGAAAGGGAAAGAGAGAGAGAAACGTCAATGATGAGAGAATCACTGATTGGCTGCCTCCTACATACCCCCGACTAGGGATCAAGCCCACAACTGGGCATGTGCCCTGACTGGGAATTGAACCGTGACCTCCTGGTTCATAGGTCAATGCTCAACCACTGAGCCACGCTGGCCAGGCCACATCACTTTTATTAATAGACTCTACCCTGGAGCTGAGAGGCCACCTATGGTAGATTATTCACAAAATGACTACTGTTATTCCTCCCTTACTATCTATATCCCTTGTGATGTAACTTCAAAGTTGCTCTCTTTCAGAGGTGAAGTATATTTCCCCAGCATCTGAATCTGGGCTGGCCTGATGATTTGCTTTGGCCAATAAAATCCAGAAGTGATTCCTGGCAGATTCTGAGCCTAAGGATCCACCTGTTATCCTGGAACACCTCTCAGCTGCCAAGTAAACAGTTATGGGGGCAGAGCCTGCTAGAGGGTGAGAGACCACCTGGAGGAGAGATATCCATCTGGGCTGAGGTCATTCTAGGTCCATCAGCCCCAGCTGGCCCAGCAGCTGTCCACAGATGTGTACCAGTAAGTGAGCTTAGCTTCGACCCAAAGAACTGCCAACTAATGAAAGTCTAATTGCCCACATGCAGAATTATGAGCTAAAAAATGGTTCTTTTGAGGTACTATGTCTTGGAGTGGTTTCTTCTGAAGCCAAAACTTATGGATATGTCATCAAGGTTAGAAGCATTTCTAAAATAGAAGTTACATCTACTTCTGAGTTATCACACCTGCCAGTTAAGAGGAAAGAAAGAGCAGAAGATAAACCATATATAAAAGAGAAGAGATATAAAAGGAGGACTATAAAGTCAAGTAGCTATTACTCTCAGCCAGTTCTGGCCATAATCCAATTTCTTCTTCCTTCACTATCTAGACCACTTACAATTTAGCAGAAGTCTATTATTTATAAAACTCAGAAACTTCCCACATTGATGTATCTTGTGGATCCCAAGACTCAGCTAGGTCTTCTTCTTCTGTTTTATTTATTTCTTTTAATCCTCACCCGAGGATATTTTCCCATTGATTTTTAGTGAGAGTGGAAGAGAGAGGGAAAGACAGAGAGCAACATCAAAACATCGATGTGAGAGAAACACATAGATTGGTTGCCTCCTGCATGAGCCCGTCCCAGGGCCCAGGCTGGGGAGGAGCCTTCAACCAAGGTACATGCCCTTGACCGGAATCGAACCTGGCACTCTTCCGTCTGCAGGCCGACACTATCCACTGAGCCAAACTGGCGAGGGCCCAGCTAGGTCTTCTTGAATGACTGGCCCAGGAAGTGGAATGTAGTCTGGAACCAAAGGAGATGTTTTCTCTGCCTTGTTCTTTCAATCTCTTTCTCTTTGGTAGATCTCTCATCACTTCAGCATGTTGGCTTCACTGTTTCTCTCTTCAGTTCTCTGCTTGCACATAGCTTCATCATGCCCATTCCAAGATAGCAGCCCCTGCCCGAAGTTTTCATGATCTTCTAGCTTATCTTCCATAAATTCAAATTCCCACTCACAGAGAATCTGATTGTTATACTGTGGTCCAGTCAGATGTACTTGGGCAGTAATAGTCATGGTCAATAAAAATATCCTTTTCTTGACATTGGGCAGGAATCTTTTGTAGGAACCAGAGGATTGAATTGCTCTTTTATTTTTATTGAATTCAGAGAGAGGAAGGAAGAGGGAGAGAGAGATAGAAATATCAATGATGAGAGAGAATCATTGATCGGCTGCCTCCTGCATTCCCCCCACTGGGGATGGAGCCAGCAACCTGGGCATGCACCCTGACCAGGAATCAAACCATGGCCTCCTGGTTCATAGGTCAATGCTCAACCACTGAGCCACACTGGTCAGGCATGAATTGCTGTTTTTAATAATGTCTACTGCTGGCAGGAACCACCACCCTGAGATTCTGGAACTCCTTTTCTATCAAGTCACCAATAGGTGTTTGCCTGTGCTTTCCAGTGGAGGATCAACTTCTCTATCCTCCCATTGGAGGAATATGACTGAGAATGATCAGTAATTTCTTTCCCTCATCAGGCTGGGCAGGGATTGGAAATTTTTTTTTAACCAAGTGCCCTGCCTCATATGTTTTTATGGTGCTCCTGGTGTCCAAAGACTCAAGAGTTCCAGCCTCTTCTTCATATAAACCTAGTTTCCAGTGTCCATAACATTCTAGTCAGCACCTGGGTTTGCCTGCCTTTTTTAAGAGAAAAATTGTATTTTGTTTTTTCTTACAACAATCAAATTTAGAAGGCTGCTGGTTGAGACACTCTCTAGGGGAAATTTATGGTTATATGGGCTTTATGGACTAGAATATTTAAAAAAACAAATCAGGACACTGACATATGGTTACCAGGTCTATACAGGTAACCATATCCTTTCTAATAAAGAGGGAATATGCTAATTGACTGCCTTGCCCTCAAAGATGGTGGTGCCACAGATGGCCAGCAGGGGAGGGCAGTTAGGGGCAACCAGGCCTGCAGGGGAGGGCAGTTGGGGGAGACAAGGCTGGCAGAGGGGGCAATTAGGGGTGACCAGGCCAGCAGTGGAGGGCAGTTGGGGGTGATTGGGCCGGCAGGGGAGCAGTTAGGCGTCGATCAGGCTGGCAGGGGAGTGGTTAGGGGGTGATCAGGCTGGCGGGCAGAAGCAGTTAGGGGCAATCAGGCAGGCAGGCAGGTGAGCAGTTGGGAGCCAGCAGTCCCGGATTGTGAGGGATCCCAGATTGGAGAGCATGCAGGCTGGGCTGAGACCCCCCCCCCCCCCCCCCCGAACAAATTTCATGCACCGGCCTCTGGTGTCATTAATAATAAATAATAATACAATAATAAACTATGTTTCGTGTACTCACAACTGTAAAGCTACTTTTGCCGCACCCAGTATATTACCACATAAGGCCATTGGAAGTTCCCATATCCAATCATCATCATTTAATATTAGATTGAAACCTAGGAAATTATCATTTTTGTAGCAATTGAATAGTGGCATTTTCCTGCGGCTCAATGTACTATATTAAGGAATATTTTACCTTGAGAACTATAGAAAGGATCTATTCCTACAGTGAAGGACTGGCCTTACAATGAATTTATTTCACTTTATGAGAAATGCATAATTTTCTTGTCTCATTATGGATCATGAAAACTTAAATATGGTCTGACACTATTTTTTATGTCTTTTTAAAAGATATATTTTATTGATTTTTTACCTTATAAAAAGGTAAAAAATAATTAAAATGCCAACACATTTTAGAAACATCGATAAGAGAGAAACATGGATCAGCTGCCTCCTGCACACCCCCTACTGAGGATGTGCCCGCAACCAAGGTACATGCCCTTGACCAGAATCAAACCTGGGACCCTTCAGTCTGCAGGCTGATGCTCTATCCACTGAGCCAAACCAGTTAGGGCTTTATGTCTTTTTTTAAACATAGGTCTACTAAAACATATCTGTTTTAGTAGATCACTCTCATTCCTCAGAATACTTTTTTTGCCCCCTAGCCTCTGAGATGGTAGCCTCTGAGATGGGGTCTGGCCTTCCTTGGTTCAAAGTCATGCTCAAAGTACAGTCATGTTTTCTGAGGCCCTTTCAGGCTGTTGTTGGGTGAATTCTTCACTTGAACCAAACTTGGGTGTTTAGGAGACATGTTTGCAGCACCCAATTCAGTGTTGCATCCCCCTTTGTAAAGAACATGGTCACATTTACCAAAGGAGCCTTAGTAACTTCCCATGGTTCCTCCGTGTGTGGAAACCAGTTTTTCTACTAGTCATGAGTTAAAGATGTTTCACTTTGCATTGTGTCTTGCACAACTTTTCTATCATCTCAGACAACTGCTTCATTGCCCTCTATTTCCTACCAAAGGGATCTTCATCTCTGTTACAAGTAAAATCCAGACAGATTGTATAACAAACTGGCTTTGGTTATTAAAAACATCTTTTTAGTTCTTGGCACAACTAACAAAACCACTCCTGATGAAAAGAGTGTCTCTCTCCCATATGGTTTTCAAAAGAAGTTCAATTTTCTGAATTTACTGTACATGTGAAAACAATAAACAATTTGCATTTATTTCTTTTTCTAGTAATTCAGACTTTAATTTGAGGGTTTTTAAAGAATGGATTTAGTAATTTCAACATTGTACTACTTTCTGAAATATTATTGATTCTCAGTGAAGAAAATAAGCCTTAGACAAATGTTTCAGTTTATCTCTCTTTTTTTGTGAATCTGTAAATGCGTCAGAAAAATGTTTACTGTAATGTTAGAATGTGCATGTATTGGCATTAAAAATGTGGTTTTGTCCCTATGGGGAATCAAATAGAAGTAAAATTACAGTTAATTCCTGGTATCTGTGGTAATGGGGAACAGATTGAGTTTGTACCAATAGTATTTGAAAAATTTAGAAATTAAGCTGAACCTTGTCCTTCATTAAACCTTTTGCCAGAGATCCACAAGTAGTCCAGTTGTTCTTTCTTCTTTTCCTGGCTCAGCCATTTCAGGGGTAGAGAAATGGCCAGAAGGAAAAAAGGGAAGAATCAAAAGACTTATTCAAAAATCTCATGGTCATTATATTTTTCTCAGTACATTGACTCCAGCTCTTTTGTGGGAAAAGGAAATCACTCTGTAGTAGGAGCAGATGACAGTCTTCCTACGCCTTTAGGAAGGCGTCTTGTCTTTCCTTGCGATTTAAGAGAGAATCATCCACCAAAACTCATGCTACCTCTACTAGCTCAGTTTTCAGTTAGTAACTGAAAAAAGAAGCAAATTTTGAAGAATTCTGACACCTCTTTAAAGGGAATATTTGAAATAAAGCTAAATGGGAAAAAAATGCCACCACAGAGCCACCTACCTGTAGCCAGTAGCCTGCAAGAGAAAGGATTTCTTTCATTTGGTTCAGTCACCAACCCTTTGAGAGAAGGAGATGATATATAAGCTCTTTATGGTCTCTTGGCTTCCACAATGGTTTTTAATAGATCAGGGGATGTGGGGGGAGAGAGGAAACCTCCTTTATTCTGGATTTGTAGTATTTCTTGAATGCAAAGAACTCACACATTTGCAGGGACAAGAGTGTATTGCACTCATGGTGTCCAGATGTGATGCTCCAATGATGTAAGCCACTAATTTTTTTTTTGTAATTATTATTGTTATCTGTTGAAAAGACTTAGACAATGACTTTTAGTTTTAAAAAATCCTGGAATATTTTGTAACTATTTGTCATTCATAGTGGTAATCCTGACACAACACTGTAAAAGCTTTGGAAGGATATATACATATACATATGCATATACACATGCATATACATATACATATACATACACATATACAAGATATATATCTTTACATATCTATCTTTATATATTATATATATAGTTATTTATTATGGTAGTGATAGGGGAAACCTTAATTAACTACATTAGAGAAATTCAAAATACTAAATGAAGTGATGGTTTTAAATAAGGCTGGATATAATTAGTCCCAGATGGTTGCTTTATAGTCAGGAGAGTTCACTCAAACAGCCACATTTCTTTGTTTGAATGTGCCTCCTGCATTGTTTCCTCATACTTACAACTTCTATGGGGCCTCACTGTGTGTAGGTCTTTGTGAAATGTCTGTCCATTGAGACAAAAAGATTGTGTCCTCCATAATATACTCTTTATAAGATGTTCTGGGAACATCTTTAAACCGATATTCTCAGAGCCCACCTCTACAACCTCAGAACCAAGGGTTTCTCTTCCCTTCTGGTTTTCTGCTTTTCCTTTTGGTAATGGAAAACATTTTCTCTTTTTTTGGTTCAATGCTCAGTGCCCTGGAGGAACAAGCCTCATAGGTCTCAGGGGATCATCCCTATTTGCTGAAGGAAACCAGACACGTTACTAAGTAGGGAGCTCTAATTCCCATGCAGAATAGCCAGGCAGATCAAGAAATGTCTTTAAGCAAATTTTGCTTGTCATCGAAAAACCAAGGAAAATCAAATGAAAGACAACACATAGCTGATTACCAAAAAGGTTATTGTCTTTAGTTCCTTGATATCTCTAACAGAAAACTTGTCAAAATAAGTAAATTTGTTTCCAGTTCTATCCTAATAATAGGTTTCACTGATTAAATTACTCAGTTGGTCCAGTCATCAGTACGGAAAATGTAGACACACCCAGTCTTTTCCTATAAACGATTCCTTCAAATATGCATGTATTTGTTTTTGGGACCCAAGGTTCCTTTTAAAAATCTTCAAATGGATTAACAATGTGTTTCTTCCTCACTCAGAGAAAACTAAGATAATGATTCATTGCTTTTCCATTAGCTGGTGCTTGATTCAGAACAGGACGAAGCAGGCCTTTTCTTCTATGACTTGGATGGTGGACTCCTCAAAGTTCACGTGATAGTTAGCAAAGAGTAGAGTAAGACACAGTATCTAGTCAGATTCATTTGTGTTTAGAGTCAATGATATTTATTATTTGGGTGAATAAGTAATGCTATTTCCTCCCATATTCCTTTCATATGTTCCTTTATTTTTAATTAGTAATATAATAAAACTAGAGGCCTGGTGGATGAAATTTGTGCACGGGTAGGGTCCTTAGGCCTGGCCTCCTTCTGGCTGCTGGCTGGAAACTTTCTTCCCCGGCTGCTGGCTGCAGGCCAAGGCTTTCCTTCATTCTGCACCGCCCCCTGGTGGTCGGCGCATGTCATAGCGAACAATTGAACTCCCAGTCTCCCGGTAGAACACCTGAGGAGACACTTTGCATATTAGCCTTTTATATATATAAATGTAACCCATTTTGTAATAAATGTAATGGATAGTTGACCAGTGAGTCACAGTAAGTCTTACCATGGAATAAAGATTACTCATTGCCTATAAACTATCAGTTAGGAGAAAACCGGAGCTATTTCCCAGATCATGTGAAACAAAACCAGGCCATAGTTTTATAAGAGATATCTAGTGGAATAAGCAAAATATATTTCCTCTTTTGAAATATCTGGAGAATTGCTGAAAGTCTCTACTTTGCTCTTTAGTGAATATAGAACTCAAACCTGCAATTTTGAAATATGCATATGTATTTTACTTATATAAAAACACTTCATTTCTGTTTTTAACCATCTCATAATTTGTATTTTTTTATAAGACATCTTGCTTGTCCATCATTGAAACAAATGACCAAATATGCAAACATCAATGAACCAGCAAAATTGTCATCAGCTTGGCATTCTCTTATTGTCAAGGTGATATTGATTATGCAGTCAGGGATTATCAAATGCCTGAGTAGTATAATACCTTCTAAATTATAGTTCATATAATATTAAATTATAGTACATATTTTGTTAATATTCATATATTTTATTAACATATTACATATACTTTTGATTTCAGGCTCTAGGCCTACAGATTCACATGGCCCTATTATTATATTTAATAACTTCTTACTGGAGCTAATTTCCCAAACACAGCATATTTTTGAGCTTAGGAGCACTAAAAAGTTGGTATTGGAAGTGTGAAAAAATGGGCAAGTAATTTAAATTTTATATATTTAAGACTTCAAATGCTGTAAGACAAAGCAAATATGAAGTGTCGATTATTAATGCTAAATAGCATTTGCCATCCTTAAAATAGATATTTAGAATAAGTGATCTCTAATCTATTCATTCATTTATTTATTTGTTCATTTATTCAATAAACAGATATTGAGCATGTACTGTGCCAGATTTGTGGTAGATGCTGAGATAGATTGATGAGGAAATTCAGGTATAGGCCTTGCTTACAGTCTGGTAGAAAACTAACATTTACTGAACATCCAATCTCTAGTTACCTTTAGAATTCTGATATTCTACCAATCCAAGGACCATTCAGTTATATTATGGAATCTGTAATCCTGGTAGAAGTGATGAAGGTAATAGCCTTCCTATTCCTTGCTCATGCCCTTGAACCTGGAGAGCAGAGGGCTGAGAAAAAGGGGATGTGGCAGGAAGTTAGTGGAAGAATAGGTAGCTGCCCTAGGAAATGCATAGTAGGAATGGGTTTATTTTTGTTGGAGGATGAGAGTAGCGGTATGTGTGGAGGGGAAAGCAAAGTTCAAACCTCTTTGTTTTTTGGTGATTAAAGGAAATTCAGCACCAGCCTAGGAAATAAAAATTTCAGAAAAACACCTCTGAGGGTCTTTTGTTTTGATGCTTTTCCATTTCGTCCCTTGCCTTAAAAAAAAAAAAAGTGTTTCCTCTGAGATCTTTATTGTATGGAATGGGCCGTAAAAAAGATGCCTTGAGGCCAATGACATAAAAGGTCACTTTTCTGAAGAGAATTCATGTGCTACCCTTCCCTCATCTCTGGAATTTCTTGGGCTTTACACTAATGGAGTGGATAATGATTGCTCATAGTTCTGTTTCTAAAAGAACAAGTGATCCTGGTAAAAATAGATTTATTAGGGCACAAAGGAGAGTACAACTAGATTATATGACTAGATTTTAGTGCGGCATTTTTTTCTAGGATTTGATGACATATGACTGAGGGAGTGAGTTATGAAAGTGCTGGACTGTATGGGTTTTCTGACCCATGGGTAGAAGCAGATAGTGAGAATCAAGAGCTAAGACTGTAGATGTCTATTTACCACACTGTGGAGAGATGTTTCAGGCATTGGAGAGTTATGAGGTGCAGCTTGTTGAACATCTTTGGAAATATTTTGTTGAAAGAAGTCCATAATGTGCAACTAACTCTAGGTCAAGAGGCACATTAGGAGAGCCTTCCAATGCCAGTGAGCACAGGGAGGCAGCAGTCTGAACTGGGGAGATGGTTTTGGAAAGTGTAGTTCATCTGAAGAAGCAGGCAGACAGGCTACAATTTGATGAACTGGACACAAAGCTGATGATCATGTGGACACTGATGAATGACAAACTATGTGTACTGGGAAAGTGACTCTTAACTTGAACCTCAATTCTCAAGAAAAGTAGATGGACAGAGAGAAGTTCCAGAAATGAGCAATTCAAATGGGAAAGTGAGAAATGTTTGAAAGAAATAAGTAGAAGAATTAAATGTGAAAATGTGACCATGAGGAGCTCCTTATCTTCTTCCATCTTTTACATATCTACACTAATAAAAGAGAAACATGGTAATTAGCGTACGACCGCTACCCTTCCCATTGGCTAATCAGCATATCCTTATGCAAATTAACTGTCAGCCAAGATGGCAGCCGGCAGCCATGCACTGAAGCGAACAGGGAGGCTTGCTTGCTCCAGTGACAGCGGACTCCAACGTTCCCCGCCTGACTTGCCGGCCTCTCAGCTGCAACTCTAAGCAACTATGTTGCAAATATAGAAGCTAAACAAAACCCTAGAAACCGGCTTTCAGTCAGCCGGGCTTCAGCCAGCC
>NW_005353967.1:21843885-21910272 GCF_000412655.1 Myotis brandtii
GGGGCGGCGCCCCAACTCCCCAATCAGCCCTGCTCTGAGCCTGACCAGGGGCTGCACCTAGGGATTGGGCCTGCCCTCTGCCACCCGGGAGCAGGCCTAAGCCAGGAGGTCGTTATCTCCCGAGGGGTCCCAGACTGCGAGAGGGCACAGGCCGGGCTGGGGGACCCCCCTTCCCCCCCCCTCCGAGTGCACAAATATTTGTGCACTGGGCCTCTAGTGTATATATATTTTTCCAGGAGGAATTATACTTTAAATGAGTGAGTATGCTGAGAAGGAGAAAGAGTAATAACTTTTAATACTCAGAGAAAAGTTTCTTAAAGAGGAGGGTTCTTTTAGATGTAACACTGCCGGGGAGCAAAGAATCTAGCATATGATCCCGAATATAGAAATTTGCCACTACCTATCTCAGGAGCAGTGGCCCCTGGCACTCAGATTTCACACTGAGTGACTTCTTCTTTTGGGGGTAAGTCAAGAACCTCATAGTCTGACCACTTCATCCTCTCAGATCTGAGAATAGGAAGGACCACACTGAGCTGTCAAGAGTAAGTAAATAACTGTGATGGCTTTACAAATTGGTTTGACTGCATGTTTACATGCAACTTAAGAACTGAACAATTACCCTGGCTGGTTTGGCTCAGTGGCTAGAACGTCAGCCTGCAGACTAAAGAGTCCAGGATTTGATTCTGGTCAAGGGCACATGCCCGGTTGTGGGCTCAATTCCCAGTAGGGGGCATGCAGGAAGCAGCTGATTAATGATTCTCTTTCATCATTGATGTTTCTATCTCTCTTTCCCTTCCTCTTTGAAATCAATAAAAATATAATTTAAAAAAGAACTGAACAATAAAATTCAAAAGTGTTCAATTTATTTGGAATAACTTTACAGGCATTCAATAAATATTTAAAATGAATTTGTTAGAAAGTAGTGTTTATTACATGTGTAGTATATTCCTAGAACTCTGTTAAAATTGTAGGGCATTTTTTAAAAAGCTTAAAGGAGTTTATAATTACATGAAGATGTTTAAAAATAGATGCACTAAATTTTTAAAATTTTAATTTAACAAAAATTTATATAGAGAATACTATATAGTGCCAGGGATTTTTCTAAGTGCTTTATAGATATTAACTCCTATATTGATCTAGATTAAATGACCCACTGATTGGAAGTGCATTTATGAAGGACTTTATAGATAAGTCTTCTTGAACAGAGGGACTGCAAGATGTTGGTTTTGTGCTGTGAACATATGGGAACCTAAAAATGGACTATGCTATACTATTTTTCATGTTCACAGCTCACTCTATATAAATTTGTCAACTAGGCAAAATTTGCCTACATGTTATTCTGCCTTCAGAAATCAACTGAGCTCTAAGGTTGTTTTTTGTTTCCTAAAGTCTCTTGCTCTGGTTTCCTGATTGAGTTTATCTACCAGCAACTTCTAATGCCAGTGTTGTGGGCCATGAATCATACTAAGCTTTTTAGGGAGATATTTGGGATTTGTTTTGGGAAGGTGTCCAAGGACTCTCCTTATGTCTAAAGTTCCTGTCTTTAATCAATGGAAGATGTAGTGAATTGAACCATTCAACATGATGGTTAGGGGAATGCTGACTAAGAAACATCCCCCACCTTTCATGAGGAAACTCAGAACCATGGGTAAAGTATGTGGAGAAATTGGGGTTGCAAGAACTTCTACTTACCTATATGATGATTTAAAACATTCAAATGAAGTTACAATTTCCATGCTCCCTTTCTCACCAGAAGAGACATTCCTCTAGTGGAGGCGCCAACATGATGGCATCCAAATTCAGTATCATTCCTAGAATAGCTAAAAACCACTGCTAAATATTTCCCAAGTAAACCCAGCTAAGAATAGTGTCTATTTCCAGAGCTCTGACATAAGAAACTCAACACTCTGTTGGAGTCTGATAAGCTGAGCTTCTTTTCTGAGAGCTTTGCCCAAGTGAGATTGAGGAGGATGTATCTGAGAAAGACTCAAGTTGAGTAAGAGTTGAACAAGACTCCTTATGTCACCTGTGGCATGGCATTGAGTGATGCTCTATGAGACTAAAAGTGCCTGTGGGCATGCCTACATGCTGAATTGACTACTTGTCAGTGCCTTGGGCACCAAAGAGACTTGTATTAACTCTGTTCAGTAATCACATGAAAATTTCACTCTTTGTCTTGCAGTTCTTGAGCATCAGTTGGTGCTCTTCAGTACCTCTCCCACTTGTTCTGTCAGTTTGTTGGGAAGAAGAAGCTCCATCTTGCTGCTCTAAGCCAGAAAGACATGTTTCCTTCTTGAGAGGTTCAATGTCTAAGGGCTTATTATTAGTCCCCAGATTTACTCTCACCTTGTAATTGATACGGTATTTGATACTCCTGAAGTCTTTAGGAGAGCAAGAATTATCATCCCACCTTTGTTAACGAGACATAGAGGTTCAGATGGGAATCTACTCATAGTTCATATTTAGTGAATGGCAGATACAGAACTAGATCCCAGGTCCTTGGACTTCCTTGTGTGATATTCCCATTACTTCATCCCATCTCTGTGCACATGGATAAGTGTCCAAGTCCTGGTGCCCCACCTGTTCCTGTTTATTTATCTGCTTGAGTTTGGCAAAGAAAAAAGGTTTTGGGGCTAGGAATGGTTCTCTACCCCACAGTACAGTGTTCGAGGCAAATATCCTAATTTTCCCTAGTCACAAAAGGGATCATTTCTACAATAGTTCTTATGTTATTCTCTGTAACCATAAGAGTATCACAGTATTTTTTTTTGTCTGAAGTACAAATTGTATCGTTTCGGCATGGCTGCATTTATTTAATGTAGATAGTTTGCATTTAGACTTCCTTGTGCTTTCTTCTTTGCCCTAAGTTATTCTTTCCAAGTTAGAATGCTGCTTCTTCTTTGGCATCTATTAAAAATCATCAGCAACATGGCCACCCTCCAGAAACACTTCTGTAATGCCAACCGCAGGACTTGGCATCTAAAAATAAGATTTGAAAATGAGATTTAAGTTAAGTTAAATTTGTGTCTTTACTAAAATTCGGTAAAACCTATTCTAGGGAAAAGTGTGAAATACATGAAACCCTTATTGCTACTTCCTAGAAAAGCTTTGGCTGAGTAGTGAGAACTTGTCCTTTTTATTCTGACTCTCTCCTAGTGGCCACTTTTCACCCTCTGACTTAAAGTTATGTAAGTTCAGAAGAGATTCTCATTCTTCCCAAAGCCCACAGCTGAGCAGGTTGAGTGGGCTCCTCACTTATGAGTCTCAAGGTTTTGAAGTGTATTTTTAATTTGGCGATCATTTCTGCTTCCATTATGGAACTGATTAAGCTAACTAAATGATAAAACAGGAAATAAAATAATTTGGGCATAGTGTGGGCAGTTTAAAATTTATTTAAACTGTAGTGTGGAAACTGTCAAAATTTAAAAAATCAAAATTAGCTTAGATCTCCCCATCCTTTCTTTCATCTAAAACCCTTTTCCAGTTCATTTCATAAGAATGATTATATCCCAAAATAAAGCATTCTTATTGGCCTTTTATATGTCTTTACTCAGCTTTCCACTATATTTTTCATCTTCTGATTTTCAAGTGCACACTCTAATGATAAAGCCCGGTATCCAGTCCAATCACTTATAATCTCTAAAGTGCTCAAGATCTTGCTAGTCCTTCTTCTTTTCCTCCCTTCCTGCCTCCCTCCTACCCTTCTCTCCAACAAGCTATCACTTAAATTCTCAGGGAAGGCTATTAGAAATTAGTAATAATTACAATTACCTTTTCTAGAAGATGTAAAAATAAGCTTTGCTTGATGCAAAGATGAGACAGCAAACCCATTTAATACGTAATGATTGCAGACTTTTCCACAGCTTTTATATGTGGTTGGAGAAGTATTATGGACATAAAATCCGGAGACTAACAGTCAGGACAATTCTGCAGCTGTTCTTATTCCTCAGTCAATGATCTAAAAAAATCACTGTACCACGTTTCACACCATGGCCCAGATTTAGATTTAGATGAATGGACGTAGTCACTCCTCCAGGTTTGGAATGTGCCAGTCACACTACTGCTTTCTAAAGAAATCTTAGTTTCTGACTTTCAAAATTTGACTGCCTTGTCTACTATGCATTTCTGTGCATTCATACAAACCTAAGGTTTAATTATTTTCTCCCAGAATGCTTTTGTTCCCTATTGGTCTTTTGTACTCAGATATTTCTGACAGACCTTTTTGTGTGCACAAATTATGATGTTACAAAGTTACAGATTTTAAATTTATATGGCAGCCCTTAGGATCTCTCTCTCTCTCTCTCTCTCTCTCTCTCTCTCTCTCTCTCTCTCTCTCTCTCTCTCTCAAAGACAGTCTTAGTTTTTGTCCTAGGCTGAACCTAAACTGATCTGTTTTCAAACTGTTGAGTTTCTATTGCCAAGGAAATCATGCTAGGACTCATTGAACCAAAGGGGATTAACAAGTCTGTGGTTCATAGCCAATAATTGTTTTTTCTTTCATTTTATTTCATTTCAATTCATTTACTTTAATTTTTTTACCCTATTAGACCCCTACTATTTTCAACATTATTTAGGTCTGATTGACAAGTAAAAATTGTATATATTTAAAGTACAATGTGATGATTGGATATAAATCAATGTTGTAAAATGATTAACACAATCAAGCTGACATATCCATCTACTCATATAGTTACCCTTTGTCTGTGTGTGTGTGTGTGTGGCAATTTTTTTCAGCACATTTCAAGTATATAATCCAATATTATTAGGTATAGTCATCATGCTGTACCTTAGGTCTCCAAACTTATTCATCTTATAACTGAACCTTTGTACCCTTGGATCAGTAGCTTCTAATTCCCACACCCAGCTTATGATGACCAGCATTCTTCTCTCTGATTGTGTAAAAAATGTTGTTCAACATTTTTAGATTCTGTTTACTAGTGATACCATGCAGTATTTGTCTTTCTCTGTCTGCCTTATTTCACTTAACACAGTGTTCTCCAGTTCATCCAGTTTATTGCAAATGGTAGGATTTCCTTCTTTTTTAAAGGCTGAATAATATCCTGTATATGTGTGTGTGTATCACACTTTATCCATTCAGTTGTTGATAAACACAGGTTATTTCCAAATCTTGGCTACTGTAAATAGTGCTGTAGTGAATATGGGAATGCAGATATCTCTTTGAGATTGTGATTTACTTACTTTGCATATATACTCAGATGTGGAATTGCTGGACCATATCGTAGTCCTATTTTTAATTTTTTGAGGAACTGCCATACTGTTTTCCCTAAAAGCTGTACCAATTTACATTCTCACCAACAGTATAAAAGGGTTGACTTTCCCCACAATTTGCCAAAATGTGTTATCTTTTAACTTTTTATAATAAGTGACACTGGCCACCTATTCATGTACCTGCTGGCCATTTTGTATGTCTTCCTTGGAAAAATATTTATTCAGGTTCTTTGCCCATTTTAAAATCTGGCTATCTGGTTATTTTAGCTACTGAAGTTATATGAGTTCCTTACATATCTTGTATATTAACTCCTTATCAGATATATGGTTTACAAGTATTTTCTCCCATTGCATTAGTTGCCTTTTCATTTTGTAGGTTGATTATTTATTTTGCTGTGCAAAATATTTTTAGTTTATAGTCCCACTTGGTTATTTTTGATTTACTTACTTATGCTTTGGTGTCAAATCCAAAAAAAATCATTACTAAGATTCATGTCAAGGAGCTTTTCCCCTAGCCTTTCTTCTAAGAATTTTATGGTTTTAGGTCTTATGTTTAAATTTTTAATCCATTTGCATTTATTTTTGGGTGTCTGTGTATAGAGTAAGAAAGGGCCCTATTTCATTCTTTTGTATGTGGCTATCCTGTTTTCCTAATTTATCTTGAGATGTGTCCACCTGTGGACAGCATGTGTCCATTGGATGACACTCAAGTGGGGATCAAGGATGATCTATCACATAGTTTGCACTCATTTGGTAAACTGAACATGTGACTTGTCAGAAACATTTTTCTTCAGCGTTTTTGCATGTGCCTTGTAAGGGAAATTTAATCCATATGTGTCAAAGATTCATTTACACGTAAATCATTAAAGCATTGTTCTGAGTTTTTGATGTCTAACAAGTCTTTTGACTTTTTCCAAGCAGTTCTAAGTGTTTTTCCAAGGGCAAACGTAATGCCTAGCACCAGAAAATTCAGGTTTTCTTCTTGAGTCTAAAATTCTTGCTTCTCAGGAAAAAGTTCCCTAGCAGTCAGCATTTACTGCTCCCATTTCTAAATGTCTCAGAGGAGCCAAGCTCTGAAAGGGTAAAAGATGATATGGCCTGGTTCACACATCTGGCCCCAATCTGGGCCTGTATTCTAACTTGGCAAAGAGGTATAGGATGTATTTTACTTTCATCCACCTCTGTTTCATTGGAGACATTGTGTGACGCAAACACCAGATGATTCTGAGTTCATCTGGTCAGTGGGAATGGAAAGGAAGAAGTCTCTCTTTATTGCAAGGATTTGGGGCAAGTATATTAAAGAGCATGAATGCTTCGAGAAGAAATATATTTCTACTATTTCCAAGGCAAGAACTATTCTGCCACCAGTGGATCTATGGTTTTCCAAAGGTCTTACATCCCCACCTCACTAATAACTTCAGTTACCTCCATTAGGGTTAAGGCAAGGCAACATGGCAATGCAGGGAAGGAAGGCTGCCTTCAGAAAGAACCTCTTTCAGTATCCCCATGTTTCCTTTTGGCATTTCTCCTTAATTCCTTTCCTTAGTAATCTCTGCTTGGAAATCATCCCAGGTCCTAGGAAATCACCTAGGAAAACAGGAGGTAAATTAAGTCCTATGAAGTTGTTACTGAGAACATGCTATGCTCCCAGGACTTGAGGCAGGGATTACGTCTCTTTCATTTCTGTGTCGTCAGTGTCTAGTACAGTGCCTGGCCTACAATCAATGCTCAAGTCATGTTTGCTGAAGAAATGTAGTATCTTTGTACATGAGAGAGTCATGCTAAGTTCAAAAGGCTGAGTCCTAATCATGAAATTTCAGCTGTTGATCTAATCTCAACAAACATCCCTTTCTTTCTGTATTACATCTAATGGCTTCACCCATTTCAACCTTACATCTACAGCAGAAAGTACACAAACAGATGACAGGGCATGGGGCAATGCTTTTGAGTGGAAATATTTTTACTACCTGCCAATCACTCAGGGAAGTCAAAGGAGACCCTAAACTCAGGACAGAACCAGCCTGGCCCTTCTCTGCTGACTGGCTCGGCCTCCTGTTGAGGTAGTGTGTGGGTTGAAGTGCTCACCTCTGTAATGGGAGTATTAGACTAGTTCATTCATTCTATACCTCTTATCCTTTATGTCACTTTTTCTGAGGCTATTCAGACTGTAGAAATGACTAGAAATTGTTGGAGAGAGGGATACAGCCACGCTATTGCTGGCTGTCCCTACTGGTCTCCCCACTTTTTTGAGAAGTCACGTAAGCCAATTTAGCCAATGACATCAGCTTCTTTTGGTGCTTACTGGTAGCCTCCAATGGTTAGAAAGCTCCTTCTCCACACCCTAACCACCAGGTGTTAGGAATCAGTGAGAGGAAGTCTCAGGCAGAGTTCTACTATCATCCAACATTTATTAGCTAGCAGCTTGAAGAGGTCTTTGCCCTTTAGGCACTCAGGTCATAGGCTTTGCATGAACATACAAGATAGAATATATATATATATATATATTTAATTCTCACCCGAGGATATTTTTCCTTCATTTTTAGAGAGTGGAAGGGAGGGTGAGAGACACAGAGAGAGAAACATTGATGTGAAAGAGATATATAGATTGGTTGCCTCTCATATGAGCCCCAACCAAGGCTGGAGATCAAGCCTGCAACTGGGTATGTGCCCTTGACAGAAATCAAACTCAGGACCCTTCAGTCTGCAGGCCAATGGTCTATCCACTGAGCCAAACTGTCTAGGGGAGAACAGTAGTCTTGGAAGGAAAAAAAGCCTTCTAGTTTGAATAGGTAACAAAGTCCTCCATCAAGTAGCAGAAGGCTGGATCAGATCTAGGGTCTCAGAAGGTAAACTTAGCAAATTTTTATACATTTGTTCATGCAAAGGTTGAGGTGCCCACATACAATTTCTATCTCACCACATACTTAGAATACCTTTTATTTCACCAATGAAAATTTATCTAACATCTGTATGCAAATTACATCTTCTGGTGCAAATTGAGAAGCCATGGTATAAGCTGCTTCTCCTCAGAGAATGCCTGATTAGGATCTTTTAAATGTTAACTCATTGCTTGCCTTTGGGGAGTTCAGGTTAGATAAGGCTCACATACAAATATATTGCCCTGTTTGTGTGCAAGTATTTTGGAATAAAGTAGACACTAAAACATAACACTGAGAACTGAAAATCTCTATGATCCCATGAATAAAACTGTGATTAGTCTCTGTCTGTATGTACATAAAGGACTAAAATGTCCAACTAAAACAATTTTGAACTCAGATTAGAGGGTTTTGCATGGTTCTTTTATCTTAACATCAAACAATATATGGAATGATCTCAGGCATCTGCTGTTTTTAATGTGCTTAAATGAAAAATGGAAATAATACCTTTTGAAATGAAATTATTTATGTAATACCGGTAAGTTTGTTATTCACTCTATAGTTAACATATTTTTAAACGTCTTAACATAAAATATTTTTGCATAAGTCATTTTGATGGCTTTTAAAATTATATAATGTGGCACCTTTGTGAAATTGTGTATCTATATAAGGAAATGCATTTTAGTAACAGCAGGGGCATTTCATCTAACCCTTTTAAACATGACTCTTACATTTGTTAGAAGTATGGTCATTGTATTCTCATCATAGAAAATGCTTTTATTCTGTCATTATATACTACGATTTTAGATACAGAATGAATTTCTATCATATCTTGCCAAAAATGTGGCTATATTCCCATGTTATCCACAATATTTATTCATACTCTGAGCATTTTTCTCTTATAAAAAGGTCTCCCCCTTATCAGTCATGCATAAATCCTGACCTTAAAGTATATGGATGTATACATGTGGTGGTTAAATGTGGAGGTGGGACAACTTGCATCACTCATTTATATTTAGAATGCCTACTCTGTGCCAGGCTCTATGCTGAGCACAGAATTGGGTGTCTGCATGCAGCTAAAGCCAACAGATGTGTCTGTCTCCTGCCTCCTGGAACCATAGGCACATCCCAAAGAGGAGATAGCTTTGGTTTAATGGGGCAGATGATAATCTTTGTGTCTTCACACTCTGAGTTCTACTGTGAGGTCAAGGTTATCTTGCTAATTTTGTTTTCACAGTGTGCGTGTGGTGAGGAGGGAGAGGTAAAATATGTTGGCAATGAATTAACTCTGTATGTTTTATATATAATCACATTCACAAAGACAGAGTGAAATAATCTTCCATAGATTTCTCCCAGGGGGATTGCACCCATTCTCAATGTTTTAATTGCTACCCATATATTGATGATTCAAAATATTAATCTGTAGTTCTGATTTTTCAAACCAGAAAATACAAATTCTTTCTAGTCATCTCCACACAGATGTGTTTCAAGAACCTCAAATTCAAGGTGAACCTCAGGTGTTTCTTGTCTAGACCTGTGTGCCTCCCCTCTTTCAGTTAATGGTGGACCCAGTGCTGAAGCAGAAACTTGGGAGCCATTCTAGTTTTCCCACTCTTTGAGATCCACATCCAACCCAGTATCAAGTCCTACTAATTCTAACTCCTATATACTTGTGATGATCACCTGTTCTTCATCTCTGTTAATTCTGCCTTAGTGCAGTGCCCTCATTGCAGACCACCTTGAGAACCAAAAGCACTTCCTTCCTGATATGCCTCCTTCCATTTATCCTCCTCAAACTCAAACTCTACACAACCCAGAGAGAGAGGCATTAGAAACACAAATCTAATCAGGATAAGACTTCTTTGTTTATATCTCTTCACTGGCTCTACATTGACCAAGGCGTAAGTTTTATACTGTTGCGGGGGTCATCCATAATTGGGTTCTGGAATGAGTTGAGTCAATTGAGATCAGAGTTTTAAAGAAAGTTAAATATAATAGGATAGGATAGAATAGGATAGGATAGGATAGGATAGGATAGGATAGGATAGGATAGAATGGAAAGCAAATGATTCTCACATATTGAGAGTAAGTAATGTTTGCAGAACAGTTTGGAATTGTGTTGTGTGTGTGTGTGCATATGGATGTGTTTGTGTGTTACTGGGTGACTGTGAAAAATGCACTTTCCCCCCCTTTATAACTGGGAAACCTGTTTAAACAAAAAATGAAAGCTATTGATCAAAAAATCTAAAAATTTGCTACATAAATACACTCTGGGACTGAGGAGGACAAAAGCAACCCTCAGGAGACACGGGGATATCCTCTTTATAAGTGAAAAAAAATTTCCTATTTTATCTTTACAATTTACTCAAATTTTGCCTTCTTGTTACTAATGAGCTACATTTGTCCTATTACAAATGTAATGTCTTAAATTAGTTATCTTTAAGTGTGTCTCTTTACCCCTAGGCTTTGAATAGTCCTGCCACACCACCTGAAGCACTCGTTCCTTAGTTTCAGAAGGCAGACAAAAATGTCAACGGTTGAACTTCTCAATATAGGTACACTGTCTTTTGGTGACTTGGCCGTGTCTTTGAGGACTCCTTTGCCTGGTACTTTTGGTTCCAGAAATACTGCCTTTGTGTCTCCCTCTCCCTCCCCTTCCATGACTGTGACCTTAATCCTTTGCCCTTGGTTTAGCTTCTGTCTCAAATATCCTCCCTTTTGCACTTCTCCAGGATTACTCCTTTTCTTATGTTACAGCTCAACTAAGGAGTCTTTCCCTCCATGGGAAGCCACCCCACCCCCAGGATGGGATTTGAGCCTCCCCGACCCTCATGTCTGCTGAGGTGACCAGGCAGTTGCTCTACCCTGTCCCAAGCTTGCAGGAGGTAAGATGATATGGAACACACTCATGTTTAAAAAGTCTTGGTTCCTGGTGACCCTGTCATCAGCCTGGCAGAATTTTACATTTATTTCCCAACGTGTTATTGCAACAGAATGTTATCTTTGAATATTAATTTGCATTTTGCTGGCTGCATAAAATCACTTCCCCCTCTAAGCAGGTGGCTGACAGACCCTTTGGAATCATTGCCTGTGGGAGGAAAGTAGAAACTGCTTAGAGCAAAGTCTTGCTGCCTTCTGTCAAGTGGGTCATGTGAAGTGTCCTGGATGGGATGGAGAGAAAGGGGTGGGGCTAGGAGGATACCTTTGTGAAACAGAAGGTGAAGAGAGACTCTCAAAAGGGGAGACAGGAAAAGAGGTTGATAATATGGGCAGACTCCAGCCTAGAAGAAAGACTGTAGAGGTGGCTGGATAGGATGTGGAGGGGGGCTAGACACTTTTATGGGATCCCCAGACTTGCCAAAGGCTCCTGATCCCCAGAGAGGCAAGGATGTGGCAGAGCTGCTGTCCCTGCAGGAGTCACCAGAGCAGAGCAGGTTAGGTGCTGGGTGAAGAAGGCCTCTTGGTATCCTAGAGCTAAGTGAGGCTCAGCCCTGGGCCGCAGGGAACCCCAGCAGTGATTGTGTTACCTTTACTGGGGAATTGAGTTGGACTCAAGTTGATTTCAGGAAAATGGAAGAAGACAGATCAGTTCACATCGGTTAGTGAACTGATGTGTCTGTCATGTTATCTTTTTTTTCTTTATATTTGATATTGTTTTTCTTATCTCATTAGTAGCTCACATTTATATAAGTTAGTGCCTCATGTGCGTTGGCTCATTTAATTCTCACAAGTTTTACGAGGTTGACCCCATTGCTCTCTGTATTTTACAAAGAATGAAATGATGACATAAACAAACTGCCTTAAATACTGGCTAGTGAGTGGTGGAATCTGGATTTAAACTCAGGCTGACTGGATCTGGAGTCCATGCACTCACCCCTACACCATCCTGCCTCACTGGCGCTGGCTTACTGGTTGATACCCTTCTTTAGAGTAGCGATTTCAACTGGTGTGCCTTAGGTGGTCAAATAAGTAAGTGACAACAGCCAACATAACAATAGCTGTATGGAGTGATGAATCAAAATTTTACCTATTTTTTTTGTCAGATTGCCAAAGAATCTAGTGTATTTTTTGGTGTGCTATAGATTTTTAGAAATTAGTTTATGTGTGCCATGAGATGAAAAAGGTTTAAAATCACTGCCTTAGAGGATCAGACCTTGTGCTTCTGTCTTCTTTGAGGGCTTACTCAGTGAGGGCATTAGAAGCGATTAACAAATACAAGCTGACTTACTGGTTGGTTTATTGGTGCCACAATACCTTCCTGTGAAAGGAGCCCAGCTCCTCAGCCCTGGACCCCACCTGACATTGTTTGGCCAAGAGGAGAATGGTGGTTTGAGATGAAATCTTTTCCATTTTGATCTCCCCCCTCTCCTGCCTGCCCAGCATTGAGAGAGCAGCAGCTGGGTTACCCAGAAGCTGGCTGTGTGTTCTTTCTGTGGGTTTGACCTTTCAGGCTTTGTGAGGGAGTATCCTTCGGATAGGTGAGGCATTCTGGAACTCTGAGCCCAGTTTATCTCCTTTTTGTGACAAACTCCACAGCATCACTCCTAGGAGTTCCCTTAGTACCTGGGAACAGGAACTCAGGGATCCCCAAAGGAATAGCAAGATGTTTGGGGCTGTGGTGGTCAAAGAGGGAACCCCCTAGCAAAGTTTGCTTGTGATTTTTGTTAGGAGATATTTAAAAGTCTCTTCCAGTGCAGAGCGATGGGTATCCTGTGGAGAGCCAGGTTCCCTCCCAAACTCACTCTTATTTCCTGGGGAAGAGTTCACATTCAGTTTCTGTGACTTGATTTGAAACCATTGAAATTGAATGTGTCATCCAGACAGAAGCACTCTATGCCTGGGCTGTCTGTAAACAAGGGTGACAGTGTGAACTCTCACTGCAGACGACTCCAGGTCTCAGCTAGGGACGACAGAGGGGCAATTCATGCTCATCTGGGAGCTGCTATGCTCTGTGAATTCCGCGAGGAAGCCACATGACAGAGGGCTTTTGTAGCTCAGGAGCTAGAGGATGAAATATGAACCATTTCTGTTTCCTTTCCTTGTTCTCATCTAAGCCCAGGAAGTGGAATGAGCTAAGATCTGGGAGACAGTGGAGCAAGCTGTTTCTGGAAGGCGTGTGTTAACTTCCGACAGGACCATTGACTTTTTCTGCTAATCCTGTGAGGCTGACCCTAACCCTTTCAGTGTAAGGAATGTCAAACCTCCATTCAAAATCAGAGCAACTCATCAAATATGAGTGACTGCAGGCAGAATTGGCCCTCCCAGAGGAGGATTCAACCTTGGTTGTTTGGGGTATTTAATTTGGTGGTTTCTGAAAAGTACTCATGCAACTGCTGATGATGCTGGGGGACCTATCATAGCTACACACTGAGCATTCCATCCTGCAGCCTGCGTGCTGGCCCTGCTCCTGAGAAAATGAAGGAGTATTATAATAGTAGGTTATGTCTCTCCAAGGATTGCTGGAGGAGCTAGCCATGCACCAGTGTTCTGGCCTTTGCTTTAAGTTCCATATTTGTTCAGTTATACAAATCTGATTAGCGGGCCTAAGAGAGCCTTTGTTTCTTCATGATGATACCACTTTTTAAACTTGAGAATAGAGCTACTGGGCCCTCATTCACATAACCCCCACTCTGTGTTTGAGGCCAGCCTTAAAGTAACATTACCACACAGGTTTGATGTTAGATACATTGGTCATCTCACTGTCCCCAACCTGGATGGACACAGGGTGTTAGCCCCCTTGTTGGTGCTAGGCAAGCCCTTGGGACCTGTGGATGGAGTGAGGAGAGACTCACATACTTATCTCTGCCCTCTGCCCTCTGCCCTAGCCTGGGTCTCTGCTGTGGTTGCTGCATGGTATGCATTTCTGCACACATGTCTTTGGATCTCAAGATGCAGAGTATTCATTAGTCCCGTGTTAGGATCTGCCAGTGGGGGTGTCATGTGTTCTGTGTGTGTTTTTACTTTAAAATTATAGTTAACATATGGTATTGTACTAGTTTTAGGTGTACAACCCTGTGATTAGACATTTATATAACTTACAAAGTGATCACCCTAATAAACCTAGCACCTATCTGAAGCCACATATAATTATTACAATATCATTGACTATCTTTCCTCTGCTGTACTTTACATCCTCATGACTACCATCTGTACTTCTCAATCCCTTTATCTTTTTTTTCCATCCCCCCAACCCTCCTCCCATCTGTATCTGTAAGTCTGTTTCTGTTCTGCTTGTTCATTTATTTTGTTTTTTTAGATTCCACATATAATTGAAATAATCTGGCACTTGCCTTTGTCTGTCTGACTTATTTCACTTAACATAATACCTTCTAGATCCATCCATGCTGTCACAAATGGCAAGATTTTATTCTTTTCTGTGACTGAATCATATTCCATTGTGTATACATATGCATCACTTCTTCTTTATCCATTCATCTATTGATGGATGCTTAGAATGCTTTCATATCTTTGCTATTGGTAATAATGCTGCAATAAATAATGAATGTGTATGTCTTTTTGATTTAGTGTTTTGGGTTTCTTTGGATAAATAACCAGAAGTGGAGTTGCTGAGTCCTTCTTTGTCTCTTCTTATACAGCCTTTGTTTTAAAGTCTGTTTTGTCTGGTATAAGTATTGCTACACCAGCTTTTTTTTTCCATTTCCATTTTCATGAAATATCTTTTCCCATTCCTTTATTTTCAGCCTGTGTGTGTCTTTCAATCTGAAGGTAGTCTCTTATAGACAACATAAGTAAGGTTCTTCTTTTGTTATCCATTTAGTCACTATATGTCTTTTGATTGGAGCATTTAATCCATTTGCATTTAAAGTAACTATTGATATATATGTGTGTTTATTGCCATTTTATTACTCATATTTTTTATCTTTTTTTCCCCTTCTTCTTCTTAAAGAAGAGCCTTTAATATTTCTTGTAATACTGATTTGTTGGTGATGAACTCCCTTAGCTTTTTCTTATCTGGGAAGTGCTTTATCTGACCTTCAATTCTAAATGATAGCTTTGCTTTTCATCACTTTGAATATTTTTTTCTACTCCCTTCTGGCCTGCAAAGTTTCTGTTGAGAAATCAATTTTATGGGTGCTCCCTTGTAGATAACTAACTGCTCTTCTCTTGCTGCTTTTAATATTCTCTCTTTGTCTTTACCTTTTGCATTTTATTATGATGTGTCTTGGTGTGGGCCTCTTTGGGTTCATCTTATTTGGGATTCTCTGTGCTTCCTGGACTTGTATGTCTATTGTGTTCACTAGGTTAAGGAAGTTTTCTATCATTACTTTTTTCAAATAGGTTTTCAATTTCTTGTTCTCTCTTCTCTTTTTGACACCCCCATGATGCAAATATTGATACACTTGAAGTTGTACTAGAGACTCCTTACACTGTCCTCATCTTTTAGGGTTTCTTTTTCATATACAATGCACATACCATCAATCTAGAAGTTAATCCCACCAAAACCCAGTTCCCACTGATGTGAGACACTGATCTAGATCCTTTCTCCACGTAGGCACTTTTTCCCCATGGGACATTTTGCCTTTGCTCTTAAAACTTAAGTGAGCTTGTCCTTTAAATCCTCTTTAGAAGTATACATTTTAATTTTGCAAGGTAAGACCTGATGTCTGGTGTTCTTACCTTTGGCCCACCCAGGTTGGTAGTAGCCTATCTTCTTCTTATAAGTGGACCGTGTTAGTCATTTCCTCTTAACTTTTTTCTTAAAGGAGACCTGTAGATATGAACTTTTGTCAGAGATGATCTCTCCAGGCATAAGTCTATACCATTGATCCTGTCTCAGAAAATGAGGCTGGTTCTTAAATACCAGACATTTTGGTATTTGGGAATGGAAGAGTGAGCATCAAAGTGCTGTATTGAACATAGTGGCGGGCAGACTAGCCAAGTACTGGAAATGATTTTGTTTTAGCACTAATACATCTGTCCAATTTGCCAAAACCCAATTTGCCAGTTATTGAATGATGAATTTGCTGAATTTACTAATTTAACAAATTACTTTTACTCATTTATAAAGACTTGAGTAATTGCCATGGGCTGGGTTGGCATGGCCTGAAAGGGCTTTGGGGAGTCAGAAACAATAGTCTCTGAGAACAGTCCTGCAGGCAGCCCACAGGAGGCTACAGGGGGCGCCACTGCCCAGACTGCAGTGTGCATTGGGTAAAGAGGTGGGGGTTCACTGTAGGAATACAAAGCATTTTTTATTACTTAGTTCTTGTTCTTAAACCACTTTTTTTTTCTGTTTTCTTTTTTTTTTTTAACCATTCTTATTTTAAAAGTCAACTCAGGATGCATTTTTCACTGGCTACTTTGCCTTACACATTTCCCATCCTCATAACATGGCATTTGTTTGGCTCTTCATCTCTCCTCTTTTCCCCTCTCACTCTGATGTAACCCCTAATTCCTCTTACTATCTCCCGAGAAGCACTAGTCCAACAGTTTAGCTTTTTCCTTCATTGCTTTTGTTCCTGCAAATCTTTAAGGTCTATTTCTACCAAAACAGACTGTCCAAAACAAAAGTGGCTTCTTTCCCAAGAGTGATTAGGATGCCTAATCCTAATCATGCCAACTCTTTACATAATATTAAAAAAAATGTTTTCTACACATAAACACACGCATGATTTTGGAAAATAGAAGAAAAATAAAACGATTTTTTTTTTGCAAACTCAGTGTGATAGCCTTCATATATTAAGCACTCAATAAATATTTTAGAAATTGTATGAAATTATGTAATAGCTCTCTACTCTCTCCCTCTGAAGTCATAGGGTTGGAAGCATCCTAGGAGATGGATGTTCAGAGCAAACAGTTTCACTTGGCTTTACCTAGAATCCTAGGGAACAAAGAGAAAATTGAGCAGATTAGGAGATCAGATAGGAGCTTGACACAGAAGCTCTTGCTAGGAAATAAGGATTATGTCCAGAGGTTCTCCTGAATTCTTAGCACCCTCAAGTGTGGTGGCTGGAGCTGGGTGGACCAAAGGTAAGAACACCAGACATCAGGTGTTATCTTGCAAAATTAAATGTATACTTCTAAAGAGGATTTAAAGGACGGGCTCACTTCAGTTTTAAGAGCAAAGGCAAAATGTCCCATGGGAAGAAGGTGCCTGTGTGGAGAAGGGATCTGGATCAGTGCCTCACATCAGTGGGAATAGGGTGTGGTGGGATTAACTTCTAGATTGATGGTATGTGCATTGTGTATAAAACTGGCTGTGTTAGTCTGCTAGGGCTGCTATAACAAAATACCATAGACCAAAGACCTTAAATAACTTTCCCTAAGTTCTGGAGGCTAAAATTACTGGACCCAAATGTGGGTCCAGTTTAAGTAAGTCCTTCTGGGTCTGCTGCTTCTATCATTGGCCTGACTCACTCTCAGTCTTAAGTCTGGATCACTCAGAATTAATTGGAGAGGGATTCATCTAAAGTGGGAATTTAAAAAAAATGAATTAGAGAAACCTGTTCATGATCATGGACTAGAACTTCAAGGCAAAGCAGAAACTCGGATAAGATTAATAGATGACATACTTGCAGCCCACACTTTATTCCTATTGATTTGACCCACTTCTTTCCATTACTAAGATATGATTAGTTCAAAGCCAGGAGGAATTATAATCTAATTCTAGAGAAATGTCCTTCTAATACGTATTGGTGAGTATGTATTTTAATATGTTATATAATTTTAATAGTTGGATAAGAAAAGTTGGGAGAGGAAAACCATAGTGCCAATTGAAAGTGTACATAATAAAGCTTCAGGTTGACATAGATACTTGTATTACTTTTACCACATATCTGTGGAAATGATTTTTACTTTTTGGGAGGGGTGATCTCTGATATTCTTATAAAGTATGGTAATGTTTTGAGCCCTCCTCTTTCAAATATATATATGTATATAAAATATATATGTATATGGCTGTCTCTATTTCCTGAGTTTCATGATGAATTTATAACCTAGCTGTTACTAATAGCCAGCACTTAAAATTTAATCCCCTGGGATACTTCTTCCATGTCCCTGAAGAAACACTCCCATGGCACACAAGAAAAGTGAAAATCGAAGGTAGCAATAGCATAGTTTTGTATGTATCTGAGAATACATACTGGTATGAGAATCTAGTAACAAAAGACCAAGTGAATGTCAGGGTGAAATAAGATGTAGGGGTCCTTGGAATGCATGAGAGAAATATACTGTGATTGGATCTTTTGAAGGGCAAGGTGGTTTTATGGGGACAACCCAGGTAAAGGAATGAAAATGGACAACAAGGGCCCATTAAGGACAGGCCCTATAAAGTAATTAAGGCAAATGGGATTATAACACAGATAAAAAAGAGAAAGGAGGGAGAAACAAAAAGGGATGGAAAAGCAAGTGACACAACCTGCCCATTATTGAAACTTCCAAATATTTCCTTAATAGAGATCACCGAATTGTAGATCGTATTTTGCCCCACTATCATCTGCTCATCTTGCTGCTACTATTCATTACAAAAATGAGTTCCTACTGTGACCACTTGGGGTCTCTAGAGACTCACTAATCAGTGTCTGAATCCTGATAACCTCTTGGTTATCAATCACTCTAGAAGGTAGAAGTGTTTGTTTTTTAAACAGGAATAGTCACAGAAAATTCAAAGCCCAAGTCATAAATTTTCAAAGATTAAAAAAAAATGTATACAGCTACTTCAGTGGGTAGCTACCTACTCAGCTACAAACTGGCACTGACCGTCATACCTCAAGTATATTTCCTGCTATATTGATGAGAAATCTCACTACTTCATCATTATTTTTTGGAGTAACAGCACTGCTTCCTATTAAAAAGGGAAATGCCCGTGGGGCAGTAATTTATACAATCATTGTAAGTTATGTATACTTTAGGAGTTACTCTGGAACTTCCCCCGTGTGATTACTGAGGAAGATCAGGGTGGGTGGGGAGACAATGGAGGAGGGCCATAAAAAAGGAGGTGAAGACAAATTGCCTCTACTTCACACCTTTGCAGAAGTCTGACCCTGGGTCCTCTTCCAACTTCCTGTCTCTGGTAAGTGCTAACCCAAGGGTCAAGAGAACAATCTGCCCTCAGCTTTCCTAAGCCCTCCGGTTCAAGATGATGACTTCCAGATTTTCCAGGGACACTGATACTACCACCTCCGGAGTCCTTAGCGAGACTCTCTTGCTGGTCACATGAACTGCAGCTATTTTGGGCGTGACCAACATGTTTGATAATGTCAGTGACAAATGTCCATTTCAACATTCCATTATTTAGAATACTCATGCAATTATTGGTAATGAATCTGATGAAATCTGAGTAACAATGAAGTCCTTCCTCAATGTTTAGATGATTTGCTGTGAAATATTTCACTTTTATCTCACGAATTTTGGATATTACTTTCTAATGCACTCTGGTATTCATTAATTTTTTATACATTTATCCATCGATTGAACATTTATTGAGAATATGTTACTTACCACTTACCCTGAGGGCTCTGTGAATATAAAGATGGATAAGAATGGGGTAGGGCTCTTAAGAAGTTCATCAATCAGTAGGAGAGACAGATGTGTAAAAGCTGTTATAAAATTCAGGGTGAACAAGGGAGGACAAAGTGTTTGAGACCTAGAAAAAAAAAAGCTTTTAGGAAAGTAGAATTTTTTGTTGTTGTTGTTAATCCTCACTCGAGGATATTTTCCCACTGATTTTTAGAGAGAGTGGAAGGGAAAGGGAGAGACAGAGAAACATCAATGTGAGAGAGACATCGATTGGTTGCCTCCTGCACACACCCCAACCAGGGCTGGGGAACCTGCCCTTGATTGGAGTTGAACCCAGGACCCTTCAGTCTGCAGTCCACTGAGCCAGACTGGCTAGGGCAGAAAAGTAACGTTCTTTTCCTTAGCTTGTTTGAAAGAAACCATGTGTTGCTGCTGTTGTTGCTCGTGGTTTTGTCAGGGAACACTAGTCTTCCTGGTAACTCACCTTGATGCCTTTGATACATTTTTAAATTATTCCCATCTGCTTTAAAGGCATTGACCAGAGGGTTATAGTATGCAAAGCAATCTGACCAGGGCCTACTTGTATAATCCATTCTGTAGGAGTGACCTCTCATGTATTTGAGGGAGACCAGGGACCAGTGGGCTTCCCATGTTTTCACAATGGATATACTGCAACTTCTGGGCCAGTACCACTGGAACACAGACAATTCTCTACTGAGGCAATGTTACAAAGTGCATATCTTCTTCACTTTTGTAAATTTTCAAGGGAAGTGGCCATTTCTCAGTGACCTATCCTTCTTTTGAAGACTCGCTTACAAGACAGACATCTAGGTGAGGATGTGAGATTTGGAAGTGTGTCTGGGCAGAAGGGAGAGAATGGACTCTGTCTTCTGAGCAGAGAGGTGGAGTAGGAGTCCACCACTTCCCTGGGTCCAGCATTCTCAGTCGGCAGTCTCTTTTGCTGGGGATTGTTTCCTGCATTGTGGTATGGACTTGTTTTACTTCTGACCCAAATAGATTTGTAACTTAGTTCTCTTCACGTGAGAGCAGGGATAGCAAATTTCATCTCTTCTTTATGACTTATGTGAAAACACACATATATTTATAATGAACTTTTAATTTTTATTTGGCTTTTTATTTTTATGCAGACATGGGCTTCTATTAATGCCAGACCTGCTTTTTTTCCTGGGAGAGTCACTTTTGTTCTTTCTTAAATTAAGTAGATCCATCATTCTGTGTTTTCTTTCCTCCAATACTCTTTCTAGAAAAAATATTATTTTTCAAATGGCCAAACCACAAAACATCCAAAACCATAGGAATCAGTTTTCTTACAAATGGGAAGGTGTGTGTGTGTGTGTGTGTGTGTGTATGTATAGGGGAAGGGGGAGAAGTGAGAAGTGGGTAAACATAACTTGCACTTTCTGATGCCACATAGATGAAGCTATTAAATACCTGAACATATGTGGAGACCTAAGTGGGAAACTTACTAACCAAGAATTAAAAAGGATTTCTGAATCTAAGTTCTAACTTATTTCCAAAGTACTAATGTAGGCCTGTTAACATTTACTACATGCACTATACACCAGGCGTTGTGAGACCAGATTATGGAGAACCTGGGAACCTGAGATTCATAGTTACCAGGGGTTATGTCCTTGAACAGAGGAGAAATGAAGTTGTCATGAGATCATTCATGGAAGCTCCGTGCATCATTCTTCCTGTTTCCCTTTCATTATCAGCACAACTTAGAAATCCCAGAGGCCTTTTCTTTGTCTCCTTGCTTCTGTGCTTCAGGGTACCTTGTGTCAGGCAATCATCAGATGGATGCCTAATAAAGCCCAGCGTGTATAATTATATCTGCATCCTGTGGGTATATATTTATATAGGTTGCTATCATCATCTATTTCTTCCCACCCCAGAGGGGCTTTGGCGACACAGGTCTTAAAATTACTCATCATCATCTTCAAGGAACCAATTCCTCTCTTTGATGCCTTTGGATGCTGGGACCTTAGAACAGATTGTCGTAGGTGAAAATTACAGTCTGAAGAGGAGGATGAGAGAAGAGAATGAGGCCATTGGTAGTTTGATAACCCAAGAGAAATAAAATTATTTCAGAATAAGTTTTGTTGATTTGTATATCACATGTCAATCCAAGTTTAAAAAAAAAGAGGGTCTCAAGGGCTGCATGAGGCCTGGACAGCCCTTGACTTGAGGTTTTTCATCCTGGCCTTCGGTTTCCCACACCTCTGATGCAGTCAGGACTGAGGGTGCTGGAGTTGAGTTCAGGTCAGTGTTTGAAGGACGTTTGGTCCTGTCCAAAATGTCCATGGAAACATTTGATTCACACCAGATGGTCCTTGATTTTTTGGTCCTGTCAAAACATCCATCCACGCTTAGAAAACATCACTGGTTCAAATAGCCCAGGATATATATTTATACTTTTGATTTACAGGATTAATACATAAAAAAAATACTAGCATGAATCAAGGACCTTTTGGTGTGGACCAAATGTCCTGCAAAAGAAGGAATGCTATCCTCATTCTCTGCTCAAACTCACATGTGTCACAGGACGGGATAGGGAGCTGTTGGTCTTCGGCCTCACACTGATGAAGGGCCTCACAATTTGATTTGTGAAACTATCCTCAAAAGAAGATATACCTATGGTTATTAAAATTATTCTTGGGTCAAAAGCATTCATTTGCTAAATGTAAGCATATGAAAAATATCATTATTTTTGTAGCAGTGTTTTTTGGCATTTTTTCATTTTTTAATATATTTGTTAAGTTTCCAAGTTTGAAATAGACTCAGACCTCTCTCAGCCTCTGAGTGGCCCTGAATTTACTATAAAACAGCAGCCAACATTTGAGATCCTCTGGGCTTTTGTCTCATGACAAATGACCTAGCTGGTCCCTCTGCTTATAGATCTAAAGAACAGATTGGGTTCACTACATAGTTCTTCATCTTTCTTATATGAACACTTCAAAATGTGGGTTTTTTAAATATCAGGTTTTAAGCTTTGCTCTGCATGCTTATAGGATACTAGCACTTTTTGACTTAATGAGAATTAATATTTTACCAGTTGAAAAGTGCCTTAATTGGGGACATTTCTAGCTATTTAAAGTGGGAAGAAAAACAAAAAAGGCTGAAATGTCCAGAATGCACCAAGAAAAAAGTGAATAAGGTCTGTCAGTACCTGCTCAGTAGTCCACAAGAACAAAGCAGTGGAGACAAAACTCAGTGCTTGGGCTGTGCATATGAAGGGGTGTGTGTGTGTGTGTGTGTGAGTGTGTGTGTGTGAGTGTGTGTGTGTGTGTGTGTGTGTGTGGCGCGCGCATGCACGCGCGCAAGTGACAGATCAGTACTAAACAGGCTCATGTGGATGAGGCTAATGTAGGCAGAAATGGAACTAGCTCAGGAGGTGGCCTCCAACTGCAAACAGTTCTTTGTTTTGCTTTTCTCCAGGCTGAAAGCACTGCCAGTGATATTTGAGCAATAACGGGCCCATTTCCATTTGGATCTGGAGACTTCGGTCTCTCAAACTTTCCAAGAGAAATGTCCAATTGGGCCAGTAGGGGAAGCCATGATGCAATCTAAGTGCACTTATTTATTTTTAGATTTTAGTTTCCTGCAGATATGTTTTTATAACTATAAATCACAATTTGCCAAATTTTCTGATATATTCTGTATTTTTTGTTTTATTTTTTTCTGACTCTAAAATAATAGATGCTTTTAAAAGAAGATTTAAAAAGTATATAAATGTATATTCTAAAGAAGTTTAAATATCGTGTATAATCTCAGCAAACACTGTTACTTTAAGCTAACTTCATTCTAAAAATTTTATTAATTCTTATTTCTATGCATACAGTTATGTCACTGAAAATAATGATAACACAAATATTAGAGTTTCATGTGTGACCCTCTAAATCTATTTTACTGTAACCCTAAAATACTATGGGAACCTATTGAGATGCCATTTAAAGTCTAAAAATCATGTGATATATGCCCTGAGTCTTCTGTTTCAGTCTTAAAATGAGCTGTGATGGTTATACTCATTGCTTACTCTATACCAGTTATTGTACTAGATTCTTTACATGGATTAACTATTTTAATACTTACAACATTTTAACAAAAGTATTATCTTTAGATTTCCATTTTACAATTTGAAAAGTTGAGATGAGAGATATTCAATAACTTGATCAAGGTTACATACCAGTAAGGGGAAGATGGGCTTTTGACCAGCCCCTGTGTTCTGAAACCCTTAGAATCCTCCTCCTGAACCTGAAAGTGCTTAGTTTCTTAAAGAGATAAGGGCCCTGCCACGTCAGTCAGGACGTATTTGAGCACATGAAAGGGCAGCAAAGCACATCCTTTCCCTTTGATTTCAGCAGAAACACGTCCTCTGTATCAAGTGGTGACAAGCCACATGGAGGTTTTGCTTAAGCGACAGGCTGGAAATGCATGTGTGTGGCAGGCAGGCTTGTGAGATCACATCCGAAGGCTGGCTGGACTCATTTCAGGCCTTTGGAGTGTTGATATAGACGAGGGGGAGAAGACGCAAACCCCTCTTCTTTGGCTTAGAAGATTATGGATCTGCAACTTCAAAAGCTGTTTGCAATTTTATATTTGCATCTCACTGCCAAGGTGCTTGTCTTATCTTCAGTCAGTTGGCTGGGGCTTCTCTGAGTAAGCTGGGCGGTTTCCGCCTGCATTTGGAAGGGAGTTGCAGGGGCAAGAAGAGGGCGGACTGTGGAGCGGTACATGTGGCTTCGAGGATGATGCTAGTGGAAGGAAGCAAATTAGGCTGAGAGGAGGGTAGGAGGAACAGGGAGGAGTGGGGAGAGGAGGAAAGCCTCCTTCCTAGTGTGTTGGTGTGGGAGGCCCTGCTATCAAAGCAGAAAGAACACAAATCTCAGAGTCAGACAGACCCTGTTAGAGGTCTGGCTCTCCAGCTTTGTGACCTTGGTCAACTTACTAAGCCTCTCAAGCCTACGTATCCTTTTTTGCACTGTTCTCCCTATTGTCTCTCTTTCTTGTTAGGCTCAGGTTGCCCTTAACACTCGATGCCCAGTTCAGTTGAGAAGGAGGAGTGCTGGTCTGAGAGGCAGGCGATCAGGATTGATTTTCTGTCCTTTCTCTTCATCAGCTCTCTGACCCTGAGCAAGACAAAGCCGTGACTCTGGGTTCCTCACCTGTCAATCTGTAAAGTACATGCCCTTCTTACCTCACAAGGTTTTGGGAAGGTTCAAGGAGATAGAATATTTGAAAAGATTTGTAAACCTAAAAGGACTATATAATGAACTATTCTAGATAGTACTCGGCTAAAGGTGCAGCTGAGCACAGGATGTTGGTGGGCTGCTGGAGTCTCATCGGGGATGGCAGGCAGGTTTCACTTTGTAAGCCAGCTCTCACCCACTGGTGGTGGCTGCCTGGAGTTCCACGTGGAGGAGGATTCTGAGGCTCTGGCTAGACTCTGTGGGAGAGAGTACTGGTATTGATTATTAATGTCTGCCATGGACAAAGGAGTTGGGGAATTGACTCATTTGCCATATGTTTGCTCTTTTTTTCTCCAGCCCAGTGAGTCCTAACTCTGGATGATCATTAGATTCATCTGGATAACTTGATAAATCTGCCTCACGATACAGATTTCTGATTTAGTAGGCCAAGGGTGAGACCTGGTATGAGGGCAGAGAATCTTCTTTTTTTTAAAGTGCTTTCTTTCTAGGTTATGCTGATAGTTGTGCAGCTTGGGGCGCCATCACTCATAGTTAAAGTAGAGGAGGGACAGATTGAGTCTCACGGAGCTCTGAGAATTGAAAGAACAGAGCATAGAAGGGTTATGCAACTTTTATACACATGGACATAAGTTTTAAAAATGTAGATGAGGCTTGTGGTTTTTTGTAGGTTGCCTAACTCCTTTCCCATTAAGCAAATTGGTTGTATTGTCTGTTATGACGATTTTACCACTGGCTTCAGGCCAGATCCTTTTTCCTTGTGGTTCAGGCACTGGCTCCAAAAGGGCCAGATCCTGAGACCCATTTCCCACCCCTGCCCCCTGCTTTGAATCTACATCAGTTTGCAACTAGTAGTTTTCATGAATCAGGAAAAAGATAAAAGATGACATCAGCTTCTCAGTTAACTAGATGTGCTTTGAAATTTCTGTTTTATATTGAAGCATTTCGACTTTGGTTTTTATTATGAACTAAACCTGCAAACAGCATTGTAATTGTATATGCACCTCCCAAACATGCTGAGGAAGCAGCTGCTATTTTATTGTATGAGAACACTCTGTACCTGCAAGTGGCAGAGGTGTAGTAAGGAGAGGGACGCCGGTGTCCCATTCCTGTTCATCTCTGTCATCTGAGCTGACAGATAACCAGCACATTGGCTGAGAAGACCTTGGAGAGAGAAGAAAGTTTAAACTTTATTATTTTTTTTTTAAAAAAACACACTAATTCCTTCTCATTCAAGAGTCAACAGAAAGAAACCATAACTTGGGAAGTTCTGATGCTAGTATCAGCCATCTGGTCAGAAGACAGGACCAGCTGCCTTAGAGCTCACCGTGGTGGGGGCCCCATTATTCCAAGCTCTGCAGAGGAGCCCTTAGAAATGGTTGGACCCTTCGCTGAACGGGAGTAACTTCAGCTCTGAATGAGGGAGAGTTGCAGTTTTGATGGAATTGATTCAGCATTTACTGAGTAGAGATGGGGGAAGGTTTACACGTTTTTGCTACCATTGGGATCCTGACTTATGAGCAAGGAATATGGGTGTGGGAGGTCTTTTTTCTATTAGCGGAAGGTGAGGCCTCTGAATCCTGTCTCTGTGAACAATATACAGGGTGAGGCAAAAGTAGGTTCACAGCTATGCATATGGAAAATAATACAATAATTAATAAATAATAGTACAAGAATAAACTTTCATGGACTCACAACTGTAAACCTACTTTTGCCCTGCCCTATTATAAGCTTTGAGTCTGGATTATTTTTTCTGTTCCCTTTCCGTCCATCTGAGTGTGTATGAAAAAAATATTTTAAAATATACAAATGTGCCCATATGAAAGAAAGGAGGAGTTATAGTGTGTGTGTGTGTGTGTGTGTGTATTAAATCGGGTTGCAAACTGGCAGCCCATTCCATGAATTCGGCCCTCAGATATGCTTTTTTTTTGGTTAGCACAGTGTTTGAAAAGCAGAGTGGGATGCACATGTCAGTTTTCCACAGGTCCCTGCTTTCTTACATCTAGGACTTTAATAATTTATAATCCAGCTCACTGAAGGTGTTGAGGTTCAAGACCTGTGGACTAAACCTTTGCCTGCCTTGTGCTTTCTGAGATCTTGTGTAAGAGTGAAAAATTAACCCCCAAAGCGTTCTGACATGAAACCGTAATGTTCATTTCTCTGAGGTGGTGCATCATTTTATAGCTTTTAATTTCCCTTGTAAGGGGTACGTTATTCGTAGCAAATGAATCTTCAAATTCCAGACACTCCAGGATGTGTCCTGACTCTAACTTTGAGGGATTTTAATTTTTTATTTTATTTTGTTTGGTTTTAAGGATGAGAGTGAGGGGAAATTCAGGGGTGAATGAGAAGGCAGAAGGGCAGGAATGATTGATGGCCATAGAAAGTCCTGACAAATTTGTAGTCAATATTGTTTGTCTAGAGCAGCTTGTATGACAAAGGAAGTGTCAGCAGCCGCCTGACGTCTCATTCCTCAGGACCCGGGCTCTGAGTTAGAAGAGGGGGCTTGAGTGAAAGACCTGTCCTGGTTAATTGGAAAAATCACTCTAGATGAGTGAGGGCGGCTGACAGTTATGCATTGGAGGGAGAATTTTGTGTGTCTTACAAGGGTGATACCAGCACCAAAAGTGACTAGCTTCAGTTTTTCCCTAATTAGGAAGGCCACTGGAAGGAGACAGCCCCAGGAAGAGGCAACACGTTATTTCAGATTCTGTACGTGCTTGTAAAAGACCACCAGCCCCATTCCTTTCATTGTTGCCCCCACACTTTGCCCAAGTTCTATTTTTCTTAGTTTTTTTGTTCTTTTCTTACTTTCTAAGTGTCCACGGACTGGGGATGAGCAACAGTTTCAGGGAGCATATAATGGAGGAGGTGACATGAGGGACTGTTCTCCCCTCTCTCTGAATGTGACTGCCTGGCTGTGGGAACTTGTCAGGGATTTTCCAGCCATTGCTCCAGTGCACAACAGGCTAAGCTCGCTCTGTCATTTAGTAGTTTGTTCACTGGTCAACATTTCTCATCCTCGGATGATGTGGCTCCTGAGAGAGCTGTGGTTTCCCATCCCGATGAAGTCCGAGAGCTTACAATAGAAAGGCCAGAGAGTGTGGTGGGTAACTGGCTCCCTGACCTCCGAGGAGCCTTCTGTCTCAGGGCCATCGCCACGGGCATTTGGATACGTGGGTGCACATAGATCCTGGGCTCCTTCAGTTTAACTTGCATCTCTGTATTGTGCAACCCAGCCTTGTTGTCTGAGGTCTCAGACTTTTGAGAAGTGGAGGACAGCTTTATGGCTTGAGGCTCTGAGCCTGTTTGGCTTCTCAGGCTTTGGCCACCGAGCTGTAGAGTAGTGCTTCATGTGAGTTATCCTTCAGTGACGTAAGAGGATGGTGGTACTTCATGACAAGGATATGGCCCTGAAAAGGCACAATTAAAAACTTGCATCATTTAGGCAATATCCTCAACATAGTTTTACAATTTATTAGGCGTGCGAGCTTTGAAATTATGTAATCCTTGAAAAGAACTTAAGTTTGGGGGATTTACACTACTTCAAATTTTGAGGATGAAGGAATTTTATTAATTTTTTAATATCACACTATTTCACATCTGCATAAAATATAACCACAATAAAATATTCTATTGGGGATTTTGTCTGGTAACTCTTATAATTTTAAAAAACATAATCTAATTTGTTGGGCCATGTATCCTAGATCCTGCTTATAGAAATATGAGTCTAAATCTTCTGTAAGTGAGAGGGTAAGCTAACAGGAGTTGAAAAGTATTTTGAGCTCAATGGTGGGGCTGTTATTACTACCTTTATATGTGGTGGTTTGGAAATGCCTCAAAAACAAATAAACTTAAGTGAATTCAATAAAGATTAATTCACTACCTACCAAGGTTTGGGCAGTGTAGCAGACGTTGAGGCTGCCATAAGGATCAGGAGTTGAAATAAAGTCAGTGAATTGAAATTAAATGATCCATGAATTTTAAACTAAATGAGCCGTGCGTAGCCCTGATCATTGTTTAATTATTTTATTCTCTACTTTTTTTTTGTTCCATTCTTTTATGAAGATGAACATTGCCAATTGATGTAAGGAGGAATGTAAAAGTATTTAGGACATTTTGGGGAATGCCCAGAGAGGTGGAAGAATGTCTATGAATATTTTGTTTGAGTTTTAAGCATAAAACTTTTAATTTTCACTATGAGGGCTCCATTCCATGCCCTAACTGTATGTCCTTGGGCAAGTCAATTAACTTCTCTGGGTCTTCATTTTAAGAGTAACTATCCCAAAGAGTTGCTATGGGAATTAAATGACTTAACATTTGTAAAGCTTTCAGAACATGCCTGAAACATTCTAAATGCTATATTACTTTGATAAATAATATCTTTTAAAAACGTTTTCATCCATTTTTTTTGGCTTTAGTATATATGGAATGCTTACACAATGAAATCTCTGTCTATGACAGAGAAGTCTTTCAGGGCCAGCTCAACTTTCATTGTCCTGATGGAAGTTCTAGAAAGTGGAACTTAATGTGAATTCAGAACTCAATCCGGATATCAAATTGTCTTAGTGATATTTCTCTCTCTGGGGACAGTATGAGCAGAAAATGTTCTAATCCTGGATAATGTGGTTTCAGTCACAATTTAGCTGTAGTTTAGAAATGTATATTTAAGTGGTATTTGCACTATCATCAATGCTGAGCTCCATGTGGCATTGACAGTCCTGAAAAAAATATTTTTTTCAAGTGCTTTTTGGAAGTAAAAAAATGTAGCTAAAATGTCAATTCTTTATAATCTGTTCAAAATTCGGTTTCTTGGAGAAACTTTCCACTTTCTGAAATAAACATCCCATTGAGCCTGTTGGTACATGTAAATATGAATTCCCTAAATGTGGGTTTGCTTAAAAACAAGATATGCCCAACTAACCTCATTTCCTTTTGTGATAGAGTGGGGAGACTGATGGAGAGGGGAAGTGCCACAGACAAGATGTGTTTGGATTTCAGGAAGACGTTTGATAGAGTCTCTGGTGACGTCCTTCTGGGAAAGATGAAGATACATGAGCTGGGTGACAGTTACACTTGGAGGACTCACGGCCAGTTGGTGGTGATATGCAAAGGGCTCTTGGGAGGGAGACTTCGGGGCTCCATGTATGGCCCCCACTTTTCAACATCTTGATTTGAGGTTTGGATGATCCTAGTAGAGAAGAAATGAGAACAGATAAGATTATGAAGTTTAAAAAAATTCTTCATTTCTATTAGCATATAGTGTGTATTTGTCAGCTGGGAGAAACACTGAGGATTCTTGTCGACTGAGCTCTGTCTGAATATCAGTGTGATCCAGCTACTGTGAGAATTAAGGTCATCGACAGCTGCCTTTTAATAAGAAATAAGGTTTTGGCAGCAAGGAAGCAATAGTCCCACTATGCTCTGCTCTGGTCAGACTACATTCAGAGTATTGTTTGGTACTAGACATTGTATTTTGATTTTGTGGGAGAGGTGATAACAAGCTGGAATGAACCCTGATAGTGAAAAGGCTGAAAAACTTTTTATACAGGAAAGAGTTGGAGGACCTGGGGCTGTTTAGATTGGAGGAAAGACGACTGGAGTTGGGACTGGTGACCTGATACTTGGTTTCAAATATTTAAAGGGATGTCAAGTTGAACCAGAATCAGCCTTCTGCATAATTTTAGTAGAAAGGATAGGACCAAAAGGCACAAAACAAAGGCAACAGGAGCTTTTTCAGCAATGAGAGCTGTTCGATAATAGGATGATTGGCTCCTTATTGGATGAATTCAAGGAGAGGGGACAGGATGGCTATTAGGAAACTTGTGGGCGTCTCACTAGTGCCTGTGTGAACTCGTGTAATTTATTTAATATCTCCATGTCTCAGATTTCTCATCTATGTAATAATAGTTCATTTCCCCTATGGTTGTTGTGAGGACTTAAATGAAATAATCCATGTGAAGTGTTTATCACGTTATCTGATACCTAGCAAATATTTAACAAATGATGAGTCCTGATATATGGTAGTGTTGAAATAGATGGTCTCCTTTCCTAACATTTTATATTTCTGACGCATATAAGGCTTAAAAGGGGCAAACATATCTAGGTCATAGTCCTAGAAAATACTTAATTGCATTTGAGTCTGTTTTCTTCTCATTGCTTCTATTCAAACTCATTTTAACTTCTTCAGGAGTATATCCTGGAGCACAAGTGTCAATCTTCTTTTTCTCAAATGTATTTCATTAAAAATGAAGTGGCAGTGGCCTCAAGAGAACCTAGGGGTATGTTTTTGCTCATTTTCTTAGGAAATGGTGATCATATGATGCAGTAAACCAGAGAAGGATATGCCTAAGTTAAAATTGTGTTAGAGATTTGTATGCCTACCAATATGTTATTGTTTCTGTGCTTTTTATTAATATAATATGAGTTCAGTAAGTATTTGAATAATTGTGCAATTAAAAAGAGTTATAGTTATTGTTAGAGGACAAAAGACAAATGCAACAGAGATGTGACCATGTATTATGGTTTTATCCTACTTTCTGGTTGGATCCTGCCACAGTCTGCTAACAGAACACTTATGCCACATTTGTTGGAAGAGAAAACCATTTTTAGGAGTCCAACTTCTCCTCTTTACCTACAACCAGCTCCTCTCTAAATTGCCTGGACATGCAACAGAAAATCACCAGGGGGCACTCTCGGACCATCTATTAGTAAGGGACTACAGCTGGAAAGTACCTTGGGTCTCCTTTTGGAGGAAGAGGCAGTTTCTAACTTTCACTTGGGAACACTTGGAGTCTGTAGGCTGCCTTGCTACATAAACCACCACCTAATCCTGGGGTATCAGCACAGACATTTTGCCGAGTGACCACATACTTCAGATCTTCTGTTCCTATACTGATAACATCTTCTTTTAAGGCAGGCAGCATGAGTAAGCAGTGAGACCTCTGGTCTGGGAAACCAGAAACATGATGAATTTGATTCCAGCATTGATTTCATAACCTTCAGCAAATTACTTTCATGCCCCAAATTTCAGTTTTTCATTTGTAATATGGAAGACTAGAAAGAATACTTGAAGATCACTTTGAGTTCTAACAATCAATGACTGAATTCCTTCCTTTTTCCTCTCTCCCTCCCTTCCTTGCTGGTTAAACTAAAGGAGAAACTAAGATGTACTGACACTGTGTTTGGAATAGATTTGTGCTGCTGAAGAGACAGTGCCTGAAGGATTGGCAAACACACTGCATATTGTAATGCTGGAAGCTGAGCACCCAGGGTAGACCTCCCTGCTCCTTTGTTCAGGGTTCCCATATTGGGGCATGCTTGCCTTCAGGGATGGAAGGAACAACCATGGGCCATTGTAGTCTAGTACCTTGAAACATTGATTCCAGTCAAGAATTCTGAGAAAATAAAGGACATTTTTTATGTTCAACACAGATATAAAACATAGTTTAAATTTTACACACATTTTTATTATGAAATAGAAGATTTAAAAAAATGTGGGGTTTGCAGTTGGATTGTACTTTTAGATCTTGTGGGGTTAGAATTACTTCTTTATTGCATTAGGGGTGCATTGGAGGGAAAGTTTGGGAAAGCTTGACCCTTGGGAGTTTACCTTGGGTTCCTTAGAAGCAGAACCTGAGGCCAGCATTCACCTGCATGCAATTTACTGCGGCCATATGCTTTAAGGGAAAAAACCCTGCTAATAAGTGAGGGAAATAGGATAGGAAGGGGGAAGAGCATAACATTGATGTGGTCTCAAGGAATATGATCTGATTTATGTGGTGATGAATAGATCACATCACAGAGTTGACTCCCCTTGAAGCAAGCAGGCTAGGCTTTCGGACCTCCCTATTAGTTAGTCATTGTCTGCAGGCCATCCCTGCATGAAGCCTGAAAGGTGACTCTTTTCACTGGGAGTGGAGAGGAAAGTGTGTGTGGATCAGGCAGTTCCCCAGAGAACAGAACAGCTGTGAGTTCCTTGCAGCAGTGGTGTGCTGGAGTCAGCTCATATAGCTCTCGAGAGCTGACTGTACCGCCTCCCAACTCCCCAGGCAATCACCACATCCTGGTAGCTTGGAATCTGCCCTGATGGGAGCATCTGCATCATGAAATTTAGCCAAAGCTACAAATTGGGGGCTTTTATATGCCCACTAAGACCAGCTGTTAAACATTAATCAGCAGACCCCTGGCCAACACTCTTGCAGCTAAGAGATGGTGCTCTGGCTGGTGAAGGGGATCTGGGCAGGGCACCAAGAGCATCTGTTACATAGGGGTTACGGAAGACCTGCCCACAAAGGATCTCTCCAACTAATTTGTAAGTTGGCTAGCCATTATTTTAGGGTTTTCTCTTCCTAGACTCTTTCAAAATGCACAGAGTATTGGGAGGCATGGAACTAATAATTCACAATGTGCCAATTAAAACAACTCATTATGGTTTTTAAGTGCAAGAGAAGAATAGAGTGGAGGTGAGGAAAGAGTGTATAAACTGAATTACCTGCAGTAAGGGATGAGGAAGGACTTACTATATTGCTTAGGGACAGAATTTAGAATAACGATGGCACTATATAGTGTTTTCTGGGAGATAATTTTCAGAATTATTTAAAATACTGCACTTTATGGAAATGATGGAGAGTCATACTTTTTACTATTATGAAAATTTTATTAGGGAAAATTTCAATTATATACAAAGGCAGAGAGAATGGTATAATAAACCCTCATCACTCAGATTTAACAGGTATTAATTTGTGGCCAATCATGTTTTATCTATATCGTTATTCACTTCCCCTTGGGGGTAGGGGAAATTTTGAAGACGTAGTTAATTGGGTAAATGTTGAATGTGGCCTAGAAAAAAAGCCGAATTCACCAAGGACTGGGGGAAGGTTTTTGAAGACTGGAGGCACAGCAGTTATGACCACTTTCCCTAACATGTTAGGATCTAGAAATCATCAGAAGACATATGAAATGCAGTACTTGGGGCCTGCATTCGGATTAACTCCCAAGAAATTTTATTAACTCTCCAACTCCTCCTAAAATGAAGAGCTGGTGATAGAAAAAAAAAGGAGTTACAGGGTTCCTACCAAAGGAGCTCAATATTCTTTTCTGTCTAAATATTTCTTGTCCTCTGGGCTTTTTCTTTCTATTTAGTTAAACAAGAACAAAATATCAAGACAATTCTGAGTACAAATTCTACATGATCTTCCACCCTAAGGACAAGGCTTGTCACCACCACAATAAAATAAGGATCTTGACTCTTATTTGATGGGCAATCAAATTTCCTTGGAAAACAGAAACAAGCTTGGGCCTTCTTATGATAGTTGTATTGTACTTACAGTGATGGATTATGGCCTATGTACTTTTTTCATTATTTCCTTTCACTGTCTTTGGGGATTTGGGATAAGAGGTGGCCTCTGACCTTTTTCAAAGAATAGCAGGATTCCTTCTCTCCATCTTCTGGCCAGTGTACTTTCCCTCTTACTGGTTACAATTCCAAAGATAATGCAGATGTGAGCTCTTGACCATCTGGAGTTGAAAGAATAAGTAATGGGGCCCTAGGAAGAGCATGTTTAGAAAATTAATAATTAATTCAGTATGAATGAATAAGCTAGGGAAGACTTGGTTCAGTCATTATATATTTATCACTAGGACCTTCTATCAAGATTAGTTGGAAGTGGACAAATGACTTGAAAAATTAGACCATTGGGAGCTTCAGAAAGCCAGTGCTGAGAGAGGAGTAGATATAATAACAGCAGAGAAATAGCTCTGTCTAGATTATTATCTAGCTATATTTTAATAAATTGGTTGCAGCTACTTTATTGGAACTGCCCACGATGGTCCTTTGTGCATGTGGAGAGCCTGAGAAAGAAGCTGGTCTGATGCTGTAGACAAGTGTGTGAGCTGTTTATCGACAGAGGGTTTTCACTTGCTGGTTGCATGGACGAGGTTGTTGACAGGTTGTAAGCCTGGGCCCAGATGGATCAAAGGCAGAAAATAAAAGAAAGCATTCTTTCCTAAGGAATGGATACAGCCAAAATTGGAAAAGGCTGTGCAAGTATCACTTCCTACAACTCATCTCTTCTAGCTAGTAAATCTTGAAGATATATTTGTTAAATTTAAAATCGACCATATGCTGGCTGAATTTCTGTTGAGGTTTTCCCACAGTTATTGGGAATCAAACTTAATTCTTTCAGTGGATTTCTTGGCTTCTTTATTGGAGCCCACTTTTCATTGTTTCCTTTTTATTGAGATGTCATGATTTCAAAATAAAAAACAATTTATAATCATGGCATATACATATCTTGTTAAACAAAAAATATAAGTTTTCTACAACATGTACATGTTTGTATGTATATTAAGAGAAGTTGGATTTATTTTTTTAAATAAACTTTACTTTTTAGAGGAGTTTTAGATTTACAGAAAAATTGAATGGAAGGTAAAAAGATTTCACATATAGCCTCTACCCTCATATATGCATAGCCTCCCCACTATCAATATGCCACACCGGAGTAGTATATTTATTACAATCAATGAACCTACATTGATACCTCATTATCACCCAAAGTTCATACTTTATATTAGGGTTCATTTTTGGTACTGTTTATTCCATGGGTTTTAACAGACGTATAAAGACATATATCCATATTACAGTATAATACATAGTTTCAGGATTTTACTTTCTTAAACCTAAATTCTTAATAGCTTTTGATATCTTAGGCTGCCTCAATCTGTCCCAAAACAAAGCCATATTCATGGTGATTTCATGTTATAATATGCACAGAAGTACATGTTATAAAAAGTGAAATTAAAAAAAGGGAAATTAGATCAAAACTTTTTGTCAGAATATATACTTTGTGAATAAGTGGAAAATATTTTTGCAATGTGAAGCTGATATCCCAAGTAATAAAATCCACCAACAGAGTGAGGGTGTTGGTATGTATTTAGTCAGCCCAAGTAGAGGGCTCCTTAAATTCAAGACCATTGCTGGGCATTGATCTGAATAGAGGCTATCCGGCAGCAGGTCTTCAAAAACTCTTCTACGAGATCCTCCTGCGAGTTCCTTTTGAACTTCTGTCACCCAAGCTCTTTCAAAACTTAGAAAACATACTCCCCTGGGAATGAGTTTCAATCATTCAGATTCATATTAGTTTACCTTTATGATGGAACAAGCACAAACACCTTTAATTTCCTTGAGTCATGCTAGGATAATCTAAGGCAACCTAAGTAACCAATGCTAAGTCCACTTGATAGTAGATCCATGGTAATGGCCGTAGACATCCTGAAATTAATTCTAACTACATAGTGAATCTATGACTTAAAGACCAAGTTAAAGTAATCCAGACCCCTTATTATGCACTTAGTTTGTTGTAACATGAATAAAGGGGATGTAGAGGATTAAGGTTAAATAAAGGTGTGGGATATAAAACCGAAAGCAACAAATGAACAAACAAGAAAGAAAAACAAACAAAAACTCATAGACACAGACAACATATGGCGGTTACCAGAGGGAAGGGGGTGGAGGGAGGTAGAAGAATTAAAAGGGGTCAAATATATGGTGATTGAAGGAGATTTGGCTTTGGATGGTGGGCACACAATGCAAGACATAGATGATGTATCACAGAATTGTACACTTGAAATCTATATTATCTTATTAACCAGTGTCACCCCAATAAATCTAATTTAAAAAAAGGAAAAAGAATAATAGTAAAAAAAATTAAATAAAGGATTAAAAAATGTAGATTAGGAAAGTGGTGGGACAAATGTCCAAGTGTAGGAGAGGAAAAATAATTGTTCCTCTACTCTTAATTGTTCTTGGCTGAACCCACCCTGTAAAAAAAATTAACAGGAGAAAAATATTAATTACATATATACATTCAAGAGTCCCTCAAAGATATGAGACTCAGAAGATGGCCAGAAGATTTAAGCTCTTTTACCATCCTGAGCTAAGGATGTGTTAAAAAGTGTTGGACGGGACAGTACAGGTAGGGTTGGAGATATACAGGGAAACTGTTCAGTGATGAAAAGTGCACTTGAACTGTGTAATTATGGTCAGGGAGTATGAGAGGAAAGTTCAGAGCTAGAAGTAACACTAATGTAAGAATTAAGGCTGTTTCTAGACTAAATTCGGCTCCCACTAGGAGTGGGTCCTTGTAGTTGTTGCCTAACTTCTCCCATACTCAGTTTCTTAAGTGTGGGTAGGATGGTAGATAGTATGGACTGTCTATGTGTCTGTACCTGATATTATTGATAATGTGAGGACTTGAGGTACCTAGGTTCAAGGGGAAATGATTGGAAGGAAAAGGGTAAAAAATCAAGAGTGTAAAGAATGTGTAGAGAACTGAGAAAAATAGAAAAGCAGAAGCATGAAGAAAGCAGGGATAAATGGGTAAAAGCCATAGAAAGATGATTTCAAAAAAGACTAAGGAACGCATTCAAATAAAAAGTAATAGAAGAGCGAGCCAGGGAGAAAATGGGTTTTCAGTGGGTGGCAGTTGCAGTGGAGTGGGGAGATCTGGGTCTGGAGATTGAATGCCTGAACTGCTACCTGAGCATTTAATGTCTTGGAGCAAGTCACAACCTCCACGGCAAGAAACACCTGACACTTAGTAGCCACTCAGCAAATATTTAAATCCATTTTAATTAGGAATCTATAGTGTATTTTTACTGGCATACAAGTACTTAGTGAGGGTAAAACTAAATACTATAGAAGTTGAACATAAGGATGATAAATAAGGCTGAGCAAACAGGAGATTCAGGGTGGGATAGCTGTGAAGCTAAAACTCCAGGATTTTGACATACCTTAGCTAAGGGTTATCTAATTCTTCTTTCTCCAAGACAGTGATATTTACTGATAGGGTGAACCTAATGAGCATCTACTGGACTTTCCTGCCAGTAGCACACTGACAGTGCCTCCCTGCTATTTCTCCTCTGAGGTCACTCCATTAAGGCCTGCTTTATATATGACACCTCATTAGGCTCTGGAGACCTCCAGGATGCCTGGTGCAGGGAGCCATTCAGCAGGAACCCTGGTACTTCCCAAACACACCAGGGCTGCCTGGGAGAAACGCTTCTGCCCAAAGGAAGCCCTGCATTTAGCAGCCCTTTGAAGGCAACGTCCATGTGGCCACAGGCTTGGCCCTTGGTCCCAGCAGCTGATGTCGTGGTTGTGCTTTGGGTTGAGGCAGGAGAATCATGAAGAGGTGTGGGTTTGAGGGATGCTAGATCACAAAGTGCTGTGACCACAGCAAGGGTTTGGTAATCAATGTCAGTGACTAAACCAAAGGAGCTCACAAAGGCAGAGAGATCCCAGTACTTTCTCCCAGAGGGAACCAGACGCCTATAGATGCTGCTGCTCGTGGACTCTGAGAAGCAGGGTGTGTGTGTGTGTGTGTTTTTAAATCTGAATTTTAATTAGATTGTTTCAACTGAACCTGGAAGTCAGAAATTGAATAAATCTCTCCAAACCTAGTTTAAGTAATACGAGAACCTATTCAACTTAGCTGTCTGGAAGACTTGGACACGAATTTTTTATTTTATTAACAACTTTATTCTCTGCTATTTGCCAAGCTATGGTTCAGGCATTTTGCTGAGTTGAAAAACTGTGGAAATTTGTTGTAATTGGAAGGGAAAGAATCACATGTGGTTTCTTCCAAACCTTTTTCCAATTTTTTTTTCCTTTTTGTTCTGAATTCCATGGGAAAATTACCCAGAAGGGTCATTTTCTTTTTTAATGATGCAACAATGCTTGGTTTGCTATGCCCGGTTTTATTTTCTAGCTGCATTATAATTACATTTTCCCACATGGCTTATTTTTTTTCTTCCAAATTAGTAGATATAAAATTCTGATGGCTCTTCGGGGAGCTAATCTTCTGATATTCTCTCCTTGGCTGTCCTTTGTGTGGGAATAGATGATGCTGAACAGCCCAGCCCCAGTCTGCCGGCTTTGTGGCAATCTATCACCCAAGGCCTTTTAATTAGCAGTTGCAGGTGAATCACTAATTGGCCCCACATTTGCATACATAAGCCAGGGAGTTGCAGGGTTACAGTTATAAATCTTAGTCACTTAGGCAGGGCATGAACGTTACATTTCATCCCTCATCCCTTCTAATTGCCTCATCAGCTCTTTACAAAGGGTTATCCTATATTGGTAATTTTAAGCGGGTGAAAAATGACTTGCTGTATTAATTCATTAGGAAAACATGGTATTTGGAAGAAGGAAGAACTAAGAAAAAACAAAGCAAAGGCATTTACACAGAGTTTGTTGAGACAGCATCAGGGGAACCTGGTGCTTGAACAATGGTACATAGTTTCATCCTTTTAGTGCTTTGAGTTCTTTGGTGGCATAAACACAGTGAACACTAGCAAAGAGAAGACTCTCAAAGATGTATTTTTATGAGACAGGTCAGTTTAAGCAACAACAGTGAAGGCTTATTTTCCTTGGGCCCCTACTGACTCGAACCTTAAGAAAAGTGAGAGAAATTCTGGCTTATTAATGTTGGATCTGATCAAAGGGCTAGTCTGTTCTCAGCATTCATCTTGAATCCTGGTCAGTGAGGATGCTATGGGCCTTCAGGTGGCAACTGTGCTCATCAAGGTTTACAATCCTCTATTTCAGTGGTTCTCAACCTTGGCTGCACATTAGAATCACCTGGGAATCTTTTTAAAATCCTGATTTCTGGGCCTCATCCTCCAGAAATGCTGTTTCTTTGTTATGGGGTGAGTTTCTTTGTTGTGGGGTGGGGCTACATTAGTAACAAAGAAACAGAATTTCTGGAGGATGAGGCCCAGAAATCAGGATTTTAAAAAGATTCCCAGGTGATTCTAATGTGCAGCCAAGGTTGAGAATCACTGCTCTATCTGGAGGCAGAGATGCTCCCAGCTTCTAGTCATCTGTGAAAACATCCCAATTGGTAATTCAATTAAAGACATAATTATCAACATTAAATACTGTTTACTGAAAGAATCACATGTGTGGAGGACTAGACTACTCACAGGATAATACCCAAGTCCTCGGTCTGCCACATAGTAGGATGGAAGTACAAAGGCAATTGGTGTGACAGATGCACTGATTTAAATGAATAAAGAACAATTTCTAAATTATATTTAGTTTTATACAAAACATAATATCATTATTTTTTGAAGGCCATGATCATGGGCCACATGGGGTTCTCAGGCCAATACAGACAAGAGTATATTCAAGTAGGTATGGACACTAGTCCAAGGTACGTGTGGCTTACATCCCAAGCAGTGTAATTCCTTTGCTAGGACCCAAATGCCTCTTCTTCCTTGCAATCAAGTAAGCTAAGGTGGATTATATTTTTATTTGAGATGATTATAGTCCTCCATTCGGACACTAGGTGATACTGGCTCTGCTTCTTTCTTTGCTGATTGCAGGGCTCACCAATGGCCATGTTGATTTTACCTCTCAGTCTTAGAGGCTGCCCTCTTTGATGTGGTATGATAAAATTTTTACAACCATTACCTAGATAATACCTTTTTCTTCTCCCATTCCAATGAATCTTGTGTTGCCTATTCCAATTTCACTCTCTTATTGCCTCCTAAAGAGGCAGGGTGCTTGCTTGCTGGGGATAGATAGAAAGGGGATACAGAAGGAAAGGAGAAAATTCACATTGTATCTTAGGTTTTGCTGTGATAAGTTGTGTAACAAGCAACACTGAATCTTAGTGTCCTACAAAACCAAACATTAATTTCTTGCTCACAGGTTTGTAGTCAGCTCTGGTGGCTTTGTTCCAGGCTCTGGATCAGATTCCTGTCTGTTCCAGGTGTCTCTCATTTAAGGACTATGGCTGGGTTTTCTCTTCTCCTAGCAGAAGGCAGGCAGAAGTGAACACAAGAGACCAAGGCAAACCGTACAAGTATATTTAAATCCTCTATGGCATGTGGGATGTCTTATGTTGGCTCTCATTCCATTGGTCAAAGCAAATCATATGGCCAAGGTTAATATTAATGGCCTAGGGAACTATACTCTTCCCACAGGAAGAGTCAGAAAGGAGAATATGTATCAATAATGCAACCTACCCTTTATGGCTGTGTTTCAGTAGAGAGTTTGGAAAATGTAGTGATTCTTAGTCTCTGGGAGTAGCCCTGGGCCCTAGAGAATTGGGAAAGAGTAGAAATAAGATTTAAAATGTATTGTTACAGATTATGAATGGAGTCTTCCAGAAATGCAAGTAAATTATTTTAGTTACTTTAAAAGTTACTTTTGGTATTTGGACTTTATTTTCTTGAATGTAATGTTATTCTAAGCTTAACACATAAGTCTTCTGGATTTTATGGGTTATACACATATTGGTTAAAACTTGGTGGCTGGCTTGTGAAAGGTTTGAGGTGAATTGGTACTATCACTGAATTGCTTGTGACATTCTCACTTATCCTCTAGGCCAGTGGTTCTCAACCTTGGCTGCACATTAGAATCACCTGGGAATCTTTTTAAAATCCTGATTTCTGGGCCTCATCCTCCAGAAATTCTGTTTCTTTGTTATGGGGTGAGGCCACAACATCCATAACAAAGAAACAGAATTTCTGGAGGATGAGGCCCAGAAATCAGGATTTTAAAAAGATTCCCAGGTGATTCTAATGTGCAGCCAAGGTTGAGAACCGCTGCTCTAGGCCTATGTTGTTCTTCTGTGTCTATTCACTCCTTAGAAAATGGAATGTGATTTTTATTGGCACATTACTTTGGATAACTCTGTGGAGTTCTACACAGCAAGAACATTGGCAACATTCTGATTTCTTACAAGCTTTATCTATCAGTCAAGTAGTCTGTAGGCATATGGATATATGTATTTTAATTTATCAAGTGATCTTTTAATATAAGGGCTGTTTGGAAGTTTACTTCCAAAGAGATCAACCATCTTGAATCAAGAATATCCAAATATTATTTAATTCCAAATATTCCAAAAATTTAAATATTACCTAAATGTAAAATTTTCAGGTTGAAAGTTTCTGGTTAATATTGCCTATAAATTTAAATTGCGAACAACAGCTCACTCTGAGTTGGGCTTATTGTGAACTAATACAAATTACTATGTTGTCACTGTTGGGAGTTGTGGGAGGGAGATGGCTTTTATCTGAAAATACTTTTTATAACAATGGTGATACCTTGGACATAATATTTATTTCCCATGACAAAACAGCATTTCTTGATAAGTAGATTTTTTTTTCATAAAATACCTTCTACAAATTAAAATGGGTTCTTTATTCTGTTGTAGTTATTCAGTAAAATGATGGAGTAGAAAGGAATTTTGCTAAGTCCCAGTTTGGTGTAATAGTCAAAAGAGTAGGTTTTAGACTCAGAAACATTGAGTTTCTCTCTATGATCCTTGGTACATTTACTTCATCTCTGTGAAATTCAGTTTCCTCCTTTGCAAAATGGGGATAATAATAGTAACTACCTGACAGGGTTTTTGTAGGGACTAAGTGATTATGATCACAATGTACTCAGCACAATGCCTTGCTCAGACTACTATAAATGCTCAATAAATATTAGCTACTGATATTACTAGTAATAGTTTTATAAGTCCCATGGGTAATGAATGGACATGTAGACCTGACATTTGAATCATTTAAGGGTGAACTTTCTATGGGGTTTTAAATCTTCCTTTTTATTTGAAAGAAGATTAAGTTTTTAAAAAATTGACACAATCTATAACATACAATATAAGCGCTAAAAGAGAAAGGACAATTGTAACCTATTAACTGAACATATGTATTTTTTTTCTTTTAGTTGTACAAAATTTTAACAAGTATATTTCCCATCTTTGTTGAAGAAGTTATCTGCAAACCCTGTCTGGGACTTCTGAGACATATTGAACCTGCAAAAGTTCTTTGTGCCTTATTCATATCCTGTCTATTTACTCTTATTCTACCATCTTTGTCATTTATGGTAGTAGTTTTCAACCCTGGGTATACTTTAGAATCACCCAAGAGAAAATATCTGCAAATAATATATATGATAAGTTAATATCCAAAATATATAAAGACTTCATATAACTCAATAGTGAAAAAGCAAACAGGCCAATTTTTTAAAAAAATGGGCAGAGAATCTGAATAGAAATTTTTCCAAAGAAGACATACACATGGCCAACAGGTACATGAAAAGATGCTCAACATCATTAATCACTAGGGTACTGCAAATTAAAACCACAGTGAGATATCACCTCACACCTGTCAGAATGGCTATCGTCAATAAATCTACAAACAAGTTTAGGTAAGGATGTGGAGAAAAGGAAAACCCTCATGCACAGTTGGTGGGAATGCAGATTGGTGAGCCACTGTGGAAAACAGTATGGAGTTACCTCAAAAAACTAAAAATAGAACTACCATATGACTCAGCAATTCCAGTTCTGGGTATTTATCCAAAGAAATCCAAAACACTAATTCAAAAAGACATATGTACCCCTATGTTCACTGCAGCATTATTTACAATAGCCAAGATGTGGAAGCAACCCAAGTGTCCATTTATAGATGAATGGCTAAACAAGATGTGGTACATATGTGAGTGTGTGAAATCTTGCCATTTGTGACAACATGGATGGACCTAGAAGGCAATGTGCTTAGTAAAAGTCAGACCAAGAAAGACAAATACCACATAATCTCACTCATATGTGGCAGTAATAATAAAAAACCAAGGTGGGTTCCAATTTGTTTATTTTTAAACAAAATCTCCAAAACAACAAATGTTGTCAATTGCTTTTTTTCCATGAAGGACAAAACAAACTTATTGTTGAAATGCAGCGCTCCTGGGAGAAGTGCATTTCTGCATTTAGCTGCTGCTCAGTATGTTCCACATTTAGAGGGAGCCTAACCTTCCTGGCACGTTTGCAGAATGGTTACCTCTTGTTCCCTGTTGGCCTTGTGCCCACTTTAGTGATATTAATGGCTACTTAGGAAATAAGACTTTTGGAGAAAGCTTTTTAATCCTGATCGTTCCAAAGTTTTATTGAATACATTTTTACCATGAAATAGCCTCCAGAGAAAGGCAGACTAGTAAACCAGACATGATCATCACATCACATGTATGGCAAAGTTTGTGCTTATTTCCCAGTGAAGTAAGACTTCTCAGGCCTCAGTGGAGACAGATGAATCCATCATTCTGTAGAAGCAGGGTGGGTCATAGCCTGGGTGGCAAGCTATGCAAATTATTAATGGGGATTCCAAACTCCACTGTGTCTACAGCAATCTTGATGCTGTGTTAGCAGCTGAGGGTCAAGGGAAAAAAAGAGAAAAAATGGCGTGGGTGATACTTGGATTTCTTCTACTGTAAGGAAAATCCTTTCTGTTTATTTTTAACATTCTTTTTGTCTCTTCAGTGTCTGTGGCCATCTTAAAACCACTACATGATGCTGGAGCACACTTTTCTCTGGAAATCCACCGATACTTTTGCCATAAGGTTATTTGACCTCTTTCTTTCTAATTTTGCAGTGTCAGTCTTTGAGCTGAATAATTTCAAACAGATCTGCCTCCCAAGAACCCTTTTCTTTGTGGAGCAAACCATGAAGAAACACTTGACTGGTAAAATGATGAATACTCTCAACCTCACAAACTATTAAGAATCAATTTCTCAAGCATCATATCTAATTATTCTCCCTCTCCTCCCATTTCAATTCCAAATCCCAAGATTAAGGAAAAGCAGCTGAAAAAACAATATTTTTGGTTGGTGTTCAAGTACTACCCATTTTTTGTTTTATGTAACTAAAATATAAGAAGGAGAGACAACTTCCAAAATTTGCCTATTTAATTGCCAAAAAAGACACAGAATATGCAGAGAAAAAAAGAATTGTGCTATTATGCAGAGATAGCAATGATGATAGGAATATTAGAAGTCTTCTTGTCTAATGGCTCTCAAAGGTCCTTATGGTGACTTCAGACATTCTCTGAGTTGGGAGGAAACTAGGAAGTCCAGCTGATGGGGCTGCCTAGATGGCCTAGAGAAAAAGGAGGTTCAACTAGGCCACTGCAAAAAAGCAGAGAATGTGTGTGTGTGTGTGTGTGTGTGTGTGTGTGTGTGTGTAGGTGCAGAAGAAGCAGGATGATAGCAAGTGGAGGGCATCTGAAATGAGAAGGCAGGAATAGAAGCTGCACTGCTGAATGGGGTAGGTGGTCTTTGGATCATTACAACAAGCCTAAAATTTGTAGAAAATAATGTTTTGAGAATTGCTCCTCCAGTCTAGCCTGTGTTTCTCCGTGTTTAGTTACTCAACACAGATGTCCAAGATAATTTGAAGGTAAGAAATAGGTTTGATATACACACTTCATAGCAAGTTTAGTGTTTGAGCTCCTTTAGAGTCAAATTTTAAAATAATAGTGATATGTATCCTGTAACGCTTGCTGAAGTCCAAGGCCATTTCTCTTAAGTGCTCTGGAGATGGAGGACAACTGATGGAGTAGTGAAGACAGGTTTTGGTTGCAGGGAAGCCCAGCTCCCATGAGCTTATCAAAGAGGGAATTTACTGACAAACATAACCAAGCTGTGGGTAAGGCAGGGGCATGGGTCACCTCAAGGCTCTGGAAGGAGAGCCTCTCAGTGTGTTGGCTCTTTCAGCCTGGCTGCCTCTGTGAGCAGCAACAATAGCCGCTGAGAGTTCTAGTCTTGTGCTGCAAAACATCCCACCTGCGAAGCAGCAGCTCCTGTTAGTTCCCTATAAAAACCATCCAAGGGCAGGCCTGAGATTTCCCCAGTTTGTGCCACTTTAGTCCCCCACTTCCTCCACACCCCCCCCCCCCCACTTATGATCTGAAGGGACTGGACACTGCTTGGCAGCCACAACTAGAATGTGATGTTTAGAGTCAGGCAGAAGTTCATCTCTTCAAAAGGAGAACGTTGCTGCTGTCCATTCACCTGATGAAACTATTTCTTTTCAACCTGAAAACTCTCAAAATTATCTGTTGGACTTTAGTTTTCTAGAATAGTAATCTTTTTTTTAAAAATATATTTTATTGATTTTTTACAGAGAGGAAGGGAGAGAGATAGAGAGTTAGAAGCATCGATGAGAGAGAAACATCGATCAGCTGCCTCCTGCACATCTCCTACTGGGGATGTGCCCGCAACCCAAGTACATGCCCTTGACCGGAATCGAACCCGGGACCCTTCAGTCCGCAGGCCAACGCTCTATCCACTGAGCCAAACCGGTTTCGGCTAGAATAGTAATCTTAAGAATTAAACTTAAGATTTGGATCACCTGATTAGAAAACTTGTGAGGGGAGGGGTTATACTTTATAATACATCTGTATCCTTTGCTCTTGCTTAGGAGAGTTTTGAAAATGTGCTCAATATTGACTTGGTTTGATGAATTGTGATAATAGATAGATTTATAATATTAATAATAATGATAGTGTTGGGCTTACTTATGGGAGACTTATGAATTTGGTTTTCTCTAGCAGATTTAGTTCCATAATTTGCTCAGTATAAGAAAAAATTATGGCTGAGGTTGTGAGTGGGCTGGGTGGTTAGGGGAAAGTTAGTTTTCAGCTTTATTTATATGTTAGGACTTATTTAAAGTTTTTTTGTTTTGGGGGAGATAGTGCTTTTTAAAAGTCCTAGATTTTGGATAATAGATTTTGCTATATGGTACAGCTCACTTGAGATTTTCAAAGTGATTTTGAAAAGTGCCTTTTATAATTTTTTACATCACATTGTGGGAATGGCCAGTGTCATTTTGAACAGTATTAACCATGCCTGATACCTCCTCACCACCATAAATTAAGGTTGAATGTTGGCTAAAGCAAAGTTAAATGGAATCAACCTGTCAAAAACACCAATTTATGGTCCTGCTACTCACATTTCTTGTTGGCTCTCACGACTTTGAGGAACAAAGGGAACAAACTATCATGGTAGCTCCTATACCTAACTAATCCTGTCTAAAGTGTCTCCACAGGAAGTATTTGAGAGCAGTATTTATTTTCCCGGTATGATTTATGTAAACATTTGTCCCATTCGCAAGTAGCATATTAATGCCTGATTTTGGCCAAAAAAGGGGGGAAGGGGAGTAAAATCCTTCTCTGCCTGTCTAGACAGAGCCTTGTTAGTGTATGTCTGATCATATGGGTGTTCATAGCAGTAATATTAATCAGTGGGAAATGAGCCAAGGAAAGACGACCCTATGTACCAGTTAAATTTACCGAGCCTACAGGATGGTTTATAAAGTCAACATGCTGGACAAGGTTTACATCTGACTAGGGAAATTGTTGTTTTCTGATCCCCAGTTGGCCGTCAGCCACTCCAAACACAAGACAGATGTGGGCTTTACTAGGGTCAGGGTTATCACCAGGTGGAATGAATACTCATTGGCCCTGGGTTTTGCTACTTTTCCTTTACTGATGAATAAGAGAAAGTAAAATAATTTCTGAATGCCTCAGCGGGGATGGTTTAGTTTTGCAAAGCTGGACAGGGCCACCAAAACTCACCAGCACAGGGACAAACTTCCTGTGTCTCAGACATTTCTTAGTTGTTTGTTTGATCTGAGGAAGACTGATTCTGCTATCTCAGAGGGCAAAGGTTAATTCCTTCTCATAAAGATAACAGTGATAGACACAAACAAGGTATTCACTCTGATATACTGGTTTTTTATCTGGGGATTAAGGCAAAAATGTGGGAGAATTGAAAACACAGAGTTTGAAGTAGCACCAAAGTAATTTGTTGGTGTTTGAAGTAGGAAATTTTTTATTAATATATTTTCTTCAGATAGAATTGAAGTATATAATGGCATGAAACCAATGAAGACTGAAATTGGGAGTTGTTTTCTGTGTTTTCTATGTGTCACGTGTGTAAAGCTTGCATATGTGATTCCTCCCACATGTTTGTCTTTGGGGATGGTTTAGTTTCCATTAGGTGCTAAGAAAACTAGCCATGCACCATGGTTCCCCCAGGACGAGAGCCAGACCTGAAAGAATCCTGTGTGTGGGAAGGCAGACCTGTGGCGAAAGCAGAGTGATGAGCCCCAATTTGGAGCTTCAAGATCCAGAGACATCACCTGACACTGGGCAGTAGGGGAGAGCGGGAGGCTGCAAGTTAGTAAAACTTTTGGTGCACTTCTGGGAGAAGAAAATGCTCACACAGCTTTTCACGAGGCTGGAAATATATGGCTGGTTGACATAATTTATTCTGGGAAACGCATGTTAAATTATATTCCAGATACCAGGTTATATTTGGTGGCAGACTAGAAAATAGTATACCGTTTGTCTATTTAGGGCTAAAAATCTCCAAGATTGCCTTTTAAGCCCACAATTGCCCATGAAAATAAACAGATGCTTCCCTTCTTGCTCAAACTGCCTTTCTCATCTGCTCATTCCAGAATGCTCTTATAAAAGTTATCTGCCTTGCTGACCACATTTATCTTGGAAATTCTTTTCTCCATCAATGGCAGCTTCTCATGTCACCTCATCCACTTTATGCTCCAGACTTTGCCTCACTTTGGCTTCCTCCAGGGATTCCGGGCCGGGTTTCATTCCCATCTTCCTGGCTCTGAGAATATGGTCACCCCAAGGCAGCTCCTTTCCAAGACTCCTCCTTGGTCTCCCTGCCGCTTCCTCAAAGCTCCAGTGGTCTGCCAAACTGAGCGCCAACCCCCTACTCCGGGAGGATGCTTTTGCTCCCCCACACCCAGTGCTCACTAAATTGAGGGCTCTCAACCCCTGAACTTTCCCAGCTGGAGCCTTTCAACCTAACTGGTGCCTTCTAATTGTGCTTATGCTCTTACTGTGTTTTCTTGTTAGCTCTTCCATTTATCAGTCATGACGTTTTGGGATCACTTTTGGCTATTTCTTCTTGCTTCTTCTCAGTGATACTAATATAATTTCAGCATTAACATTTATGAGCTGTTGACTGCTCTGGATGCCAAGACTCAACATAGTCACCATCCCTCTTTAGATTGTCCTTCTCCGGCCAGGGCAGCGTCGGCAAACCCACCTGTTCACCTTAGTTGGGCTGAGGCAGACAAGGCCTTGAGAACATTGGTTATGTTCTGGTGAAGCTATTTGGGAGGTCATCTTTTCAGGCAATGCTCTGCCCTCCATGTGCTCCCTCACAAAGTTTTTAAAACACTAGATCTGACAGTAAAACGATGAGTCACTGGGTTCACAGAAACGCTAGGCAGCATAGATGTAGTTATAGAACCCCAGGTCATAACTTTTCGTCATTTCTTATTATTTTTTTTTATTTTTGTGGCATCTTTACTGTCTTATGGAAATTTTTCTTTCTGGATGTTCTTTGGTTGTGTCAATTTTTTTTGCATGAGAACATTGTCTGGGGCCTCAACAGAGCTTTATTTTTTCTTCTGCTTCCCTATTTTTTTTTCAAATGAAAAATTTGGTCAAATTATCTGACCTGTGTATTAGATTCTTGGGTTTGCAATGGATTGAAGGAGGTTTTCCTGTCTGGGAATGGAAAGAGAGGATGGGGAGATTTCTGTTGGGAAGCACTGTCCCTGACTGCCCAGAGGGGCCACAGCTGTTCCCTTCTCCCTTTTGCTGGAAAAGTGGCCAACATGATATGGATGAGTTCTGGGCATTCTTTCTGTCCATTTTCTGTGTTGTTTGATGCCATAGAGAATGTAGGTTATGAGGGGCTTTAACGCTATATAGAAACCCTATTTCTGTAGCATAACTAGACTACATATGCTTGTATAAAAAAGATGTACTACAATTTAATTTTAGCTCCTAATTTTCTAATAGAAATCCTAAGTTCAAAAACATCAGGGATTAGTCTCTCATGTTCTTGATATGAAGATAAGCCAGAGAGTTGCATACACACACACACACACACACACACACAGAAGTGAAAATGTCTCATTATGTCCAGAGATTTCCCATGTTGTGTACATTAATTTACACTTGACTTGTCTGAAATAACACTGCCATTAACCTTCAAAACAAAATTGTTTTCAGATTTTTCTTTTGTGATGGCATCATTCTCCTAGAACTCATTGAGAAAGCTAACACCTCTATGAAAAACTTGTATCCCACAATTAGAAGTATTTACACACACAGTAGGCCATTCTCACATGGCCATTGAGAGCTGTGGTTGGGGCTTAGTGATAACATATCCATAGCCTAGGTTTTTCTAGTACATTTATTCTCTACAAAACTATCTTCCTTCTATATGACATTTTTTGGTCTTTGTGTTAATAGTCCATTAGCATATTTCTCTTTTATTATAGCTCAAATAAGTTTTGAAGGGATTTCAGAGCAAGGAGGAAACACACAGATCAGTGTTTATCAACCTCAGAACTACTGACATTTGGGCTGCAAAATTGGGCATCACACCACAATGCAAATAGGAGCAATGTCTCTGCAAGTCCATTGGGAAATTTTGGAGCCAAGGCCTGCTGGCGGAGTCTGTATCAGGTGAAAATGGCTATGGCCTTGTACCAGCTCCTTGCTCAGTTATTTGTTAGACTATCAGAAAGTAAATGTGATCTTGGTTACCACCACTGACCACTGGCCACACTCCAAGAGGAATGTGGTTTCAGGTGGCACACTGAGGAGCAAATTAAGGTTGCTGATAATTGGTGGCTGTCAGCTAACCACAATTTTTGAAACTGGCAGCAAGATCTTCTGGGCAGGGGCGTCTGAGTGACACAGTTCCATGTCTACCATACAGGATAAGGAACCAAGCACACTCTTCCCATTGTCTTATATCTTTGTTTTCCTATAAACTCTTAACATACATTTTCTCTGTCAATAGACCTTTTTTTCTGCCTTCTGTATAACTGAGCCAAATATGACTTCCTTAAAAGGCCCTATTTTCTCAGTTCAAATATTAACAGAGTTTTAATTGGATATGAACTCAAAATTCTTATAATCTTCTTGAGCCAGTTGGGTGTGGATATCCACGCATTGGCCAATCAACTACAGGGTCACATAGAAAAAACATGGTTGTATGGTGCTACTTCTGTGGGTGGAGGCTCTCAGAGAAGGAAAGTCATGGTCTGGGGTGATATCTCTAAAAGTTTCTACTAAAAATATGTGCAATCATGTGCTGAGTTGGAACCTGAAGCCAGGTCCTAGGCCTTTAAGTGTAGTACTCTTTCTAAAAACATGATGCCTTCCTCTTTGTCCTAAATCCTGTCATGTGAAAAGTACTGTGGCAAATAAAAATAATTAGCTGGGAAGGTATTTAATAATAATAAAATGTAAGTAACAAGAAAAAATTGCAGTTGTTATAAACAATGTTAGATGAGATCAGCAGATGGAAAGAGCATTATATGTTGAATGATGTCAAAGACTTTATGGGAAAACACCTTGGACTGATTGATAAAGATCATAAATGTGATCAAGTAGAGGGGATGGACATCGCACAGAGACCATCTGGCAGTCAGTGAACAGAACCTTTTAGCATGAATCAAGAATCCTGTACAAAGAGAGTAGGAAGGTATACTAGAGCTATATTGTGGAGAACTTTGAATGTTAGTGTAATAAATTTGAACAATGAAAAGTTACTGAGTGTTCTAATGGTCACTTCTCACCAGAAGGTTTATCTACCTCCATTCAAAGTATATTTATTGTGCATCAGCTATTTTTAAGAGACACTGTGCTAAGTGTTATAAGAAAAGAAAAAGAAAAAGAACAATTATGACTTCTGCCCACAAGAGTTTATAGTTTATAGGGGAAAATACGCATACACAAATGACTGTTGAGTAAGTAAGAACATGGCAGGAGTTATAAGAGAAGTGTAGACCAAGTGTGAAGATAAAATGGGGAAGAGAAATTAATCCCAACTGGAAGGATTATGGAACGCTTCGAGAAAGAGCAGGCATTTCAGTTGGTCCTTGAAAGATGGAGGAAATCTTGATAACACCTCTCCATGAAGGGAACTTGCTTTTTAAATAGAAATACCAAGGGCACAGGAATAGGAAATTGCAGAACAAATTAAAGGCCTAGGAAGTAGTTTGGCTTGGCTAGAATCCAAAGAGTATAAGGAGAAAGAGAGGTGAGGCCAGAAATATAGGAGGCCTGGATGTGGAAGGGCTTTAATGTGAAGCTGAGGAACTTGCACTTTACTTTTTCCCAGGCTTCTCCACGTTTTCTCAGTTTTGTTTTTCTACACTTCTGTACTATTTACACATGCAGCAACTTCATTAATAGCTTCTTTTATTTCTCAACCAAGAATGGTTGTAGGGAGGATGAGTCTTTACTAGTAAAAAAAAAAAACTCCTCTAATGTTTTTTTAAGTACCTCCAGGGGTTCATGTCCTAGTGATTGATACACACATGATGAATGAGTGGTAAGACATGCACGTTAGGGGAATGAAGAGGGAAGGAGAACAGTGGGTGGGATGAGTTAGAAAGGGGAAGTTATGGGCAGGAAGAACATTGGAGCTGCCTCAATAGTGCATGTGGGTCTGTGAGTGTCAGAACCACTAAATTCTTTTCTCCCAGCTTTACTGAGATATAATTGACATATAACACTGTGTAGTTTTAGGTGATTTGATACATGTATACATTGTGAAATGGTTACCACAATAAGGTTAGTTAACATCACTTTATGGAGTTACTACGAAGTTCTTAATTAACCTTTTATTAATCTACACTTTCTACATGGGCAATGTTAAACAGGAAATACATTTTTAAATATTTGCCAGGGTATAATAGATAGGATTTAATGGCTGAGTAGATGTGTAGATCAAGGTTAAGGAGGACTTAAGGATAATATCTTGATTTAAGGATTTAACTAAAGGATAACATCTTTTTTAAAATGAGGTAAAACCTGTAGAAAGTAGAATAGAAAGAGTTATTTTGGTTGCTGGTAACATGGTGTACTTGGGTGCAAGATTTCAAGATGGCAGACAAAGCATGTTTATTTATTTGCCCTCCATCTCTAATCCCGTTGAAATCACAGTGAAGTAGTGGAGCTGAACATTTGTAAAAATCAGGAGAAAAGAAGGCAGATGTCATAAGAAGATGAGAGTTTAGAGATCTAAGATGGCGGCAGGGTAGGTGGAAGCTATACTCATCTCTTCTCAGGACCAAACTGAAATTACAACTAAAATATAGAACAATCGTTCGAATAACCAACTGAAGACTAGCTGAACAGAAGTCTTATAACCAAGAATTTACTGAAGAAGCCACATCAAAGCTGGTAGGAAGGGTAGAGAGGGGAAAAGGGATGGCTGGCCCTGCTCCCGTGGTTGGCTGAAATACCAGAGGGTAATCTCAGCTGCAAACATTTCCCCTGAGGAACATAGGGTCTCAACCTCATGCCAGGCTTCCGAGCCCAGAGTACCAGAGCCTGGAAGAGGAGCCCACATAACATCTGGCTGTGAACATCAGCAGGGATTCTGTCTGCCAGAGAGATATGGGAGGCTGGTAGAAGCACAGGTTCCCTCTTAAAGGGCCAATGTACAAAATCTCATTTGCAGCCACTCACAATGATCTCTGGCAGAGGCAGGGTGGAGCAGACTAGTCATTTGAGGAGAGACTGGGGTTGGTAGCTCTGGGGAGAGGGCTGAAGGGTCAGCCTCCAGAATCCCTGTGCTGAGTTCTTCTTTCACACCACAGACCATCTTTTTGGGGCGGAGGACTCCCCTCCACACAGCATCAACCTGGGGAAATGCAATAGCCCCACGCTCTGGTCTCCCTGCCATCCTACCCTGTGGAGCTCAGGCCTTGCTGAGGAGTCAGCTGTCTAAGCCAGAGAATAGAATTTCAGGCAGACTCGGGGGATGTCAGTGACTGAGTTGTGTGGCTATGGGGTGGGGGCCATTACCCTCACTTTTCCGTGAACCTGAGATCTGCGAGCCCCACCAACAAGTTGTCTGGCAGCCCCCCCCCCGCCCCCACTCCAGACTCCTTGGTGGCCCCTTCCTGGAGAGGAGGTCTGGGCAGAATCTGGAACAACTGAGTTGTGTGGCTCTGGGGTGGGGGCAACTCTCCCACCTTCCCCCAAGCCTTACCTGTGCCCCCTCCTTGTGGGAGATCCACCAGCTTCACTCTTGAACAACAGGTGTTTGAAATGTGTGGGTCCACTTTTACATGGATTTTTCCCCATAAATATAGTCAGAGCTTTGTATCTTTGGATTTTGCATCCATGGATTCAACCAACCATGATTAAAAGCAGTGTTTTTAATTCCCAACCATGGTTTCCAAACTGCAGATCAAAACTAGTTTTTGGTGTGCAGTTGGTTAAATCTGCTGATGCAAAGAGCCGACTGTAAAGTCAAAAGTTATGCTCATATTTTTGATAAGTTAAAAATAAAAGATGTAAATGAAATAAAATGAAATGTGAATGGTTAGAAGTACTTACCTCTTGGGAATAGGTGGTGTAATTCATTTATTTTAGTGAAAAAAAGTGCAGTTTAGTAAAACCAAACACCTAAACAGAAAGAAAATACTCAAAGTTCTATAGGTCTGAATATTTTGTTATGAGAAATATAGGTACATTCACAAAACTGAAATCTGACTATTTTTTTGTTTTCTAATGTAATTATTTTTGTATTTACACATTTTCTCCTGGTTCTTGTCCAAATGAAGATATATTTTACATAGTTACATAACATATATTTTATTAATTTTTATTTGAACATTCTATCATAATTATAGTTATCATATTTATATAGTTATGATTATTTGAATGATGGAATCTGCTTTTTAAATAGGCAAGAATTGCCCTGGCTGGTGTGATTCTGTGGTTAGAGTGTTGGCCTCGAACCAAAGAGTCACGAGTATGATTCCCAGTCAAAGGCACGTACCTGGGTTGTTGCTTCCTTCTCCAGTCCCAGTTGGGGCATTTGTAGGAGGCAACCAATCAATGTATCTCTCTTACATAGATGTTTCTCCCTTCTCTCCCCCTCCTTCTCTTCCATTCTCAATGGGAAAAAAAATATCCTTGGGTGAGGATTAACAAAAAAACAATAAAAAAAATAGGCAATAGGCAAGAATTGAAGAAACAGATAGGGCAAAAAGTTCTAGCAGGAGAAATCCAGAAGTAAAATTTGAGAATCAGAAAAGTGACTTAAAGTGTATATAAAAGCTAAATTTCAAAGGAAAAACATTTTCAGGTAGTTTGCTGCTTTAGGGAGGTTATTAAATTCTATGATAGTTTCTTAAGAATGTAGTAGCTCCCAGTTTAAAAACTGTAGAAAAGTTTCCTTTTTTTCTGATTATAAAAGTTAGAGGTGTACTTGTAGAAACATATAGAAAGGTATAAAAAAGATCCAACCTAGTTAGTATGTGGCCCTCACCACCCCCAATATTTTCGCCTCCTTTCTTGAGGTACCAAATGGATTGCCACTTCTACCCTCACCACTAGGTAAAAATCACTAGCAGGAGGACAAAAATCAGAAGTTAAGAGGGGAAAAGATAGCTTACTCCTAGTATTACTGAGCCACCATCCAAACTTACTGGATGTGGAATACAACTGCTTCAGCTCCACCATTACTCTCTGTTTGGGGCAGGATGCTATCACCATAGTAGCTACTGGTTGATGAAGACTCAGGTGCTACTCCCCTGGCAGTGATGCAGTGAGCTGGTAGAAAGTGTAAATTAAGTACTGCTCAAAATTTAATGTGCATAAAATCATCAAAGGAGCTCAAAAGTACTGATTTCCACAGCTTCAGTTGATTAGGGGTGGAGCCTAGAAATCTGAAGTTCTAAACAAGGACTCTAAGAAATTTCTACTCATATGTGGCCATGAACCAACAAATTTCACATCACCAGGGAACTTATAAGAAATGAATCTTTGATCCATCCAGACCTACAAATCAAAACATGAATTTTGGTATCTCCAGGTGATTTGAAAAGCGTCATGTTAGGTGATCTTATAATTGTTCTGAGGACTGTTTTTTGTTTGTTTTTCTTGTAAAACACCATCTAGCTGCTTTTATTTATATTTAAAATATATTTTTATTGATTTCAGAGAGGAAGGGAGAGGGAAAGAGCGATAGAAATGTCAATGGTGAGAGAGAATCATTGATTGGCTGCCTTTTACATGCCCCACACTGGGGATCAAGCCCGCAACCCTGGTATGTGCTCTGACCAGGAATTGAACCGTGACCTCCTGGTTCATAGATTGACACTCAACCACTGAGCTACCCTGGCCGGGCCATCTAGCTGCTTTTAAACCAATCTACTTAGAGCCGGTGGCAGTAGCTTCCAACCACCATCTCTTCTCCCTCTCTTCTTCTTTGGGGCTTTAATCTTTTCACTGACATTTAGGAGGATGCTAACCATAACTTTTTTCGGTTTTAACTTGAGTCAGAATCAAAGGAAAGAGGTCCCGAGACTCCTGAAGACTTGCAGGATGACGGGTAAGCTGGCTCGAGTAAAGATAGACATTCACAGTGACAGCAGCTGGCAGGGACCTGATGGATTCTTTCCAACTAGGTCCTCCCTAATTCACTGCTGAGAAGTATATTAGACATTGGCCAGAGTCAGATATATGAACGTTTAGCAAGATCTGTGACATTTCACGGTGCTTTCATACGTTGCGTACAGCAAGTAAGCCAGTTAGGTAAATTAGCACTTTGTTCTTCGGTCTCAGCCCTTAGAGAAAACAAGTTGTAAACAAACATAACTCAAATTCACACCTGAAGAAAAAATTCACAACTGAGGTGTTCTTGGTAGTGGATGCACAAATATCAGAGGCTTGCTCTCTAAGACACTGATGATAATGGGAAAAGTTCATACAAGCCAGAAAATGTTTAAGTGGGACTAGCATTTTTGAAACTATAAAATAGGAACCCTTTGATCTAGTAGGGGTAAAAATTTAAATTTGTGTTTTCTTTACATACCTTTACTTCCTTTGAAATTTGATTGAAAACAGTCTGGTGTGTATGTGCGTCAAAGTTATATTTTATTTGTTGCTGGCTTGACTCTTGCCTCTGGGCAAGAGTCTGTGGGGTTCATGCTGCCCAACAATATGAGATTTCTTTTTATTCTTAAAACATTCTTCCTCAGAATAGACTGTAGACGGTATTGTAACATGTGATGATTCAGTCACTTAGCACACAGTTCGTCCCCTGGCTGCTCTGGATATGGGTACATTGTGCTTGTTTTGGGTTGGAGCCAAGTCTGAGCCACGTCCGTCTGCACAGGCTGGCCGGCTGTGCTCTGACTCCTCTGACTAGGTCAGCACTGGCTGTTACTCTCCTAGTCATCTTTTTATCTTCCTGGGTAATCTCGGGCTTAATTTGATTTCTGCCTTTAATACTTGCATCTGGCTTCTTTCTTTTTAAAAGAATATCGGTCTGAAGCTCATATAGTCATCCTCATGACCATTTGGTTATTTAGAGTAATGTTTCTCTTCTTGTATGGAATTGGGGTCCATGATAACTCCCAAGGGAGGACACAGAAGAAATGAACTGCAAGTGTATGTAACTTTTTAGATGCTATGAAAATGTTCAGGTCATTTTCTTCTTTGGTCTCTCTGGTTGGTACCTTGGGGAATAGAAAGTTTGTTCCCTTCAAAATATCCATTGTCTCTGAATGTCAGCCCTCTGGTTGAACTGCTGTATCCAGATTAAAGTAAGACCAGTTATATAAATTAGCTTCTAGGTTACTTTTCTGGAGGAAGTTTGTTTTTGTAGTATGCTTTTGTTATGAAATATCACCTCTTGATTTTTCATCATTTATCATGTATTTACTGAGGGATTAATTTAAGAGATTATAGTTAGAGGTAAAAGGGTTTGTTTTGTTTACTTGATTTTAATATTAGTGACTAAATTTATTAACCTCAGTACTTTCTTTAAAACATAATTCTAAGAAAAAGGGAACTGTGGAAATTTTTGTTGTGATAAATATGTATTGTATATTGATTATGTTGAAGGTTACTACCATATACATTTGTCAACACACATCAATTTGTACCATAAAAATTGGTGAATTTTGTTGTTTGTAAATAATACCTTGATAAAACTGATAAAAAAGAAACATAGTGCTAAGTAAAAAATTATGCAAATCAGGGATTTTTCTATAACATATAAACACTATTCCAAACCACCCAAAATTATCTTCTCCCTTTTGCTCCTTTGGTATTATCTTAGTCAGTTTGAGCTACTATAATAGATTACCATAGACTGATGGCTTAGAAAAAAAGACAGAAATTGGTACTGAGAAGTTGGGGTGCTGCTATAACAAATACTAAAAATGTGGAAGCAATTTTGGAACTGGATAATGGGTGGAAGCTAGAAGAGTTTTGAGGTGCATGCTAGAAAGAAGTGGATTAAAGTGAATGGACCTACAAAGGCAGTTCTTAAGAGGGTTCAGAAAGAAAAAATGAGAGCTGTAGAGAAAGCCTCTATCTTGTTAAAGAACACCCAAGTCATCCTGGACAGAATGTTGGTAGAAATATAGACAGTAAAGGCCAGTCTAATGAGGTCTCAGATGGAAAGGAAGATGTTATTGGACAATGGATGAAAAGCTGTTATTGTTATAAAGTGGCAAAGAACTTGGCTGAGTTGTATTCATGTTCTAGTGTTTTGCAGAAGGTAGAACTTGCATGTGATGAAATTGGATATGTAACTGAATAAATTTTTAAGCAAAGTGTTGAAGATGTGACTTGATTCCTCCTGACTGTTCATAGCAAAATTTGAGAAGAGAGAAATTACTTGAAGATTTATTAAGCAAAAAGGAAGCAGAACAAAGATTTGGACAATTCTCAGCCCATCCATATTGTATGAGAACATGAAGGATGTGGCCAAGTGGCAGATTGATAAGGATAGTAGTATGGATCAGCCATCTCAACAGAAGCCAGGAGCTACTCTCTAAGGCAATGGAAGACTGACTCAGAAGGTGATTCAGAGGTAATCAGAGCTGCACCTCTCTTTAGTGCCCAGAGTGCCAGGACAGGGTGTTGGGGGTGTGGGCAGAATGGTTTCAGAGGAGGGGCTACTGGTGCCTGCAGGACCTCAGTGTGTGCTGTCCTGCTGTTTCACATTACAGGCTTCACTCCAACCACTCTGCTACAGTGCTGGCGGCTCCAGTGCAGCTCAGATCAAGATGGCCATTCCTGGGAGGGCACAGACCAAGATGGCCATTCCTGGGAGGACACAGACCAAGATGGCCATTCCTGGGAGGGCACAGACCAAGATGGCCATTCCTGGGAGGGCAAATTTTGGCAACAACATGTGTGGTGCTGTCTCCCCCTACACACAAAGTACATGGCCTCAGGGGAATGGCTGCCTCTACCTAGGTTTGAAAATACAGAGATGTCTGTAGCCACAGGCACAGGAGAACTGTGGCATGGAGGTTGGGGGGTAGGGGTGTAGGATAGAGCCACTGTGGGTCCACCCAATGAGCAGTTGAGACGATGTTGCTACCCCAGTGGGCCTGGAAAGCAGAGCATTGAGCCAAAGGGGACTATTATTGAGCCTTAATGTCATTTGCCCCATTAGGTTTTGGACTTATCTGGGACCCATCAACTTCTTTCTCTGTTAGAATAGGAATGTGTGTTCTATGCCTATCCCACTGTTGTATTTTGGAAGCACAGAGCATGTGTGGTTTTACAGGTTTACAGCTGGAGGAGAATTTACCTCAGGATGAATCCTATCTTGACTCTTCCCATGAGTCTGATTTAGGTGATATTTAGATGAGACTTCGGACTTAGACTTTAAAATTGATGCTGGAACAAGTTAAGACTTTTGGAGCTGTTGGGATGGAATGGATAAGTTTTATATGGCCATAAATTTTGGAGCCAGGAGCAGAATGCTATAGACTAAATGTGTTCCCCTAAAATTAATACATTGAAGCCTAATCCCCAATGTGATGGTATTTGGAGGTGGGGGAGTTTGGGAGGTGGTTAGATATGAGCCCTCATGAATGGGATTAGCACCTTTATAAAGAGACTACAAAGAGCTCTCTTATCCCTTCCACGTTATAAGGACTCAATGAGAAGATGGTCATCTATGAACAAGAAAACGGGCTTTCTTCAGACACCAAATCTGCTGACTGAATTACTGCTCATTTGTCTTAAATTAGATAAAAAAAAAAACTAGTATGAGGTGGCCATTATTAACTATCACTCTTGCTGCTTACTAGGGATGGTCAGAGGAGAAACCCACTCATCACTGACCAGATATTTGCTAGTGCTCATTCATTCAGTAGTTAATGAATGCCTACCATGTGCTAGTCTAAAGACAAATCGGCGTGCTTAGTACACATCTTCGGCCCTAGTTCATGAAAGCATGGGCTAGGCTTGTTTTCCCGAATTAACATAGTCTCCTGGATTCACACTGCTCAATTGTCTTCTGGAGTTAAAAACTAAATAAGAAAATCCTAATCTCCTCCCTACCTTCAAAAAAGAAATCTTTGTATTATTTCATTTGTATTTCTTTGCATATATTTTATCTCCCAAGTGAGATTGTGAAGTTCCTGAGGGTAGGCACCAGGTGTCCCTGAGACCAACCAGAAAAGATGCCTATACAGAGTAGGTTTTACATTCATGTTCTATTTTAGCACACACATGCTTCTCCTGTAGCACTTACCATACTTCATTAAAATTATCCCCTTGCGTTCGTGACCTTGTGAACTCCTAAATGGCCCATGTTTTTTATTTATCATATTCTCAGCACACAGCCCTGAACTGGTAAGACATTTAAAAACCTTATTGACAAAGCTCATTTCTTAATATGAGGAATGCTAAAAGACACAACTAACCAAAATATTTACCCTTTTGTTCTGCATAGTTACTTGAAATTGCTACCTCAGACTTCATACTTCATTTTCTAATTATATTGTGGCCTCTTTGGGATTATTTGTTATCTGAGTGTAATAATGCTAACAAACTAACACAGCTAGTTTTAGTTTGGTCAGTCTCAGAATGTTTTTGGTAGTGATCTATTTTAAGAAATACATTCACTCTTAAACCTGAAAAAAATTTTTTTTTCTACACCCTCTTTTCAGAGTAAATGTGTGTATATATTTACATATGTATATGTATCTACATATTTGCAAAATACATATATCCAGATATATACATACATACAGAAATTATATACCCTTAACCTTACTACTGTGATGCACTCTGATATTTTTCCTCTATTCTATTTTATTTCTATTTTTTAAAATATAGGTTGTAGGAATGCATTTTATTGATTTTGTGAGTCACTACTGTAGGTTGAAGCCACTGTAGGCTTGGTTTATTGATTAACCCATTGGTATTATCACATCTATCTGTGTTAGGTGTTGAAAGGAATAAAAAGAATTATGAAGTATAGATCTAGACATTGAGTATTGCCAGGGGAGAATTGGTAAGCAAAGACAAGACCCTGGGTCCCTGGATTGGATAGAGGACATTCTGAAGAAAGGGAGATACGAGCAAAGGGGTACCAAAGCCAATTCTTCCTTTTTTCCCGTTGCATTTTTAGTCCAATGTACACCTATCTTTCAACTGGACTGTGAATATTTACAGGGCCTAACAAAGGTCCTGGGCTCAATGAATAACTGCTAGGGTAAAATAAAGAGCTAATATTTATCAAACACTTATGATGGGCCTCACAGGCATGTGTAGTGGATGCTGTTGGTGCCCTGTTCAAATCCCCTTACCTGCTGAGTATTGATTATTAATGCTCACAGCTACCCTCTTCTCCATGGAATTACCAGCTACACCTTCTGACCTTCTCTTTTCCTAAACCTCTAAAAAGTGGCCAATGACAGACTATCGACTACAAAAGCCCAACGCCCTGCCTCAAGATGGGGCCAACTCCGTAGTACAGTTCCTGCTCCAGAGCTTCCCACCAGGTCAGGCTGAAGCTGTCTTCAGCTGAGACCACAAACTCACTCAGTTTTCTTGCCCTGCCCTTCTGCTCTCTCAAAAAATCACATTTACAAGAATTCCCACTTCAGGCCCTGCCTCCAGGGAATCCAACCTAAGACAACCTGGTTCTGAGCAATTTATAGTATTTTCTATTTCACTCTCAGAACAAGTCTTAGAAGTAGCTGTGCATAGATGAGGAAGCAGGACTGAGCCATGAAGTCACAGAGTGGCACACTGGCTCACACCCAGGCAGTCCAATCTGTGTCAGTGCTCTGCCCCAGAATACATAGTGCGTCCAGGGCCAGGTCTGTGCCTGGCTGACAGGACAAGTGGGCACAACCTTGGTGGATGGGCACCTAAGGAGACAGTACGGTTCCCTGGTACTGTATTTTGATTTATTTACTAGTACTGAGGAAGTTATGTATGTTAGTATTTTAAAATTTTTTGAAGTACAACATAGAAATATTTATTAGTTCATTCCAAATTTGCAGGTAAATAGAGAAATTCTCAACTTCTCTCCTATCAATTCAGCAATAGACAATTCATTTTAAAGGTAAAACTAACATGATGACAGATGATATTCATATAATTTCAGTTTTTCATTGAGTTTGACTAATCCCAAGACATTTGATTGAAACTTGCTTGTGCCGGTGTGTAAAATCCAATTTGCAGTAAGTTACTTGTTCACTGCCAAGGTTAATAGTTTCTAAGCTACAGAGAGATGAGGAAAGTATTTGTAGTCAATAAATTGCCATTCTCTCTTTTTGAAAAATGTTATTCTGGGTTCCTATATTTCATTTCTTAGCTCTGGTTACCGCTGCCTGCTTTCTATAACTACGTTGTCATTTACCATGACCAACACAAAATATACTTATCACAGTATAGGAGTGTTCTGTGTGTGTGTGTGTGTGTGTGTGTGTGTGTGTGTGTGTGTGTGTTTTCTTTCAGTTCTGTTCTACTTTCTGTTTTTTTATTAACCAAACTGCAGGATTAAATGAGATTTTCACTGATTTACAGTCAAAACCAAACTTTTCATTGGTCTTTTCTTTAGGAAGATTAATAGTTCAAAGCTGCAAAGATTGGATAAGGCCATTTCAGCCATTAAGAGTCTCATTCCGGGGACTGCAGATTGGAGCTGGTGGCCACCTAGTGGAGGCTGACAGCCTTAGGGTCGCAGGCGTGGGAGGTGGTGGTGGCTAAAGCAGTGGTCTCCCCAGCACAGTGGCAGTAATGATAGGCTAGGTAGCGGCTGCCTGCACACTCTGAACCACCACATTGGTGCCGTGACACGCCATCAGCAGTAGGTTTCAAAGTTGTACACAGTAAGCAAAGTGCATGAAGGCCATTGAGTAGAAGATGAGTGCTGTGACCATGCGGCTGCTGCTGATGTCTGCAGACACCTTCATGTCCCTAAAGACAGCCAGCAGGACCCCAAAAGTGTGTGCTGGTCAGGTAATCCCGGAACTCCTGGTCTTTAGGTGGTCCTTTACCCTCCTTCAGAGTGCCTCCCTCGCCACTGATCACAGAGCCATGGGAGCACCAATGCATGAACAGCCAGCTCTCGATGATGTGGGCCGTGGGGCACAGCACAGGAGTTCTTAGGGTTGCCTTCATCTGCATCCTAGTCAGCTTATCCCAGGGGCATTATAAATATGGTTATTATTTCTATGGTCCATGTTGTGCAAAAAGTTAAAAAGTGGTGCTAGATAACCAAACTTGCTAGAATTCTATGTAAAATAGTACCAATTGGTCATGAATGAGCGGTCTCTTTCATTTGCAGAAGGTTTTCACGATTGGACCACAATTTAACAGCTCTTCTCAGATAAGGTTATTTATATTTTTAAGTATTTTATTCCGATGATATTCCCATTGATGACAATTTAGTTGTTTGTGACCCCTTGCTATCTATTATTGGACACCACTCTGACATTCTCAGGTGAATGGCATAATTCCTTTCAGTAGAATAATCATGTACTGTAGCTTTCTTTTCCTTAAAGGGACTGATTTTAAGCCTCTGCCTCTGTTTTTGCTGCTCTGTGAGCCCCAGAGGATGTGAGCATCTCTGTTTGAAGCCTGTCATCTTCACCGAACTGTAACGTGGGAGCGGCTGCTTCTGTGTTGTTCACATAGCATTCCCACTGTGGGACAGCCATATAATAGGCTCTCTGTAAACATCTGGTGAATTATAATGGCGATTGATTTTGGGAACGGGAGGAACCCAAAGGGAGAGGATTCTTAAAAGGGTAAGCAAGGAAGTGAGAGGAATTAGATTTTTTTCTTTTACTGGATATAGGATGGAGTCTTGGGCCCTTTTTACTTACCCTTTAAAAGTTTGGTTGACTTTAGTTCATATCTGGGTTAGACAGAGATTAGATGTGATGAGAATTTTATTATAGTTATAAAGATTAAAAAATCATTTGCTATTATTAAATTTTTATTTGTGCTGAACAGGTACTCTACCACATTGTGAGGACATGAAGTTCATGGCCTGACATTTCATATCAATTTACTTATACCTGGCTTTGCATGTGAAACAATTAAGAAGGGCTGAGTCACCTCAGAGTAAGATAAGAAAATGTTCTCTATTTCAGTCAGCCTGAACTGTTGAGGAGCTGAACTTCTTAAGGTGGAACATGTCCTCCTTGGCATGAGGTAGGGCTGAGAGTGGGGGGATGGTAGCTTCCTCCTCCTCTGACCAACTCATGTTTCTTTTCTTTTTTTAAAATAAGATATTTTACTGACTTTTCTTTGGCGGGGAGAGGGAGAGAGAGAAATATCTATGTGAGAGGAAAACACTGATCAGCTAGCTGGCTGCCTCCTGCACACCCCCTACCAGGGATTGAGCCTGCAACCTGGGCATGTGCCCTGACTAGGAATTGAACCAGCAACCTTTCTGTGCATGGAACGATGCCCAACCAACTGAGTCATACTGGCCAGGGCTCATTTTATTTTCTTAACCAATTTACTTCTCTTCATATCTCCCTGCCTTTCTGATCTCCACTTCAGAATATGTCTGAGATAACAAAGAATTTTGGGGAAGCATTATATTTAGAGCCAGGCCACTATTTAAAAAAAGTTATCTTAAACAGTAGCAAATTAGCATTTTCTGGATGTCAATGTGTTAGTAGAAAACTACTGCTTTTCAGTCAAAAGCTTTCCCACCAGAATAAATGTAGGTTGTAAAAACACAAAAGAAAAGTCACTGGTGGCTAGTGACTCATTACTAGTCAGATCCATGAACAAAACCCTGTAGGTTGAATATAATTGGGCAGGATTTCGATTTAATTCAGCAATCACTGGTTGAGCAAGATCTGTGCTTCTGTTTGCTCTGCCCCCTGTGCATGTATTGAGGCAGTGTGAGGTGTAGAGAAATTGTTTTTGACAATGCTGTTTGGAAAGACTTGACCTAAGTTGGTTCAGTTTTTCCCCCCTGAAAGTTCAGTGAGGCTGGAATGAAGATTGTAACTTGAGTTGTGTATAAAATAGAGAAAGAGAAACAGAAAATGCAACTCAAAGCATTCTGCCAACTCGCACAGTTGCATATATTTTTTGTCCCTGATGTGATCGCTTTTTAATTTCCCCAATTAAGATTTTAAATCATTTGTAGGAAGGAAACTGGCTTTCACAAGCGCTCCTATGCACGTATTATAGCGTAAGTACCCTATAGGCTCGGGTAAATACTGATTGACTGAAGGGATGCATTACTCAGACCCAGCGTTGTAGCATCATTGCTTTAGGTTGGGACGGTTTCCTGAGAGGTTTCAGCACAATGACACTGATTAGCTGCAAGACTAATTGCTCTCCACCACCAACCTTGAGCTAATTGTGCCCAAGGGTAAAATAACAGGCATGGTGAGGCGAACTCTTCCAACATATGCTCCTAAACCTTCCCCTTTGAATTGGGAAAGTGACCTTTTGGTGAACAAATGTTCTTTCACCTTCACTGTTTAGAAGTTGTTAACACTAGGCCAGCTACATGATTGATGCACGAACTTTCCTCTCTTTAGTGGAGTAGGTTCTACTCTTTCCCCCTCAGAGCTGTGAGTTTTTTATGTTGTTTTCCTTTGATAAGGTGGCTGGGCTACCCATAAATTTGAATGTATTTTTTAATGACCTGGTGGCTGCTTAAAGAATGTTATTCTGCTTTGTAGGCTTCTGGCTTTTCTTCTGTGGCTCACAGTGCTGGCTAACCCTTTTGTGAATGTGTCTTTCTATTAGTAATCTGTTGAAATTAAAACACAATTTTTTAAGCTGTATTTCTTGCTTATAATTGGGCAAGTGAGAGTTTCTTTTTTGAGTTTGGTAAAGAGGGCTGATCTTTTAACGTCACCCATAACAGGTTTCAGAGTTTTCCAGGTGGAAGAAACATTAAAATGATAGAAAACCCAGTACCAATATTCTTCAATAACTTTTAATTTGGGGGCATGAGAGTGGAGAATGAGGGTGGGTACTTTCTTGAAGTCCATTATTATACATATCGATAAAGGGAGAGATAGCTTGATTAAGAATATAGACCCCTGACAAGATAAAGACCAGCTATTCCCTGATGATGGCAGAAACATGTGTTCATACTCAAAATGACTACAATTAGGTCACTTTTACTGCTCTGCAGTCAAAAGCTTTCCTATTGGATATGTATTTACCTGAGTCTATAAGGTACTTAAACTACAATACATACTTAGGAGCGCTTGTGAAACCCAGTTTCCTTCCTACAAATGATTTAAAATCTTAAATTGTAAAAAAGAATACAGACTTCAAGGGTTTAGCATGTCATCTTGGGGAAACTACTTATTCCTGTTTGTGCCTCAATTCTCTTGCCTATAAATAGGAATAATAATAATAATAATAATAATAATACCTACCTCTTTTTTCTTTTT
>NW_005353967.1:21910558-21924353 GCF_000412655.1 Myotis brandtii
CCTACTGGGGTGTGCCCGCAACTAAGGTACATGCCCTTGACCGGAATCGAACCTGGGACCCTTCAGTCCTCAGGTCGATGCTCTATCCACTGAGCCAAACCGGCTAGGGCAATACCTACCTCTTAAGGTTGTTGTGAAGAGTAAATGGGTTAATATATACAAAATGCTGAGAGCAGAGTGGTGCTGATGCATTGTAGGTGCTACCTAAATGTTAGCTGTTGTAGAGTCTCGAACAATTCTGCAATCTCAACAGCTTTAAAATCATATGCTGGTTATATTGTTATTCTAAAAATAATTTATTTGGTTGCAAAATGGAACCTGAACTGATATGAGACTATTTTTGTCTCTACTTCTTCCATTTTGGTCCCTCCGTCTCCCTCTCCTTCCCTTTGTTTCCTGAGGTCTCTAATATGAGATTGAGGGAGGTCATTTTCCTGAGGGTCAATAAAAACTTGCTGGTCCCAGTTCTTCAAATGCACATGGAGGGTCCTCTACTCAGAAATTGAACCCTCTTTCAGGTAATTCATTTGAGTTGGTAAGCTCTAAAGGAAACATAACTATATTAGCCATTGACATTCAGAGTTCATTTCTTAAATCGCATTTCACATTACTTTATCACATAATCGTATTTCTTATCCCGGTACCAAGCTGGAGGTATGTGGTGTGTGAATACAGGTAATGAGGCAGGAAGGGCAGGCCTGAGCAGCAAGATGCTGCAGAGCAAGAGGCTATCGAGGAGGAGAAAGAGGCACTGGGAACGGGAAGGTAGCATTGAAAGGGGGCCAGAGGGGAAACCTATGCTGCTTGCAATATTGCTCTCAGGGTCCTTGGAGCTTTGTGGTTGCCTGAAAAAGGACAGAGTTCCTTCGCCTATCTCCTTCCTTCTTCGTTCCCCCTGTCCCCTATTCACTTATGGGTACAGAGCTAGCCTGAGTCACAGCACTGCTGTCCATGAAACTGACCCTCCTCAAGCCTCATATTTTATTACCTGCCTTCCCCTTTCCCTCCTGGGGCTCCCCTTCTGCTGTGCCAGGCTTAATCTCAGTTCAAAACCTGCTGTTTATTCCTACCTGGCCAGGGTCAGGACTCCCACTAGGATGCCACATTCAGACTTATGTCCCCTCCTCTAGAAATGCTCACCCCTTTACACATTTCTCCTTCAGAACTGACACAAAAGTCACTTCCTTAGGGAGGCCCTGTCTGAGCCCCTGATGAGGTAAGGCTTTTCTATTACATATCTTCCCAGTGCCTACCTCTGCTGACAATGACACTTTTTTTTTGGCATGAATGGTGATTAACTTCTACATCCTATGCTAGACTATAAACTACAGAAGGGGTTTTACATTCACCTTTTAAAAAAATATATGTTTTATGCTCCCTGCACGCCCCCTACTAGGGATTGAGCCAACAACCCAGGCATGTGCCCTGATTTGGAATTGAACTGTGACCTCCTGGTTCTTGAGTCTATGCTCAACCACTGAGCCACACCAGCCTGGCTACATCCATCTTTTATTTACCACTGTGTCCTCAGTCTGGCACAAAGTAAATAACCTCTTGATACATACTTCTTCTAATGAATAAGTGAGGGCCCCTGGGAGCACACTGGTGTGTTTTCTGCCAAACATCCAAGCAATGAAGCCATCCTCAACCTCTGAGGACACCAGTGTGTGAACATGAACTAAGGTAATTGAAAGGAGTAGACCAGGCAGCTCTGGCTCAGGTGACTCCTGTGCCCGTGGATCTTGAGAACATTCAACACAGATGGGTGTAGCATGGGTGATGGGGCGCAGCATGGCTGGTCTCCATTGGAAGTGCTCGGTGGTGGTTACGGAGAAGACAATCATAATTTATGGGTTTATAAGACACTTCCAGAGAAATAGAAATTCATTAGAGGCAACTTTAGTTCTTTCCCCTGTAATTTCAACTGTTGCTTTCTTCCATGACGGAAGACTATAATAATGTAAAACCTTATTTGGGCTGATTTTGCAATTGTTGACAAATGGTACAAATTTGCGCTTTCTCTGGATTTTGCACAGTGCTGGTGTATTCATTACTTTATATGGATATATCTCAAATCCTATTATAGAATGACTTATTTCTCATTTCTGTGGTCAGTAAAAACAGAAAAGCAAAGTGTCACATACTTTTGTAGTGTATTGTGAAATTCTGATGATTTGTTTGTAACAAAGCTTTTTTTTCCCCACAACCTCGAAATAACTGCCAAATTTCACTTCAGTGTATCAGATGCATGAATTATACTTATGAGAACTGCTTACATCTCTATTACCTACACAACTTAATGTCTGTGAGTATTGCAAAATACCAGTGAGATTGGAAGCTAGACTATTAAGTGCTGAGTGAGAATTCCTAGTGCTTTGTGCTCTAAGGTGAAGGCCTGGATAGTAGGTATGGGTGTAAAGGTATGAACTGAATGATTACTGTTCAGGGAGCAAAAATATAATTACATAATGAAAACAGGAGACCCTGTCTCCTGGTTGCAATAGATCTCATTCCACTGAAGATGTGAGCTTCATAGTTGATCTTATCATTTCATAATTGGTCATTGAGAGTGCACTGGGAAGACCAGTTTCAACTCTACCACTTTCTTATTACGTTACATTAGCCACGGCATTTAACACCCCCCATCTCACTTTCATCTGTAAAATGGAATTTGTAATAGCTGTCCTAACCTACTTCATGGGGCTTGTTCTGATATGGGGGGGAAATCCTGAATGTTTTCATATAACGCAAAGCAGATACTTCAGCTGTTAAATGCTTTGTTTAGTAATTGGCAGAATTTTGCCTCTGTAAAATTAGATGTGCTTTCCCCATATATTTGGATTAGACTTCCCAGTACTTGAAATTATAATTTGTATTTTTGGGTGAGGGGTGTGTGTGTATGTGAGTTTTTGTTTCATTTTATGTGTATGTTACTCAACTCAATCACTTGCTTGCAAGAAATTGGAAGTAGGAACCTGATTAGGGCAAATATGTACGGTCTTGATCTTCTAACTGCCTACTAGAGGTAAGATCAAGAGCTTGACTATGTGGTATAAGATATGCGGCTGCCCTGGCCGGTTTGGCTCAGTGGATAGAACGTCAGCCCGAGGAACAGAAGGGTCCCGGGTTCAATTCCATTCAAGGACATTAAAAAAAGAAAAAGACACGTGCAGCTGGATTGCTGGGGTCCAATGTATGGTTTTATCTCAGTTTGATTAGGCCACACTCTGAAAAATGTCTTCTCCAGCTTACAGAATCTTGTAGAGTTTTGGTGTCAGGGAATGGCTATTTCAAAAGCCAAACATCGCCCTAGCTGGTTTGACTCAGTGTATAGAGCATTGGCCTGCGGACTGAAGGATCCTGGCTTCCATTCTGGTCAAGGGCACATGCCTGGATTGTGGGCTCCATCCCCAGTAGGGGGCGTGCACGAGGCAGCCAATCAATGATTCTTTCTCATCATGGATGTTTCTATCTCTCTCTCCCTCACCCTTCCTCTCTGAAATCAATATAAATATATTTTTTAAAAAAGCTAAACACCCTCAGAAAAGGTTACTTCTGGAATAAAAATGAGATAGCCTTAGATTGGGGGGTGCTGTTTTCTTTCTAGTACCAGTGATCTGTTGGGCCCTAATTCTCAGTCATGGAGATTGATGTATGTGGAGATAGGGCAGGAGTCAGACAGGGAGCTGGCTCAGTAAGAGCCTCCAAAGTCAATTTGGGTCTCTATACTATTGGAGTAACTAATTTAGCAAGAATTGTAAGTTATTTTGTTATTCTATTATCCCCTAACCATCAATAAAATCTTATTAAAAGTAATAAGCTAATCTTTGGAGACTGAGGAGTCCTAGTCCATGCTTCAGAAGGACTAACAAAAGAGGGAACATTGTCCCCTACCCAAGATCAGAGTGAAACTTCCAGCAGAGGACTCAAGCAAAGGACAGCTGAGTCTATCAGGGGAGCCTGTCATGAGGCTGTAGTTAGGAAAGGCATGGGGACAAGAGGCTCCAGTGTAGGAAGCTGGGGCCTTTTCTAAGACAGACATGGATGAGCATTCTTAGAAACTGTTAGTAAGTGTAGTCCTAGATTCCAGGAAATGGGATCATGAGAATTTATGTCAAGGGATTTGGGAATAAAAAATAGTGCAGCCTCATTTCCTACTCATGGGCTTCTAATGGTTTGTGAGTTTACATCTATCTGTCCTCTTAAAGAGTTTCCTCTTGAACCTCTTAGGTCTTCCAGGGAGGAGGGATAAGGTCTAGCTCTTCTGGTGGTTGCATCTGCATAGGAAGGAGGGAAGGGAAGATATTTTGAAAGAGAGGGACTGCACAGTAGAGGGGAGAGAGAACATTTTTAATGTCTTATCTTCTTTCCACTGAATACTTGGTTCTCTAGCTCTGCTTAGCTATAATACACTGAGGACTCCAGGAATCTTAGACCCACTTCAGCGCTCTTTCTCTGTGTCATAAGTTGGTTATTGTCAGACATTGTAATTCCACCACTTTTTTTTTTTTGCAGCTGCTCTTTGCTCCTCTATTCCCTTTTGCCTCCGTGACCTACCTCATGCTGCCTTATGCTAGTCAGGGCTGTATACCCATCAAGCACCGTGGGAACCATGTTGAGGACCAGGGATTTTCAAAGGCTTACAAGGAAGAGTAAGTACTGACTAAAGAAATCATATTGCCTACAAAATACAACATACAAACAAACACTTTCAAAATTAAAATGAATAAATCTTGAATTTAATAATACATTCTTGAACAGATTTTTAATAAGACCTCTTTCATAGTTAATTACAAATTCATTTTAATGTGAAGTGTGGCTGTGTTGTAAAATAGTTGTTGTTATGTAGGTTGGGTGTGGCTTCCAAAGTTGAGAGTTCCTGGGCCCATTAGGATCTTAAAATAGAAACTAGTTTTCACTGACTACTCTACACTATCCCGTGCCTCAAATCCTTTCCATGTTATGTTGTCACCCACCCAGATTTCTTCAGCTAGAGTTAATAGCTGGGATATCATCCAGCAGGAAAAAATATATTATTAAAAACCTAGTGAAGAAAAAAAAATTCATTTCCTTCCCAAGGCCAACATCCCTGGTGTTTAGACTACTTATACTATAGAATGCTGACTTGGAGAACTTGCCATCTGGCTTGGAATGAGGCAGGTGTTCTGTTGAAAGGAAGTTACTCAGGCTGGAGAGAGAAGCGAGATGTTGCATAGCTGATTCCTTCTCAACCAGTCCCCAGTGAGGTGAGCAGGCTCCTTTTTCAACCTGCACCTGCTCCTTCCATTCAGAGCCGGGGTTGCCTGGGATTTGGAGCAACTGGTTGCCATGTTGGTTGGTCCTTGGGGGTTGGGGTGTAGGACCTTGCCTGATGCCAAGAAGGCATTTTCCTTTTCCTGATCATAGAAAGCCTAATGCTAAATATGTCACTGGAGAAGGAGTTTCCCAATGACAAATCATAAACCTTTATAATAAATTCTTTAGGTTTGCGGTCACTGTTTTTGGTGTATGTAATGCATGAAACAGACAGAGCCTGGAAATCTGTACCTCCTAATCAATGTCTTGTTTTGCCCAGCTCCCAGATTCAAGGAGCAAAATCTCAAGGGCTCCTCTTTCTAGCACCATCATTCTCAAAGTAATTTGGGGAGTTGAGTCTATAGGCTGGAGGATGCAAGGTGTGAAATATGCACCATAAGCCAGGCCTGGCAGGGTGGCAGTTTCCAGCAGTGTAGTGTTAAGGCCAATAAGCTTAATTTGAAGCACAAGGACCATTGGGAATAGAAAAATGCATCCACACTGTGTCAGCACCATCACTCCAAGTCTAGTGTGCTTATGCCAAAGATGGTATCGTGGTCTCTTTGGATGGCCTGGTTCCAGTCATAGCCTGGTTTTATTTCCCGTCTCTGTTAGGGGATCATAGTTTGATGACTATTGACAGAATGCCCAAAGAACATTGGATTGGGACCTTAGGAGACCTGGATCATGGCCATTAATTAGTTGAAGGATTTTAGGAAAATCCCTTAATCCTATGTATACATCTATAAAAATGAACATATCTTACAGAACTGCGTGAGAGTAAAATGCTATAAAATGTGTGAGGAACTTTGGGAGTAAATGTTATGCCTTTTCTGGTGAGGGAGTTGAGGTCAAGTAGAAAAATAAGCTAGGAGCTCAAAGACTGGGGTTCTAGTTTGAGCTTCGCCATTTATTAACTGTTTAACCTCAGGCCTTTAGTCTAGGTGGGGCTCTGTTTCCTCAAGAGTGCATAATAATCCCTATACCTCAGAAGTGTTGCAAAGTTTAAATGAGATGCTGTATGAGGTTATCAACTACACAGTGTTGTACGGATGATAGTTAATTGAAATAGTGATTAATCTGGTGCCTGGCTGTTCTCAAGCCAATTAGCTGGCTTATTTGTTTTAATTAAAAATTTTGGTTATTATAGTCTTGAGAAATCTCATATTTATTGGACATTAGATTCTCAAGGTGTGCCTATGGCATTTCCCATGCACACTGGATATGGGGAGCAACCAGGTGGGGTGTTCCTAGAAGCCCTTTCCACTCTTCAGCTCTCTGAATCGCCCACTGGATAGGATGCACGTTCCAACACTCCCCCTTTCAGCAGTTTGTGCAACTGGAGGTTTGGAGGTGGGTTCTGAGAGGATTGCCCAGCTGACACTCAGAAGGGCTGAATATTTGGAATCAGCTACTTGAATTGAGGAGCTTCTGCCAGAGCAATTGGCCAAAGCCCCCTGGATCTTGCTTGCTGTCTGGCTGAATGCAAAACAGAGAATCAGATTCAAAGTATCTGGACAAACCTCAGAAGATTGCAGGCATGTTGGCTCTCAGAAGGGAAGGGGCCATGATTTCGATCGACTTGTGGAACACTTACCTTGATAGTTCTGTGTGTGCCCTGAAAAGGCACTGCTGTTTGAGGAATGAAGTATCTAGCAGGCTCTTCCTTTCTCTCTTTCTTGCCCTTTTTCTTCTGGCTCATCAGAGCCTGCACTAATGATATCAACAGTGAACAGGGCAGAAAGCTCAAGATTGCTGCTGCTGCTGCTACTTTTCCCCTTCACCTGGCTTTGCTGCTTTGGGATTTGAAGAATGCTAAATTGCAGGTCCAGTTAGGGCTGCAAATGGATAACCTTGCTTTTTGATCTGAGAGGCACAGTGCTACAAGATAACTGCATGTTCCATCTTTCCATCTGTTTAGCCCCCACAGTGTTCCACAAAGAGCAGCTGCAGTCAATTGGGCCAAAAAATTAAAAAATCAAAAAAAATCAAATCATTATTTGTCTGCATGTTAAAATCCGAGAAGCTGCAGCAGTTTCAGGAATGATACTCTCATGGCAGGACCTCAGGACAACTACTAATAAATCAGTGGTCACGTTAATTGACTCATGGGCTATGCCCAAGTAAGACAGAGTCAGAAATACACAAGCAGAAGAAGGCAGACACTCACTCCCAAAGACAGATGAGAATAGAATATGTGACTTCAACAGGTGAGAAATGAAAGCTGGTTCTCTTGTTCCCATATCTTACTGAAGGCTGGAATAAAAAATATCAGAATGATAGAGACTGAATTGGCTTTGGTGTGCTTATACACTGTAACAAAAATGGTGCAGCCAGAATGACTAATGTTTGCAGCAAGACAATCAATTGCCTGTCGATTTTGTTTCTGGTATGATTTGCATTCCAGTCAACCAAGTAGATATGTTGAATAATAAATGAAGAAAACAAACAAACAAAAATAATGGGAAGAAAGGTAGGAACCAGGAGCTGAAAAATTAATAAGTTTATTGCAAATCCACAAAATGACTGGAGGCAGTTATTATAGAATAGATTTTTCTTCTGCGGTACATCATTTTTCAATACATTTTGATGTGATTCTGTAGAAGAAGTTTATTTGCTCCTTTTTCTTAAGGGGAGAGTTGGTTCTCCTTCTTCTCCTTCACCTCCCTGATCTCGAGCCCGTTCAGAGGTAATTAAAGTTGGAGGCTATCAGGCCCGGGGAGGTTTGACACGGTGCCTCAGTCAGTAGGCTGCACGTACCATGGGAGCTGGAATCAGAGGCTCTGGGGTACCACAGGGGAAAACTGGTGCCCTCCACTCCTACTGGAAGGCTGTTCTTAGGGTAGGGAATTTAGATATTGAAAGGTGCCTGTAGATCTTATAACATCTCCGCATTTTTTGATTTGACGATATTTCTCTCACGGCAGGCTGTGAATCAGAATAAGAGTTGGTTCCCATGTGGTTGTTACTCACAAGCCCCTTTGCTCTGCTGACAAGAGCTGGAAGCAGGGAAAGCTGACCAGAACCAGGAGCATGGGCCACTTGTTCTTTCCAGTTCTTCCCAGAAAAGAGGAAAACCTGGAAGAGCATTTTCTTCTTATTGGATGCCCTAATGCAGTGACAGAGGCAATAAGTGTCAGATACTGCTGTTGGCAAAGGGGCAGCATAGTACCCAGCACTCCCGTGGTTTCTTCAGGGCACCCATACTTGAGCTAGTATAGTTAGACCTGCATGGTTCCCACCTTAAGCAGGTGGTTCTATAGATGTCTGTATTCAGTCTTCCCGTAGCGAGACTAATAGTTTTTTGCTATCCAGCAAAGGGGCACAGTGGTAACTTCCACTGCTTATAATATGACCTTCCTGTCTTCAGAGGGCAGTGCCATGAAGTGGGACAGAGAGACCATAAGAGTAGAAGGAGCTGACTTGGTATAAAACACTCACCATAGTGTATGTAAAAAGGGGGCAGTATTGATAGAAGGTTCAGTTCCCAGCTTGTGAAGGACTAAAGAATTCCATTTGGAGCTGAATAACTAGAAAGGTTATTAGTGAGGTTGAGATAACTTATCAAACCACCATCATTACTGTCATCATCATCATAGTCAAGTTGTATAAGTTGCCCTCTATGAATGTTCTGTGATAAATACTATCCTAAGTGTTTTGTAAATACTATTTCACTTAAAAAAAAAACCCACAAAAAACCCCGAGGCATATTGAGTTTATGTCCAAAGTTATTACTGTATACTTACATTTGCAGTTAGAATCTGAACCCATGACCACCCGATGGTGAGACCTGGGCTTTTAGTCACCATGATATTCTACCTCTGAAGTCAGGTTGTATAACCTTAATGGAAGGAGAGAGAACTAAGAATCTTCCTTTGTAATGTAATGGATCTGGGCCTTTCTCAAATTACTGTATTTTTTAAAAATTCTTTATTGTTGAAAGTATTACATATGCCCCCTTTATTCCCTCATTGACATCTTTTAGCCCACTACCATCCCCTACCCCAGGCCTTCACCACCCTATTGTCTGTGTCCATGGGTTATGCATACAAGTTCTTTGGTTGATCTCTTCCCACCCACCCACCTTCCCCCACCTTCCCTCTGAGATTCGACAGTCTATTTCATGTTTCTATGTCTCTGGCAAATCATTGTATTTTAACTTAAGAAATACTGAGTTTCCTGAGTGGAGCCCACATCCCATAAATGAGTTAGGGGCCTAATGGAACTACCTTGAGACTGCTGCCAAAGCAAGTTAGGACCTACCTTTGTGTCTGACTTACTGCCAAGGACGAAGTGCGAGACTGGGAAATGGGAGAGCTTTGTGTTCCAATTTCTAACCCCTGCCTCAGAACTCTAATAAAAAGGAAAGATTGTTTTTCCACAGAGCCAGTTCAAGCTGGCCATGCTGTGCCTCTCGGCCCAGTGTAGGTGGAGCTGCAGGGCTCCCATCTTTAACTTTTTGGTTCCACAGATGTCTGTATCCAGTCTTCCTGTGGCAAGACTAATCGCTTTCCCTGAAGAATCTCAATGCTAGAATGTTTCAAACCCTATTGGACATGGCATCCATACAAGTCTCACTGCTGAGAATATGCTGTGCATATATGCTTAGAATTGTTACATCTCCCTGGTGCACTGTTTCTTTTTTCATACTGAAATAACCATCCTTGTTCCTAACAATTACTTTTCTGCCTTAAATGCTATTTAGTTTGATATTAATATAGCTAAACCAGTTTTCTTTTTATCTGTATTTTATCTGTATGTCTTTCTTCATCCTTTAATTTCAACATTTCTTGTAGGGCTCCCTAACAGATCAGAATCTCCTAGTAGATATTAAAGTTGATTGCTGCCACCGCAGCCTTTCTCATGATCTTTTCTTTTCTGTGATCCCTGAAGGTGAGTTAAGCACAGTCCCTTGTGATGATCTGCCCCCAGTTCCTAGAGGACAGTGACTGTGCCCAATGCAGAGTCATGTCAGTGAACAACACGTAGAACACAAAGGAAATGTTGTTTGACATGAATATGATGTTCAATGGGAAGAAACAACCAAATTCCCAGGTATTTAGACATCCAAATTTAGGTTAGTTATTGCAAAACATATTTTATATGATACTCAAGGTTTATTTTTAAGTAATAGTTGATCTTTCATGCTGTTCAGAAATTGAGCAAGTACAGAAGCCATTGGGGAAATTAGTGAATTCCCGAAGTTTTAGCAGAGTCTGTCGTTTTGCTGCAATCTTTACTTTTACTACGTTAAACCTCAGGAAACTACTTTGTATATGCTGAGCTCTTCTTCTGTCTGCCAAGAGAAAAGTTTCACAAGCAGAGCAGATGCATATCTACAAATTTATAGCCCAGAGGTTAAAAAGCTCAGGGACTGTTATGTCTAAAGCTCAAGTTTTAAATTTGCGAGATAAGTTATCAGTCAAGTTCTGATTCTATTTTCTTACTCAATTTCTCCTCGAGATCTCCAGTCACTTCTTCCTGTTTTGGGTGATGGGAACCTTTGTTCAAAGTATTTCTAGAATCCTATTTTTGTACACTTCTGTATTTGCTCACTATGTCCATTAGCCTTTTGTCATTATTTAAGTTACTGATTGCTAGATGCCCTCCAGTATCTAATCTTTCCTCCCCTGCTTCTTCTGTATGAGAATCCCTGAGTGTGGCTCGGCATTTGGCCACATGACTGGAGACTACATTTCTCCCCTCTTTTGTAGCTGGGTGTGGTTACTACAAAAGAGAGGTGTGTACGAGAGCAAAGGTAATGCAAGTGTCTTCTGGCTCATGATCTCAGAGAGGGTCCTAGACACAAAGGGTACCCAAAGGTCTTGTAAGAGACCACAGGAAAAAAGAGTAAAGAGTGGTTCCTGGGCCATCTGGGACGGAGAGGGTTTCAGTGAGTCTTCTGTTTTATATTTATATACTTTTTATTTTTACATAGTTTTACATGGCATTTCTTTTTATATAATACTGTATGAAAGAAGTTCTATATATTTCATTTTCCATAAGTAGATTATTACAGTATGATATGATAAGGTCTCTAATACAAGTATGAACCAATGCTGGAGGAGCAGAGAGGAGAGGAGCATGGCCCAGGCATGGCCCAGACTGGTGAGACTAAGGAAGGCTTTCTGATCGGGCGGGGGGGATATGAGTTCAGCCTTGAAGACTGAATAAGAGTATCCAGAGATTTATCCAAGCAATCAGTGGAGGGAACAGTACTCAGAAGACAGAACATTATGAGTAAAGCCATGGCAGCATGAGAGAACATGGAGCATTCTGGGAACTGCAAATAATTTATTATGATAGGAACATAGGGTAGGGGTTGGGGAGTGGCAAGAGATGGTGTAGGATAGGGGGAGGGGGCTTTATATGCCATGCTAAGGTGTATATGAAATTTATGAAGCTAGAAGGATTTTAAGCAAGGAAGTGACATGATTTGGTTTGCATTTAGAATGACCACTCTGGAAGCAGTGTGGAGAATGTATTGAAGGGGCCCAAAGACTCTTTCTTTATGAAAAAGAAGGCTTGGTTGATTAGATTCACAAAACAGAGAGCAAGATGACTATACTAATGCATCAGTCTGAAGCATTTTCCTCCAGACAAATGAGGGGGCTTGATTTCTTTCTGCTATATAGTCAGAATCTACAAGTTTTCCCACCATTTTGAGACTGCTTCCCCGAAAGCTAATCCTTTTTTGCTCTGTATTCTTAATAAACTGGAACAAAATTTCTCAATGTCTTCATCCTTTTAAGATTTAATGGACTTCAATGTGACCTTACATACCTCTCTCAAGGGTATTTAGAGGGGAACCTGGGAAGGTCTTTACTGCCTATCTTAATCGACTATTCAACATGATTGGTGCTAGTGTATGAGCACGTACCCCAAGGTGATAGTCAAACATTTAATTCCAAGATTCCTCCAAAAACCTCAATCAAGTGTATTATTTTGATTTGGAAATAAATGTGGAGGTCACTGTTCTGCATGTAGTGTGAAAGTTTCCTGAATATGTTTCCTTTAATAAGAAAGACTGGAGGTAGACACTTTTTAGAACATCACTGTGTTTTATGAGCAGTGATATTGCTCTTATTGGGTCTCAGAATTTTATAAAGCAGCAAAGAATTCTGTTAAGCAGATATAACCGAGGCTTGTTGCCAAATTGCTATCTGTGGTTACTATGAAAATCAATGAACAGGGATGTAGGATATGCAGCATAAGCAATGGAAATGTGTTCAAGTTTGGTCACTAGTTATGCAGGTCTGTTGTGAGTATATTCAGGGTAAACTCTGCCTTTGATCCATTCAGAGTAGAAATACAAGGTGAGTCAACAACATTTTTGGTGCATCTTAGCTGGCATTAAGTGAGGAGACACCACTGGAATTTTTTTTTTTCAGAAAAGAAAGTTCCTAAACTCAGAATTCTGACCATGGCTTTGGTTTCTTACTGAACATCTGCACTTAGGAGGAAGTTAGATTAAGTGATCACCCTTCTGCTCTTCACAAATCTCATGGCAGGTTGTCTTTATAGATGTGTACAACCTAAAAATACTTCTCCACTCCGAAATTCTCTGTTCAGCAGAAGAGTAGGGACCATGTGACATTTAGGTAAGGCAAACAAAATGATGACATCTAACAGGGGCATGAAAGCTAGGCATGAAGTCAGAAGTTGACATTAGAAAGGGGAAAATGATCATATATTTTTGGAAAAGGTCATAGTATTTATCTGGTAATACAAAGGAGCCTAGTTGTTGTCCAGCAGACAGACAGAGTGACTATAACATTGAAGACTGCAGAAGGTGACAGTATTTGTCCAAGGGAGTAAAACATTCAGGGTCCTTTTCTTAGTTGAGGTTTTAATTGAATATGTACTATGCAGTTCTGTTGATTATGGCAGCTACTTTCCTCTTCTGAGGCTTCCAAACCTTCAGACCTTCCTGGAAGACCTCAATGCCATTACCTGCGGAAAATGCCACAACCCGAAATGCCCTGCTTAACCCTGGGTTGACCATCTTTAACTGCTGGGAACCAGTAGACATGTTCCCCAGATGTCTAAGGTACAGCTCTCTCAGTGAACTATTCCTATCAGTAGCTTTTCTGGTAAATGGTGTAGGGTTGTGGCAGCAGGGAGAGCAGAGAAAGAAAACAACTTTTCTTCAATATTGTGTTTTTTCAAATACTTCTCTGTGACCATCTTGAGTGAGAAGGTTGCTTCTCATTTGGTTCATGATAGCATTAGCTGTGTCCCCATTCTGGTCACAGAGGAAAGGACATTTTCAACCTAGACTCTTCCTTTGAGCTAATGGCTAATCTCCCTCCTGCCAGCCATAAGTTTGGGTAAAATGAAGTCAGCAAAAGTTGCTGATTAAGGGGCACTTGGTAGCCACCCTGGTACTATGACTTCCCTTCCCCCTATCATGAAATGATTATGAGGGCTTCATCATAGTATTTTGCAGTGATGGAGAGAGGATAGAGACAGACATATTCACAATAGGCACATATATATA